>NC_138294.1:4275000-4287500 GCF_965601325.2 Salmo salar
GTGACTACAAACCCTTTATAGTGACTACAAACCCTTTATAGTGACTACAAACCCTTTATAGTGACTACAGACCATTTATAGTGACTACAGACCCTTTATAGTGACTACAGACCCTTTATAGTGGCTACAGACCCTTTATAGTGACTACAGACCCTTTATAGTGACTACAGACCCTTTATAGTGACTACAAACCCTTTATAGTGACTACAGACCCTTTATAGTGACTACAGACCCTTTATAGTGACTACAAACCCTTTATAGTGACTACAAACCCTTTATAGTGACTACAGACCCTTTATAGTGACTACAAACCCTTTATAGTGACTACAGACCTGATACCCCTGGTTGGAAATCACTGGTCTATATTATAGACAACAAACCCTTTATAGTGACTACAAACCCTTTATAGTGACTACAGACCCTTTATAGTGACTACAAACCCTTTATAGTGACTACAAACCCTTTATAGTGACTACAGACCCTTTATAGTGACTACAGACCCTTTATAGTGACTACAGACCCTTTATAGTGACTACAGACCCTTTATAGTGACTACAAACCCTTTATAGTGACTACAGACCCTTTATAGTGACAACAAACCCTTTATAGTGACTACAGACCTGATACCCCTGGTTGGAAATCACTGGTCTATATTATAGACAACAACCCCTTTATAGTGACTACAGACCTGATACCCCTGGTCTATATTATAGACAATAAACTCTATATAGTTGCTACAGACCTGATACCCCTGGTCTATACTATAGACAATAAACTCTACATAGTTGCTACAGACCTGGTCTATACTATAGACAATAAACTCTATATAGTTGCTACAGTCCTGATACCCCTGGTCTATATTATAGACAATAAACTCTATATAGTGACTACAGACCTGATACCCCTGGTGGGAAATCCTGGCTATATTATAGACAATAAACTCTATATAGTTGCTACAGACCTGATACCCCTGGTCTATACTATAGACAATAAACTCTATATAGTTGCTACAGACCTGATACCCCTGGTCTATACTATAGACAATAAACTCTATATAGTTGCTACAGACCTGATACCCCTGGTGGGAAATCACTGGTCTATACTATAGACAATAAACTCTATATAGTTGCTACAGACCTGATACCACTGGTCTATACTATAGACAATAAACTCTATATAGTTGCTACAGTCCTGATACCCCTGGTCTATACTATAGACAATAAACTCTATATAGTTGCTACAGACCTGGTCTATACTATAGACAATAAACTCTATATAGTTGCTACAGACCTGATACCCCTGGTCTATACTATAGACAATAAACTCTATATAGTGACTACAGACCTGGTCTATATTATAGACAATAAACTCTATATAGTTGCTACAGACCTGGTCTATACTATAGACAATAAACTCTATATAGTGACTACAGACCTGGTCTATATTATAGACAATAAACTCTATATAGTTGCTACAGACCTGATACCACTGGTCTATACTATAGACAATAAACTCTATATAGTGACTACAGACCTGGTCTATACTATAGACAATAAACTCTATATAGTGACTACAGACCTGGTCTATACTATAGACAATAAACTCTATATAGTTGCTACAGAACTGGTCTATACTATAGACAATAAACTCTATATAGTTGCTACAGACCTGGTCTATATTATAGACAATAAACTCTATATAGTGACTACAGACCTGATACCACTGGTCTATACTATAGACCAATGGAAACTCTATACTATAGCTACAGGACTACAGACCTGGTCTATACTATAGACAATAAACTCTATATAGTGGCTACAGACCTGGTCTATACTATAGACAATAAACTCTATATAGTGACTACAGACCTGATACCACTGGTCTATACTATAGACAATAAACTCTATATAGTTGCTACAGACCTGATACCCCTGGTCTATACTATAGACAATAAACTCTATATAGTTGCTACAGACCTGGTCTATACTATAGACAATAAACTCTATATAGTTGCTACAGACCTGATACCACTGGTCTATACTATAGACAATAAACTCTATATAGTTGCTACAGACCTGGTCTATACTATAGACAATAAACTCTATATAGTGGCTACAGACCTGGTCTATACTATAGACAATAAACTCTATATAGTGCTACAGACCTGGTCTATACTATAGACAATAAACTCTATATAGTTGCTACAGACCTGGTCTATACTATAGACAATAAACTCTATATAGTGGCTACAGACCTGGTCTATACTATAGACAATAAACTCTATATAGTGACTACAGACCTGCTCTATACTATAGACAATAAACTCTATATAGTGACTACAGTCCTGGTCTATATTATAGACAATAAACTCTATATAGTGACTACAGACCTGATACCACTGGTCTATACTATAGACAATAAACTCTATATAGTGGCTACAGACCTGGTCTATACTATAGACAATAAACTCTATATAGTTGACTACAGACCTGATACCCCTGTCTATACTATAGACAATAAACTCTATATAGTTGCTACAGTCCTGATACCACTGGTCTATACTATAGACAATAAACTCTATATAGTGGCTACAGACCTGGTCTATACTATAGACAATAAACTCTATATAGTGACTACAGACCTGATACCCCTGGTCTATACTATAGACAATAAACTCTATATAGTTGCTACAGCCACCCTGGTCTATACTATAGACAATAAACTCTATATAGTTGCTACAGTCCTGATACCACTGGTCTATACTATAGACAATAAACTCTATATAGTTGCTACAGACCTGATACCCCTGGTCTATACTATAGACAATAAACTCTATATAGTTGCTACAGACCTGATACCACTGGTCTATACTATAGACAATAAACTCTATATAGTTGCTACAGACCTGATACCCCTGGTGGGAAATCACTGGTCTATACTATAGACAATAAACTCTATATAGTTGCTACAGACCTGATACCCCTGGTCTATACTATAGACAATAAACTCTATATAGTGACTACAGACCTGGTCTATACTATAGACAATAAACTCTATATAGTTGCTACAGACCTGATACCACTGGTCTATACTATAGACAATAAACTCTATATAGTGGCTACAGACCTGATACCCCTGGTCTATACTATAGACAATAAACTCTATATAGTTGCTACAGACCTGATACCCCTGGTCTATACTATAGACAATAAACTCTATATAGTGACTACAGACCTGGTCTATATTATAGACAATAAACTCTATATAGTTGCTACAGACCTGGTCTATACTATAGACAATAAACTCTATATAGTTGCTACAGACCTGATACCACTGGTCTATACTATAGACAATAAACTCTATATAGTTGCTACAGACCTGATACCCCTGGTCTATACTATAGACAATAAACTCTATATAGTGGCTACAGACCTGGTCTATACTATAGACAATAAACTCTATATAGTGACTACAGACCTGGTCTATACTATAGACAATAAACTCTATATAGTTGCTACAGACCTGATACCACTGGTCTATACTATAGACAATAAACTCTATATAGTGACTACAGACCTGGTCTATACTATAGACAATAAACTCTATATAGTGGCTACAGACCTGGTCTATACTATAGACAATAAACTCTATATAGTTGACTACAGACCTGATACCACTGGTCTATACTATAGACAATAAACTCTATATAGTGACTACAGATCCTGATACCACTGGTCTATACTATAGACAATAAACTCTATATAGTTGCTACAGACCTGATACCCCTGGTCTATACTATAGACAATAAACTCTATATAGTTGCTACAGACCTGATACCCCTGGTCTATACTATAGACAATAAACTCTATATAGTTGCTACAGACCTGGTCTATACTATAGACAATAAACTCTATATAGTTGCTACAGACCTGATACCCCTGGTTGTACAGACTGGTCTATACTATAGACAATAAACTCTATATAGTGACTACAGACCTGATACCCCTGGTCTATACTATAGACAATAAACTCTATATAGTTGCTACAGACCTGATACCCCTGGTCTATACTATAGACAATAAACTCTATATAGTGGCTACAGACCTGGTCTATATTATAGACAATAAACTCTATATAGTTGCTACAGACCTCGTCTATACTATAGACAATAAACTCTATATAGTGGCTACAGATCCTGGTCTATATTATAGACAATAAACTCTATATAGTTGCTACAGACCTGATACCCCTGGTGGGAAATCACTGGTCTATATTATAGACAATAAACTCTATATAGTGACTACAGACCTGATACCCCTGGTCTATACTATAGACAATAAACTCTATATAGTGACTACAGTCCTGATACCACTGGTCTATACTATAGACAATAAACTCTATATAGTTGCTACAGACCTGATACCACTGGCCTATACTATAGACAATAAACTCTATATAGTGACTACAGTCCTGATACCACTGGTCTATACTATAGACAATAAACTCTATATAGTTGCTACAGACCTGATACCCCTGGTCTATACTATAGACAATAAACTCTATATAGTTGCTACAGACCTGATACCCCTGGTCTATACTATAGACAATAAACTCTATATAGTTGCTACAGTCCTGATACCCCTGGTCTATACTATAGACAATAAACTATATATAGTGACTACAGACCTGATACCCCTGGTTGGAAATCACTGGTCTATATTATAGACAATAAACTCTATATAGTTGCTACAGACCTGATACCCCTGGTGGGAAATCACTGGTCTATACTATAGACAATAAACTCTATATAGTTGCTACAGACCTGATACCCCTGGTTGGAAATCACTGGTCTATACTATAGACAATAAACTCTATATAGTGACTACAGACCTGATACCCCTGGTGGGAAATCACTGGTCTATACTATAGACAATAAACTCTATATAGTTGCTACAGACCTGGTCTATACTATAGACAATAAACTCTATATAGTGGCTACAGACCTGGTCTATACTATAGACAATAAACTCTATATAGTTGCTACAGACCTGGTCTATACTATAGACAATAAACTCTATATAGTTGACTACAGTCCTGATACCCTGGTCTATACTATAGACAATAAACTCTATATAGTGACTACAGACCTGGTCTATATTATAGACAATAAACTCTATATAGTTGCTACAGACCTGGTCTATACTATAGACAATAAACTCTATATAGTTGCTACAGACCTGGTCTATACTATAGACAATAAACTCTATATAGTTGCTACGACCGACCCTGGTCTATACTATAGACAATAAACTCTATATAGTTGCTACAGACCTGGTCTATACTATAGACAATAAACTCTATATAGTGGCTACAGACCTGATACCCCTGGTCTATACTATAGACAATAAACTCTTTATAGTTGCTACAGACCTGGTCTATACTATAGACAATAAACTATATATAGTTGCTACAGACCTGGTCTATACTATAGACAATAAACTCTATATAGTGACTACAGACCTGGTCTATACTATAGACAATAAACTCTATATAGTTGACTACAGACCTGATACCACTGGTCTATACTATAGACAATAAACTCTATATAGTTGCTACAGACCTGATACCACTGGTCTATACTATAGACAATAAACTCTATATAGTTGCTACAGACCTGATACCACTGGTCTATACTATAGACAATAAACTCTATATAGTGGCTACAGACCTGATACCACTGGTCTATACTATAGACAATAAACTCTATATAGTGACTACAGACCTGGTCTATACTATAGACAATAAACTCTATATAGTTGCTACAGACCGTCCCCTGGTCTATACTATAGACAATAAACTCTATATAGTTGCTACAGACCTGGTCTATACTATAGACAATAAACTCTATATAGTTGCTACGACCGTACCCTGGTCTATACTATAGACAATAAACTCTATATAGTTGCTACAGACCTGGTCTATATTATAGACAATAAACTCTATATAGTTGCTACAGACCTGGTCTATACTATAGACAATAAACCCTCTATAGTTGCTACAGACCTGGTCTATACTATAGACAATAAACTGTATATAGTGGCTACAGACCTGGTCTATACTATAGACAATAAACTCTATATAGTGACTACAGACCTGGTCTATACTATAGACAATAAACTCTATATAGTTGCTACAGACCTGATACCACTGGTCTATACTATAGACAATAAACTCTATATAGTGGATACAGACCTGGTCTATACTATAGACAATAAACTCTATATAGTGACTACAGACCTGGTCTATACTATAGACAATAAACTCTATATAGTTGCTACAGACCTGATACCCCTGGTCTATACTATAGACAATAAACTCTATATAGTGACTACAGACCTGGTCTATACTATAGACAATAAACTCTATATAGTTGCTACAGACCTGGTCTATACTATAGACAATAAACTCTATATAGTTGCTACAGACCTGATACCACTGGTCTATACTATAGACAATAAACTCTATATAGTGACTACAGACCTGGTCTATATTATAGACAATAAACTCTATATAGTTGCTACAGACCTGGTCTATACTATAGACAATAAACTCTATATAGTTGCTACAGACCTGGTCTATACTATAGACAATAAACTATATATAGTGGCTACAGACCTGGTCTATACTATAGACAATAAACTCTATATAGTGACTACAGACCTGGTCTATACTATAGACAATAAACTCTATATAGTTGCTACAGACCTGATACCACTGGTCTATACTATAGACAATAAACTCTATATAGTGGCTACAGACCTGGTCTATACTATAGACAATAAACTCTATATAGTGACTACAGACCTGGTCTATACTATAGACAATAAACTCTATATAGTTGCTACAGACCGACCCTGGTCTATACTATAGACAATAAACTCTATATAGTGACTACAGACCTGGTCTATACTATAGACAATAAACTCTATATAGTTGCTACAGACCTGGTCTATACTATAGACAATAAACTCTATATAGTTGCTACAGAACCTGGTCTATACTATAGACAATAAACTCTATATAGTTGCTACAGACCTGATACCACTGGTCTATACTATAGACAATAAACTCTATATAGTTGCTACAGACCTGATACCCCTGGTCTATACTATAGACAATAAACTCTATATAGTTGCTACAGACCTGGTCTATACTATAGACAATAAACTCTATATAGTTGCTACAGACCTGATACCCCTGGTCTATACTATAGACAATAAACTCTATATAGTTGCTACAGACCTGATACCACTGGTCTATACTATAGACAATAAACTCTATATAGTGACTACAGACCTGGTCTATATTATAGACAATAAACTCTATATAGTTGCTACAGACCTGATACCCTGGTCTATACTATAGACAATAAACTCTTTATAGTTGCTACAGACCTGGTCTATACTATAGACAATAAACTATATATAGTGGCTACAGACCTGGTCTATACTATAGACAATAAACTCTATATAGTGACTACAGACCTGGTCTATACTATAGACAATAAACTCTATATAGTTGCTACAGACCTGATACCACTGGTCTATACTATAGACAATAAACTCTATATAGTGGCTACAGACCTGGTCTATACTATAGACAATAAACTCTATATAGTGGCTACAGACCTGGTCTATACTATAGACAATAAACTCTATATAGTTGCTACAGACCTGATACCCCTGGTCTATACTATAGACAATAAACTCTATATAGTTGCTACAGACCTGATACCACTGGTCTATACTATAGACAATAAACTCTATATAGTTGCTACAGACCTGATACCCCTGGTCTATACTATAGACAATAAACTCTATATAGTGACTACAGACCTGATACCCCTGGTCTATACTATAGACAATAAACTCTATATAGTTGCTACAGACCTATACCCCTGGTCTATACTATAGACAATAAACTCTATATAGTTGCTACAGTCCTGATACCCCTGGTCTATACTATAGACAATAAACTCTATATAGTTGCTACAGTCCTGATACCACTGGTCTATACTATAGACAATAAACTCTATATAGTTGCTACAGACCTGATACCCCTGGTGGGAAATCACTGGTCTATATTATAGACAATAAACTCTATATAGTTGCTACAGACCTGATACCCCTGGTCTATACTATAGACAATAAACTCTATATAGTGACTACAGACCTGGTCTATACTATAGACAATAAACTCTATATAGTTGCTACAGACCTGATACCACTGGTCTATACTATAGACAATAAACTCTATATAGTGGCTACAGACCTGATACCCTGGTCTATACTATAGACAATAAACTCTATATAGTTGCTACAGACCTGATACCCCTGGTCTATACTATAGACAATAAACTCTATATAGTGACTACAGACCTGGTCTATACTATAGACAATAAACTCTATATAGTTGCTACAGACCTGGTCTATACTATAGACAATAAACTCTATATAGTTGCTACAGACCTGGTCTATACTATAGACAATAAACTCTATATAGTGGCTACAGACCTGGTCTATACTATAGACAATAAACTCTATATAGTTGCTACAGACCTGGTCTATACTATAGACAATAAACTCTATATAGTTGCTACAGACCTGATACCACTGGTCTATACTATAGACAATAAACTCTATATAGTGGCTACAGACCTGGTCTATACTATAGACAATAAACTCTATATAGTGGCTACAGACCTGATACCCGGGGACCTGGTCTATACTATAGACAATAAACTCTATATAGTTGCTACAGACCTGATACCACTGGTCTATACTATAGACAATAAACTCTATATAGTTGCTACAGACCTGATACCACTGGTCTATACTATAGACAATAAACTCTATATAGTTGCTACAGACCTGATACCCCTGGTCTATACTATAGACAATAAACTCTATATAGTTGCTACAGACCTGGTCTATACTATAGACAATAAACTCTATATAGTGGCTACAGACCTGGTCTATACTATAGACAATAAACTCTATATAGTTGCTACAGACCTGGTCTATACTATAGACAATAAACTCTATATAGTTGCTACAGACCTGGTCTATATTATAGACAATAAACTCTATATAGTTGCTACAGACCTGGTCTATACTATAGACAATAAACTCTATATAGTGACTACAGACCTGATACCCCTGGTCTATACTATAGACAATAAACTCTATATAGTTGCTACAGACCTGATACCCTGGTCTATACTATAGACAATAAACTCTATATAGTTGCTACAGACCTGATACCACTGGTCTATACTATAGACAATAAACTCTATATAGTTGCTACAGACCTGATACCACTGGTCTATACTATAGACAATAAACTCTATATAGTGGCTACGACCGACCCCTGGTCTATACTATAGACAATAAACTCTATATAGTTGCTACAGACCTGATACCCCGGGGGCACTGGTCTATACTATAGACAATAAACTCTATATAGTTGCTACAGACCTGGTCTATACTATAGACAATAAACTCTATATAGTGACTACAGACCTGGTCTATACTATAGACAATAAACTCTATATAGTTGCTACAGACCTGATACCCCTGGTCTATACTATAGACAATAAACTCTATATAGTGACTACAGACCTGGTCTATACTATAGACAATAAACTCTATATAGTTGCTACAGACCTGATACCACTGGTCTATACTATAGACAATAAACTCTATATAGTGACTACAGACCTGGTCTATATTATAGACAATAAACTCTATATAGTTGCTACAGACCTGGTCTATACTATAGACAATAAACCCTTTATAGTTGCTACAGACCTGGTCTATACTATAGACAATAAACTCTATATAGTGGCTACAGACCTGGTCTATACTATAGACAATAAACTCTATATAGTGACTACAGACCTGGTCTATACTATAGACAATAAACTCTATATAGTTGCTACAGACCTGATACCACTGGTCTATACTATAGACAATAAACTCTATATAGTGGACTACAGACCTGGTCTATACTATAGACAATAAACTCTATATAGTTGACTACAGACCTGGTCTATACTATAGACAATAAACTCTATATAGTTGCTACAGACCTGATACCCCTGGTCTATACTATAGACAATAAACTCTATATAGTGACTACAGACCTGGTCTATACTATAGACAATAAACTCTATATAGTTGCTACAGACCTGGTCTATACTATAGACAATAAACTCTATATAGTTGCTACAGACCTGGTCTATACTATAGACAATAAACTCTATATAGTTGCTACAGACCTGGTCTATACTATAGACAATAAACTCTATATAGTTGCTACAGACCTGGTCTATACTATAGACAATAAACTCTATATAGTTGCTACAGACCTGATACCCCTGGTCTATACTATAGACAATAAACTCTATATAGTGACTACAGACCTGGTCTATACTATAGACAATAAACTCTATATAGTTGCTACAGACCTGGTCTATACTATAGACAATAAACTCTATATAGTGACTACAGACCTGGTCTATACTATAGACAATAAACTCTATATAGTTGCTACAGACCTGGTCTATACTATAGACAATAAACTCTATATAGTTGCTACAGACCTGATACCACTGGTCTATACTATAGACAATAAACTCTATATAGTTGCTACAGACCTGATACCCCTGGTCTATACTATAGACAATAAACTCTATATAGTTGCTACAGCCTGATACCACTGGTCTATACTATAGACAATAAACTCTATATAGTTGCTACAGACCTGATACCCCTGGTCTATACTATAGACAATAAACTCTATATAGTGGCTACAGACCTGGTCTATACTATAGACAATAAACTCTATATAGTGGCTACAGACCTGGTCTATACTATAGACAATAAACTCTATATAGTTGCTACAGACCTGATACCACTGGTCTATACTATAGACAATAAACTCTATATAGTTGCTACAGACCTGGTCTATACTATAGACAATAAACTCTATATAGTTGCTACAGACCTGATACCCCTGGTCTATACTATAGACAATAAACTCTATATAGTTGCTACAGACCTGATACCACTGGTCTATACTATAGACAATAAACTCTATATAGTTGCTACAGACCTGGTCTATACTATAGACAATAAACTCTATATAGTGGCTACAGACCTGGTCTATACTATAGACAATAAACTCTATATAGTTGCTACAGACCTGATACCACTGGTCTATATTATAGACAATAAACTCTATATAGTGACTACAGACCTGGTCTATACTATAGACAATAAACTCTATATAGTTGCTACAGACCTGATACCACTGGTCTATACTATAGACAATAAACTCTATATAGTTGCTACAGACCTGGTCTATATTATAGACAATAAACTCTATATAGTGGCTACAGACCTGGTCTATACTATAGACAATAAACTCTATATAGTTGCTACAGACCTGGTCTATACTATAGACAATAAACTCTATATAGTGACTACAGACCTGGTCTATACTATAGACAATAAACTCTATATAGTTGCTACAGACCTGATACCACTGGTCTATACTATAGACAATAAACTCTATATAGTGGCTACAGACCTGGTCTATACTATAGACAATAAACTCTATATAGTGGCTACAGACCTGGTCTATACTATAGACAATAAACTCTATATAGTTGCTACAGACCTGATACCACTGGTCTATATAATATAATAAATATATATAATATAATATAATATAGTGACTACAGACCTGGTCTATACTATAGACAACAAACTCTATATAGTTGATACAGACCTGATACCCCTGGTCTATACTATAGACAATAAACTCTATATAGTTGCTACAGACCTGATACCACTGGTCTATACTATAGACAATAAACTCTATATAGTTGCTACAGACCTGATACCCCTGGTCTATACTATAGACAATAAACTCTATATAGTTGCTACAGACCTGATACCCCTGGTCTATACTATAGACAATAAACTCTATATAGTTGCTACAGACCTGGTCTATACTATAGACAATAAACTATATATAGTTGCTACAGTCCTGATACCCCTGGTTTATACTATAGACAATAAACTCTATATAGTGGCTACAGTCCTGATACCACTGGTCTATACTATAGACAATAAACTCTATATAGTTGCTACAGACCTGGTCTATATTATAGACAATAAACTCTATATAGTGACTACAGACCTGATACCACTGGTCTATATAATATCAATAAACTATATATAATGATACATACCTAATATATACTAATATAATAAACTCTATATAGTTGCTACAGTAAATAAACTCACAGTCTCTCTGTGTTCCGTGGTATATTCCTGGGAACGCTGCGGAGACCCTGGCCGTGACAGTCCACAGAAGAGCCGGAACAAGAGCACTGAGCCGGGCATGGCTGGCCCTCTGCCCGGCTGGGTAGC
>NC_138294.1:4292500-4320000 GCF_965601325.2 Salmo salar
GACTTTATACCTCAGTCTTTACCTGACTTTATACCTCAGTCTACCTGACTTTATACCTCAGTCTACCTGACTTTATACCTCAGTCTCTACCTGACTTTATACCTCAGTCCACCTGACTTTATACCTCAGTCTCTACCTGACTTTATACCTCAGTCTCACCTGACTTTATACCTCAGTCTCTACCTGACTTCATACCTCAGTCTCACCTGACTTTATACCTCAGTCTCTACCTGACTTTATACCTCAGTCTCTACCTGACTTTATACCTCAGTCTACCTGACTTTATACCTCAGTCTCTACCTGACTTTATACCTCAGTCTCTACCTGACTTTATACCTCAGTCTCTACCTGACTTTATACCTCAGTCTACCTGACTTTATACCTCAGTCTCACCTGACTTTATACCTCAGTCTCTACCTGACTTTATACCTCAGTCTCTACCTGACTTTATACCTCAGTCTCTACCTGACTTTATACCTCAGTCTCTACCTGACTTTATACCTCAGTCTCTACCTGACTTTATACCTCAGTCTCCACCTGACTTTATACCTCAGTCTCTACCTGACTTTATACCTCAGTCTCTACCTGACTTTATACCTCAGTCCTACCTGACTTTATACCTCAGTCTCTACCTGACTTCATACCTCAGTCTCTACCTGACTTCATACCTCAGTCTCTACCTGACTTTATACCTCAGTCTCTACCTGACTTTATACCTCAGTCTACCTGACTTTATACCTCAGTCTCTACCTGACTTTATACCTCAGTCTCTACCTGACTTTATACTTCAGTCTCTACCTGACTTTATACCTCAGTCTACCTGACTTTATACCTCAGTATACCTGACTTCATACCTCAGTCTACCTGACTTCATACCTCAGTCTACCTGACTTCATACCTCAGTCTCTACCTGACTTCACACCTCAGTCTACCTGACTTCATACCTCAGTCTCTACCTGACTTTATACCTCAGTCTCTACCTGACTTTATACCTCAGTCTACCTGACTTCGTACCTCAGTCTACCTGACTTCATACCTCAGTCTCTACCGACTTCATACCTCAGTCCACCTGACTTTGTACCTCAGTCTCTACCTGACTTGATACCTCAGTCTCTACCTGACTTCATACCTCAGTCTCTACCTGACTTCACACCTCAGTCTACCTGACTTCATACCTCAGTCTCTAAACAATAGTGAACCGAGGTGCGATTCAGTCTACTTGTATGAGTTGACGAAAGAAGAAGAAGTTATCTCTTCTCTAATTGTTTTTACTAAATATTATTCAGTAACTGGTTCCACAGCCTTTAGTTTTGTTTTACTCAACTTTTCGCTCAAAGTGAAAACTGAACTCAATATTTTTTTTTTTAGTTACACCAAACTCAAACTCTAAAAATGAGAAAACATAGGATTTTTTTTTTAATTTTTTAAGTCAACTTAAAATTATGTGTTTGCTCAAAATTGTCCCATATGTTAATTCAACAAGAAGTTATTTATTTTGGGCATCCACACACACACACACACACACACACACACACACACACACACACACACACACACACACACACACACACACACACACACACACACACACACACACACACACACACACACACAGGGGTTTTAACATTGCGCATGTTAATTTATACAGTAATTCATATTCCACATGTCTTCCAATATCTGATTTCAACTGGTTAATGCTACACTTTGCAACTTCTACGTAAAATCTCAGCTCTGTTAAAATATACACACAAAAAAGGCCGTATGTGATTTATCATGGTGATTAAGGAGTTCCATTAAAAACAGAGTAATATGACCCATCTACATTAGACAGTAAAAATAAAACAATTAACATTTCTTTACAAAAAGTAAATAAAATCAATGATGAGAGAATTGTCAGATGAAGTGATAATTGACAAAGACATGTTGGTATATATACACTGCTCAAAAAAATAAAGGGAACACTTAAACAACACATCCTAGATCTGAATGAAAGAAATAATCTTATTAAATACTTTTTTTCTTTACATAGTTGAATGTGCTGACAACAAAATCACACCAAAATAATCAATGGAAATCCAATTTATCAACCCATGGAGGTCTGGATTTGGAGTCACACTCAAAATTAAAGTGGAAAACCACACTACAGGCTGATCCAACTTTGATGTAATGTCCTTAAAACAAGTCAAAATGAGGCTCAGTAGTGTGTGTGGCCTCCACGTGCCTGTATGACCTCCCTACAACGCCTGGGCATGCTCCTGATGAGGTGGCGGATGGTCTCCTGAGGGATCTCCTCCCAGACCTGGACTAAAGCATCCGCCAACTCCTGGACAGTCTGTGATGCAACGTGGCGTTGGTGGATGGAGCGAGACATGATGTCCCAGATGTGCTCAATTGGATTCAGTTCTGGGGAACGGGCGGGCCAGTCCATAGCATCAATGCCTTCCTCTTGCAGGAACTGCTGACACACTCCAGCCACATGAGGTCTAGCATTGTCTGGCATTAGGAGGAACCCAGGGCCAACCGCACCAGCATATGGTCTCACAAGGGGTCTGAGGATCTCATCTCGGTACCTAATGGCAGTCAGGCTACCTCTGGCGAGCACATGGAGGGCTGTGCGGCCCCCCAAAGAAATGCCACCCCACACCATGACTGACCCACCACCAAACCGGTCATGCTGGAGGATGTTGCAGGCAGCAGAACGTTCTCCACGGCGTCTCCAGACTCTGTCACGTCTGTCACGTGCTCAGTGTGAACCTGCTTTCATCTGTGAAGAGCACAGGGCGCCAATGGCGAATTTGCCAATCTTGGTGTTCTCTGGCAAATGCCAAACGTCCTGCACGGTGTTGGGCTGTAAGCACAACCCCCACCTGTGGACGTCGGGCCCTCATACCACCCTCATGGAGTCTGTTTCTGACCGTTTGAGCAGACACATGCACATTTGTGGCCTGCTGGAGGTCATTTTGCAGGGCTCTGGCAGTGCTCCTCCTGCTCCTCCTTGCACAAAGGCGGAGGTAGCGGTCCTGCTGCTGGGTTGTTGCCCTCCTACGGCCTCCTCCACGTCTCCTGATGTACTGGCCTGTCTCCTGGTAGCGCCTCCATGCTCTGGACACTACGCTGACAGACACAGCAAACCTTCTTGCCACAGTTCGCATTGATGTGCCATCCTGGATGAGCTGCACTACCTGAGCCACTTGTGTGGGTTGTAGACTCTGTCTCATGCTACCACTAGAGTGAAAGCACCGCCAGCATTCAAAATCAAATCAAATTTCAAATCAAATTTATTTTTATATAGCCCTTCGTACATCAACTGATATTCTCAAAGTGCTGTACAGAAACCCAGCCTAAAACCCCAAACAGCAAGCAAAGCATGTGAAAGAAGCACGGTGGCTAGGAAAAACTCCCTAGGAAAAACTCCCTAGAAAGGCCAAAAACCTAGGAAGAAACCTAGAGAGGAACCAGGCTATGAGGGGTGGCCAGTCCTCTTCTGGCTGTGCAGGGTGGATATTATAACAGAACATGGTCAAAATGTTAAAATGTTAAAATGTTCATAAATGACCAGCATGGTCAAATAATAATAATCATAGTAGTTGTCGAGGGTGCAACAAGCACGTCCGGTGAACAGGTCAGGGTTCCATAGCCGCAGGCAGAACAGTTGAAACTGGAGCAGCAGCACGGCCAGGTGGACTGGGGACAGCAAGGAGTCATCATACCAGGTAGTCCTGAGGCATGGTCCTAGGGCTCAGGTCCTCCGAGAGAAAGACAGAAAGAGAGAAAGAGAGAATTAGAGAGAGCATATTTAAATACACACAGGACACCGGATAAGACAAGAGAAATACTCCAGATGTAACAGACTGACCCTAGCCCCCCGACACATAAACTACTGCAGCATAAATACTGGAGGCTGAGACAGGAGGGATCAGAAGACACTGTGGCCCCATCCGATGATACCCCCGGACTGGGCCAAACAGGCAGGATATAACCCCACCCACTTTGCCAAAGCACAGCCCCCACACCACTAGAGGGATGTCTCCAACCACCAACTTACCGTCCTAAGACAAGGCCGAGTATAGCCCACAACGATCTCCGCCATGGCACAACCCAAGGGGGGGGCGCCAACCCAGACAGGAAGACCACGTCAGTGACTCAACCCACTCAAGTGACGCACCCCTCCCATGGACGGCATGGAAGAACACCAGTAGGCCAGTGACTCAGCCCCTGTAAAAGGGTTAGAGGCAGAGAATCCCAGTGGAAAGAGGGGAACCGGCAAGGCAGAGACAGCAAGGGCGGTTCGTTGCTCCAGCCTTTCCGTTCCTCTTCACACTCCTGGGCCAGACTATACTTAATCATAGGACCTACTGAAGAGATAAGTCTTCAGTAAAGACTTAAAGGTTGAGACTGAGTCTGCGTCTCTCACATTGGTAGGCAGACCATTCCATAAAAATGGAGCTCTATAGGAGAAAGCCCTACCTCCAGCCGTTTGCTTAGAAATTCTAGGGACAATTAGGAGGCCTGCGTCTTGTGACCATAGCGTACGTGTAGGTATGTACGGCAGGACCAAATCGGAAAGATAGGTAGGAGCAAGCCCATGTAATGCTTTGTAGGTTAGCAGTAAAACCTTGAAATCAGCCCTTGCCTTAACAGGAAGCCAGTGTAGGGAGGCTAGCACTGGAGTAATATGATCAAATTTTTAGGTTCTAGTCAGGATTCTAGCAGCCGTATTTAGCACTAACTGAAGTTTATTTAGTGCTTTATCCGGGTAGCCGGAAAGTAGAGCATTGCAGTAGTCCAGCCTAGAAGTAACAAAAGCATGGATTAATTTTTCGGCGTCATTTTTGGACAGAAAATGTCTGATTTTTGCAATGTTACGTAGATGGAAAAAAGCTGTCCTTGAAACAGTCTTGATATGTTCTTCAAAAGAGAGATCAGGGTCCAGAGTAACGCCGAGGTCCTTCACAGTTTTATTTGAGACGACTGTACAACCATCCAGATTAATTGTCAGATTCAACAGAAGATCTCTTTGTTTCTTGGGACCTAGAACAAGCATCTCTGTTTTGTCCGAGTTTAAAAGTAGAAAGTTTGCAGCCATCCACTTCTTTATGTCTGAAACACAGGCTTCTAGCGAGGGCAATTTTGGGGCTTCACCATGTTTCATTGAAATGTACAGCTGTGTGTCGTCCGCATAGCAGTGAAATTTAACATTATGTTTTCGAATGACATCCCCAAGAGGTAAAATATATAGTGAAAACAATAGTGGTCCTAAAACGGAACCTTGAGGAACACCGAAATTTACAATTGATTTGTCAGAGGACAAACCATTCACAGAGACAAACTGATATCTTTCCGACAGATAAGATCTAAACCAGGCCAGAACTTGCCCATGTAGACCAATTTGGGTTTCCAATCTCTCCAAAAGAATGTGGTGATCGATGGTATCAAAAGCGACACTAAGATCTAGGAGCACGAGGACAGATGCAGAGCCTCGGTCTGACGTCATTAAAAGGTCATTTACCACCTTCACAAGTGCAGTCTCAGTGCTATGATGGGGTCTAAAACCAGACTGAAGCGTTTCCTATACATTGTTTGTCTTTAGGAAGGCAGTGAGTTGCTGTGCAACAGCTTTTTCTAAAATTTTTGAGAGGAATGGAAGATTCGATATAGGCCGATAGTTTTTTATAATTTCTGGATCAAGATTCGGCTTTTTCAAGAGAGGCTTTATTACTGCCACTTTTAGTGAGCTTGGTACACATCCGGTGGATAGAGAGCCGTTTATTATGTTCAACATAGGAGGGCCAAGCACAGGAAGCAGCTCTTTCAGTAGTTTAGTTGGAATAGGGTCCAGTATGCAGCTTGAGGGTTTGGAGGCCATGATTATTTTCATCATTGCGTCAAGGGATATAGTACTAAAACACTTTAGTATCTCCCTTGATCCTAGGTCCTGGCAGAGTTGTGCAGACTCAGGACAATGGAGCTTTGGAGGAATACCCAGATTTAAAGAGGAGTCTGTAATTTGCTTTCTAATGATCATGATCTTTTCCTCAAAGAAGTTCATAAATTTATTACTGCTGAAGTGAAAGCCATCCTCCATTTGCGAAGGCTGCTTTTTAGTTAGCTTTGCGACAGTATCAAAAAGAAATTTCGGATTGTTCTTATTTTCCTCAATTAAGTTGGAAAAATAGGATGATCGAGCAGCAGTAAGGGCTCTTCGATACTGCACGGTACTGTCTTTCCAAGCTAGTCGGAAGACTTCCAGTTTGGTGTGGCGCCATTTCCGTTCCAATTTTCTGGAAGCTTGCTTCAGAGCTCGTGTATTTTCTGTATACCAGGGAGCTAGTTTCTTATGACAGATGTTTTTAGTTTTTAGGGGTGCAACTGCATCTAGGGTATTGCGCAAGGTTAAATTGAGTTCCTCGGTTAGGTGGTTAACTGATTTTTGTCCTCTGACGTCCTTGGGTAGGCAGAGGCAGTCTGGAAGGGCATCAAGGAATCTTTGGGTTGTCTGAGAATTTATAGCACGACTTTTAATGCTCCTTGGTTGGGGTCTGAGCAGATTATTTGTTGCAATTGCAAACGTAATAAAATGGTGGTCCGATAGTCCAGGATTATGAGGAAAAACATTTAGATCCACAACATTTATTCCATGGGACAAAACTAGGTCCAGAGTATGACTGTGGCAGTGAGTAGGTCCAGAGACATGTTGGACAAAACCCACTGAGTCGATGATGGCTCCGAAAGCCTTTTGGAGTGGGTCTGTGGACTTTTCCATGTGAATATTAAAGTCACCAAAAATTAGAATATTATCTGCTATGACTACAAGATCCGATAGGAATTCAGGGAACTCAGTGAGGAACACTGCATATGGCCCAGGAGGCCTATAAACAGTAGCTATAAAAAGTGAGTGAGTAGGCTGCATAGATTTCATGACTAGAAGCTCAAAAGACGAAAACGTCATTGTTGGGTTTTTTTTTGTAAATTGAAATTTGCTATCGTAAATGTTAGCAACACCTCCGCCTTTGCCGGATGCACGGGGGGTATGGTCACTAGTGTAACCAGGGGGTGAGGCCTCATTTAACACAGTAAATTCATCAGGCTTAAGCCATGTTTCAGTCAGGCCAATCACATCAAGATTATTATCAGTGATTAGTTCATTGACTATAACTGCCTTGGAAGTGAGGGATCTAACATTAAGTAACCCAATTTTGAGATGTGAGGTATCACAATCTCTTTCAATAATGGCAGGAATGGAGGAGGTCTTTATACTAGTGAGATTGCTAAAGCGAACACCGCCATTTTTAATTTTGCCCAACCTAGATCGAGGCACAGACACGGTCTCAATGGGGAAAGCTGAGCTGTCCACGCTGACTGTGCTAGTGGCAGACTCCACTAAGCTGGCAGGCTGGCTAACAGCCTGCTGCCTGGCCTGCACCCTATTTCATTGTGGAGCTAGAGGAGTTAGAGCCCTGTCTATGTTCGTAGATAAGATGAGAGCACCCCTCCAGCTAGGATGGAGTCCGTCACTCCTCAACAGGCCAGGCTTGGTCCTGTTTGTGGGTGAGTCCCAGAAAGAGGGCCAATTATCTACAAATTCTATCTTTTGGGAGGGGCAGAAAACAGTTTTCAAAAGTGACCAAAACATCAGCCAGGAAGCATAGGAACTGAGATGTGATCTGTGGTCCCCACCTGCAGAACCACTCCTTTATTGGGGGTGTCTTGCTAATTGCCTATAATTTCCACCTGTTGTCTATTCCATTTGCACAACAGCATGTGAAATGTATTGTCAATCAGTGTTGCTTCCTAAGTGGACAGTTTGATTTCACAGAAGTGTGATTGACTTGGAGTTACATTGTGTTGTTTAAGTGTTCCCTTTATTTTTTTGGAGCAGTATATATATATATATATATATATATACCAACATATATACCAACCTTTAAATTGTATATATATATATATATATATATATATATATATATATATATATATATATATATATATATATATGTTAAACAATTTAAAGGCAATGCTACCAAATACTAACTGAGTGTATGTAAACTTCTGACCCACTGGGAATGTGATGAAAGAAATAAAAGCTGAAATAAATAATTCTCTCTACTATTATTCTGACATTTCACATTCTTAAAATAAAGTGGTGATCCTAACTGACCTAAGACAGGGAATTTTTACTAGGATTAAATATCAGGAATTGTGAGAAAAAAAACTGAGTTGAAATGTATTTGGCTAAAGTGTATGTAAACTTCCGACTTCAACCGTATCTAAGTTGAAAACGTTTCATGTTGGAAAGCACTGTTTGTGTGAGAGCGACCAGACATGCAGCATTATAGGAAAGGAAGCTAGGAAGCTACGTTGAGACAATGACTTATCAAGGACCCAAACACAGCTCAGTTAATCCCTTACCATTGTGACGCTGAGTCGTCATAACACTTCAGCAATTGTACATTATCCCAGGGGAGCTGGAAGACACAATGTAAGTCACCTAATTTACAGTATGTCCCTCTAACTGCCCCGAATGCCTCTGCTGATCCTACAGCTGTTGTATGCGGTAATCATGTGCCTACGATCCAGATTTATACTGTTAGCACTGAGGCGGTGTGCCCTAGTAGGAAGTCCACTGTGTGCAGCTCACCCTGCCTACTAACATAAATAACATGAGCATGTCTACCTCTGCTGAGCTTCCCAGTAAAGCAATAAAAACAAGCAAGCATCCCAGAAACGTGCTAACATACAAAAAAATTAGGCCACATTAACATACAGCACCAGTCATAAGTTTGGACACCTACTCATTCAAGGGTTTTTCTTTATTTTATTTTTTTTACTATTTTCTGCATTGTAGAATAATAGCGAAGACATCAAAACACATACGGAATAATATAGCAACCAAAAGAGTGTTAAACAAATCAAAATATATATTTTAGATTCATCAAAGTAGCCACACTTTGCCTTGATGATAGCGTTGCACATTCTTGGCATTCTCTTAACCAGCTACACCCGGAATGCTCTTCCCAACAGTCTTGAAGGAGTTCCCACATATGTTGAGCACTTGTTGGCTGCTTTTCCTTCACTCTGTGATCCAACTCATCCCAAACCATCTCAATTGAGTTTAGGTCGGGATGATTGTGGAGGCCAGGTCATCTGATGCAGCACTCCATCACTCTCCTTGGTGAAATAGCCCTTACACAGCCTGGAGGTGTGTTGGGTCATTGTCCTGTTGAAAAACAAATGATAGTCCCACTAAGCGCAAACCAAATGGGATGGTGTATCTGTCACGGTTGTCGTTGGTAAAGGACCAAAATGCCGCAGGTATGTGTACGCTCATCTTGACTTTGAATAAATTCCAAAATGAACACCAAAATAACAACAAAAAAAAGAACGAACGATCCACAGACAGTCTGGCAAGGCACAAGGCTAAACACAGAACAATCTCCCACAAACACACAGACAAACACACCCAACTAATATAGGACTTCCAATCAAAGGCAACACCACACAGCTGCCTTCAATTGGAAGTCCACCCCAATTAACTCAACATAGAAACAGACTACCTAGACTAAACATAGAAATACATGAATCTCAAAACAGTGCCCAAAAACCCCCCGGAATACTAAATCAAATGCCCTTACTACAAAAACACCACCCTGAACCACATAAAACAAATACCCTCTGCCACGTCCTGACCAAACTACAATAACAATTAACCCCTTATACTGGCCAGGACGTGACAGTATCACTGTAGAATACTGTGGTAGCCATGCTGGTTAAATGTGCCTTGAATTGTAAATAAATCACTGACAGTGTCACCAGCAAAGAATCCCCACCTCCTCCTCCATGCTTCACTAAGCGTAAACCAGATGGGATGGCGTATCTCTGCAGAGGTGACAGAGAGACAGAGAGAGAAAAAAAGAGAGGTTATTGTTGGTGTTGAATTTGTTGACGGTGTTGACAGTGTTAATTTGTTGTGGGGAAATCCCTCATTCTTTCCCTCTGTTGTTGTCTGTTCTCTGTTCTGTGAGTCTGATGTCAGACCACAAACCTCCCTCCCTCCCCGTCTCCCTCCCTCCCTCCCTCCACCGTCGTCAACACCACACCACATGGAGTTAATAAACACACACACACACACACACACACACACACACACACACACACACACACACACACACGCACGCACACACGCACACACACCACAAACCCTCTCCCTCTCTCTCCCTCCCTCCCTCCCTCCCTTCCCTCCCTCACTCCCCGTCTCCCTCCCCCTTCCCTCCCTCCCTCCCCCTTCCCTCCCTCCCTCCCTCCCTCCCTCCCTCCCTCCCTCCCTCCCTCCCTCCCTCCCTCCCTCCCTCCCTCCCTCCACCGTCGTCAACACCACACCACATGGAGTTAATAAACACACACACACCCAAACTCAAGCACACACACACACACACACACACACACACACACACAGACACACACACACACACACACACACAGTAACCAAGATGCCCGAGTTATGATGTGATCCACTCATCAAAGCTGGATAATCATTTGTTACAGGACTTGTTCATGTTAAACCCTGAAGCCTTTTGCTCCATTCTTCTTCTCTCTGATTCAAATTCAAGCTGCTTTATTGGCATGAAAAACATTGCATCAATATTCTATACAATCTGTCTCTCTGTCTCTCTCTGTCTCTCTCTGTCTCTCTCTGTCTCTCTCTCTCTCTTTCACTCTCTCTCTGTCTCTCTCTGTCTCTCTCTGTCTCTCTCTCTGTCTCTCTCTGTCTCTCTCTCTTTCACTCTCTCTCTGTCTCTCTCTGTCTCTCTCTCTCTCTCTCTCTCTCTCTGTCTCTCTCTGTCTCCCTCTCTGTCTATCTCTCTCTGTCTCTCTCTGTCTCCCTCTCTGTCTCTCTCTGTCTCTCTCTGTCTTTCTCTCTCTGTGTGAGGTATGTTATAGTTGTTCTCATTCATGGATGTTAGTAATGATATCTGGAAAAAATGTTTTTTTATGTGAAACACATTTAATAGGACACACACACACACACACACACACACACACACACACACACACACACACACACACACACACCACACACACACACACACACACACACACACACACACACACACACACATACCCAAACTCAGGCACACACATACCCAAACTCAGGCACACACACACACACACACACACACACACACACACACACACACACACACACACACCACACACACACACACACACACACACACACAACACACACACACCACACACACCCAAACTCAGGCACAGGCACACACCCCCAAACTCAGGCACACACACACACACACTCATACCCAAACTCAGGCACACACACACACACACACACACACACACACACACACACACACACCCAAACTCAGGCACACACACACACTCATACCCAAACTCAGGCACACACACACACACACACACACACACACACACACACAGTACCGGTCAAAAGTTTGGACACACCAACTCATTCAATGTGGGAACTGTTGGGAAAAGCGTTCCTCACGCCAAGCTGTCATCAAAGGCAAAGGGCGGCTACTTTGAAGAATGTAAACTATATTTTGATTTGTTAACAGATTGCTTTTTTTAGCGATTGCTTACACACTTTTTTTTCTGGAATTTGGTTCATTGTGTCCAAAACTCTAGACACAAACCGAATGAGACACAAGGCGATAAAAATATCACTTCTACGTCGAAAAAATTAAACTGCAATCAAAACCTAAACAATCAAAAAAAAAAAAAAATTCTCTCAAAATGGCCTTTATGCAACAAAAATGAAACATATTTTTTAATTACTCTTTCTAAAGCCAGCCACAAAACACACTGCCGTTTTTACTAGTATTTTGTGTACTTTCTTAAATGTTCTCATCCTTCTGTTAAAGATTGTTCCAGAACATCTAGTCGCATTTCAATGAACACAAAAAAATTAAAACGTTTTCAGATTTTTTTTTTTTTTTTACAATAACAATCACAACAACAACAGAAAACACACAAAGAAAAGTAGAATTACAGTAATCAATACAATATATTATCGTAAAACTCACGGAAACCCCCCCCCCAAAAAAATTTTTATTACTGTAAAGTCACAGCGCAATGGTAAAAACCCCCCCCAAAAAATATATAATTTTTTTTGTAAAGGATTGTTTATGGATCTCGCCTTTTTGTTATAGGGCCACATCACAAGCAATGTCATCCTTTTAAAAAACTCCCAAAATGGCGGGTGGGGGGGGGGGGGGGGGGGGGGGGACGCACCTGCCTAGGTCAGATACTACCTTGTGTATCAATAGGACACAATCTACTACCGCTACCGTATTACAGGAAACAGGAAACAGGAAACAGGAAACAACACTGACACTTACTCGCACGTCGTCATAGCGACGGTCTTTTGATTCCAAACTGTCAAGGTTGGCTCAAGGAAGCAGGAGAGGCAGAGTCAGAGAGCGAGAGACAGAAAATCCGTGAATACACTTTTTTTATTTTTTTTTAAATGAGCATCCACAACGTACGAACACGGTAAGGCAGGGCGTATAAAAGTCCTGACACAGAACAATCACGCACAAAACACAAACCTACCTAGCTAGCCTAAATACCGCTCCCCCCCCCTCCCTACTAACACCTATAAACAAAAACAGGAAGTGAAACAGAGGATCGGTGGCAGCTAGTTGGCCGGTCGTCGCCGAGCGCCGCCCCTTGGCGAGGAGGGGCGCCACCTTCCGTCGGTGTCGCGACCCCGACGCTTTTTCCTCTAAAAATGGGAACCCGTGTACAGCCGCTTCCTGGTAAGTCGGCGTTTGACGCGAGATGGCGGCAGAGCGTCGACGACGACCTACTGACACGGTTGATTCCTTAGGGGAACGTTGTGTGTTTTCTCTGCGATGATTCGGTCTCTCTGATGTGCTCTAGGCGGAAGAGGGGGGGGGGTTGTTCGCCAAACACCAGACTGACAACGTGTACTTCCTGTTCACGGGGGTTGGAACAGACGTTGTCTTCCACCCCGCAAATCATTTTATAACGTTTTTGACGTGTGTTTTTTCTGGATTTTTGTTGTTGTTATTCTGTCTCTCACTGTTCAAATAAACCTAGCATTAAAATGATAGACTGATCATTTCTTTGTCAGTGGGCAAACGTACAAAATCAGCAGGGGATCAAATACTTTTCCCCCCTCACTGTACCTGCTATTAGACTTTACCCTTTAGAGGTGATACCTGCTATTAGACTTTACCCTTTAGAGGTGATACCTGGTTATAGACTTTACCCTTTAGAGGTGATACCTGGTTATAGACTTTACCCTTTAGAGTTGATACCTGGTTATAGACTTTAACCTTTAGAGGTGATACTTGGTTATAGACTTTACCCTTTAGAGGTGATACCTGGTTATAGACTTTACCCATTAGAGGTGATACCTGGTTATAGACTTTACCCTTTAGAGGTGATACCTGGTTATAGACTTTACCCTTTAGAGGTGATACCTGGTTATAGACTTTACCCTTTAGAGGTGATACCTGGTTATAGACTTCACCCTTTAGAGGTGATACCTGGTTATAGACTTTACCCTTTAGAGGTGATACCTGGTTATAGACTTTACCCTTTAGAGGTGATACCTGGTTATAGACTTTACCCTTTAGAGGTGATACCTGCTTATAGACTTTACCCTTTAGAGGTGATACCTGGTTATAGACTTTACCCTTTAGAGGTGATACCTGGTTATAGACTTTACCCTTTAGAGGTGATACCTGGTTATAGACTTTACCCTTTAGAGGTGATACTTGGTTATAGACTTTACCCATTAGAGGTGATACCTGCTATTAGACTTTACCCTTTAGAGGTGATACCTGGTTATAGACTTTACCCTTTAGAGGTGATACCTGGTTATAGACTTTACCCTTTAGAGGTGATACCTGGTTATAGACTTTACCCTTTAGAGGTGATACCTGGTTATAGACTTTACCCTTTAGAGGTGATACCTGCTTATAGACTTTACCCTTGAGAGGTGATACCTGGTTATAGACTTTACCCTTTAGAGGTGATACCTGGTTATAGACTTTACCCTTTAGAGGTGATACCTGGTTGTAGGTGGACTACTGGATAGGAGGCCGCTGCAGCAGGACTAGGACTTCTGGAAAGAGAGAGAGAGAGAGAGAGAGAGAGAGAGAGAGAGAGAGAGAGATGAGAGAGCGAGGGAACACACACAGGAGAGACAAAGAGAGAGAGAACACAGAGGAAAGAGAGGGAGAGAGAAAGAGAGAGAGAGATAGAGAGAGGGAGGGGGACAGAGGAAAGGGAGAGGGAGGGAGAGAGAGAGAGAGAGAGAGGGGGGGAACACAGAGTAGAAAGGGAGAGAGAGAACACATAGGAAAGAGAGAGAGAGAGAGGGAACAGATGAAAGAGAGAGAGAGAGGTCTGCAGAAAGAAGTGTGGGAAAAATCAATATGGTCTGTAGACAGACTGAAAAAGACAATCATCCTGTTTGACCCTTGCCTCGCCTCTCTGTCTGTGTGTGTGCGTGTGTGTGTGTGTTTGTGTGTGTGTGTGTGTGTGTGTGTTTGTGTGTGTGCACTTTTCTACTCTACTTGTGAGTACCAGAAGTCCTCACAAGAATAGTAAACCAACTTGGAAGTCCGAGATATTAAGACATTTTTCTGGTCCTCACTTGTAAAAAAAAAAAAGGCTATTTTAGGTTCAGGGTTTAGTCGCTGTGGTTATGAGTTGGGGACTACATTCTCTGTTCTCAATGTTCTATCAGAAAGAGAGGGAGGAGGAGGGAGAGAGAGAGGAGGGAGGGGGAGAGAGAGAGGAGTGAGGGGGAGAGAGAGGAGTGAAGGGGAGAGAGAGAAAGAGGAGGGAGGGGGAGAGAGGGAGGAGGAAGAGAGAGAGGAGTGAAGGGGATAGAGAGAGGAGTGAAGGGGAGAGAGAGAAAGAGGAGGGAGGGAGAGAGAGAGAGAGAGAGAGAGGGAGGGGGAGAGAGACAGAGAGAGAGAGAGAGAGAGAGAGGGGGAGGATGAGGGAGAGAGAGAGGGGGAGAGGAGGGAGGGAGGGGGAGAAAGAGAGGGGAGTGAGAGAGAGAGAGAAAGAGGGAGAGAGGAAGGATTAGGGGGAGAGAGAGGGAGAGAGAGGAGGGAGGGGGAGAGAGAGAGGGATGGGGAGGGAGAGATATAGGGAGTAAGAGAGAGAGGGGGGGAGAGAGAGAGGGGGAGAGAGGAGGGAGGGGGAGAGATATAGGGAGTAAGAGAGAGAGGGGGGGAGGAGAGAGGTTTATTTGTATTTATTTTCCCTTTTGTACTTTAACTATTTGCACATCATTACAACACTGTACATACAGAAGCTGTCATGTCTTGTCCTTCTCCTTCCCTCCGGCATACGACGTCGCCGGAATACTATCCACCGGTCCTGGACCTCATCGTTACGCGCTCCTGGTCCTCATCGTTACGCGCTCCTGGGCCCTCATCGTTACGCGCTCCTGGACCTCATCGTTACGCGCTCCTGGGACTCATCGTTACGCGCTCCTGGGACTCATCATTACGCGCTCCTGGACCTCATCGTTACGCGCTCCTGGGACTCATCGTTACGCGCTCCTGGGACTCATCATTACGCGCTCCTGGACCTCATCATTACGCGCTCCTGGACCTCATCATTACGCGCTCCTGGACCTCATCGTTACGCGCTCCTGGCCCTCATCGTTACGCGCTCCTGGGACTCATCATTACGCGCTCCTGGCCCTCATCATTACGCGCTCCTGGACCTCATCGTTACGCGCTCCTGGCCCTCATCGTTACGCGCTCCTGGCCCTCATCATTACGCGCTCCTGGACCTCATCGTTACGCGCTCCTGGCCCTCATCGTTACGCGCTCCTGGCCCTCATCGTTACGCTCTCCTGGACCTCATCGTTACGCGCTCCTGGACCTCATCGTTACGCGCTCCTAGGCCCTCATCGTTACGCGCTCCAGGCCCTCATCGTTACGCGCTCCTGGGACTCATCATTACGCGCTCCCGGCACTCATCGTTATGATTCACACCTGGACCTCATTACCTCCACTTTGTAGGTCCCTTCCTTTTGTTCATTCCTCAGATGGTATTGATCCTGTTTTCATGCGATCTCCCTTCTGTTACGCTGTCTTGTTTCATGTTTGTCGTTTCCATTAAGCGTTTCACCTTCACCTGCTTCTCGACTCACAGCGTCATCGTTACAGAAAAAAAACAACAATGGAAGCCGGCAGGAAAATCGGATATCTCTCAGACGGTCGACGAACAGGGTTACCTTGTGCATCAGCACCATGACCAGCTGGCACAAGTGGGGACGACCAGGGTTAGAGGTCGTTTGCAGCGTCTCGAACAAAACCCCCCGGGAAGCGCTGCATCCTACTAGAGGAGGATACTCTAGAACCAGCCTACCCAGCGAGCCAGCTCCAACAGCCCATTCAGCAACCCACTCAAGGTCGAACGATGCCCGTTTATCCCCTCCCGGAGAGAATATGACGGTACCCCATCCAAATGCCATGGCTTCCTACTTCAGTGCTCCCTCTATTTTACACACCAGATGTGGGAGCCACCCCCCCCCTCACCCCCGAGAGGTCGAAAGGTTGCCACGGTTATTTCTCTGTTGACGAGGCGGACATTGGAATGGGCTACGGCCGTCTGGGAGAGAGGAGAGGAAGAGCTAAATTACTATGACGGGGGGGGGGGGGGGGTTCAAGGTTCACGGCTCTGTTTTTTTCACGGCTCTCCCCGGAGGGCAGAGAGGGAGGTGAGCGTGTACTTCAAATCAGACAGCTGCTGAGTACGAGCTCAACGTCCGGACAGTAACAGCATCCAGTGGATGTAACGAACCGGCGCTTCACCGTTCAGAAGTCCAGGAAGTCCAGGAATTTCAGACGGAATTGGCTTGGCGAGACGACAACCTCACCCTGGACGCACTCATTGCGATGACCATCCGTCTGGATAACCTTCTCCGGGAGCGTCGGCATTTCTACGTCGCTTCTCTCCCTCTTTCGGGGGAACACTCGGGATCAGAGCCTGACCCCATGGAGGTAGGGAGTCACATGACTCCCCCCCCCCAGAGGAGCGGCGCAGACAGATACAACTGGTGCTCTGTCTGTACTGTGGTCAAGGAGGACACAGGATTCCAGCGGTGTCCGGCACGTCTGAATTCGGGATGTACCTGAACAGAGGGACGGTCACGTGATCTGCCATCCCCCTGGGGCCAGGAGTGAGTATTCCGTCTTCATCACTTCCTGCTAGGCTCTTTTTGGTGTCCATCTCATTGGTTGACTGTCCCTCATGCCCTGTGTCAACAGCTTTTTGTGGATTCCGGTGCTGCAGGGAATTTTATGGATCAGACCCTTGCCGCCTCTCTCAATATTACGTCACACCCACTCTCCTCTCCTTTTCCGGTGCAAGGCCTCGATTGTCGGCCATTAGAAACCGGAACCATCACACACGTCACTCAACCACTCACCCTCACCGTGGAATCCAAATCCATCAGGAGAATATCCCCTTTCTTCATCACCAGTTCACAAGATCATCCTCGGCCTCCCTTGGATTCAACACAGACTGGTCACCTGAATGCCAGAGGACCTGGTTCCCTGTGGTCCCACGTCAGTTGACAGTCCTTTGGTTACCTTCCAGCCCAACATCCCGGAGGTATACCAGGATCTGGAGGGAGGTATTCTCCAAGACCCGGGCCACCTGTCTCCCTCCTTATCGCCCCTGGGACTGCGCCATCGACCTGCTTGCTGATGTAACACCTCCACGCAGACGCATTCGACCCTCTGTCTGTGGCTGAGACCCTGTGGCATGAAGGATTACATTCAGGAGGCGCTCCAACAGGGGTTCATCCTCACCGTCCACTTCTCCTGCGTCGGCTGGTTTCCTTCTTTGTGCCCAAGAAGGATGGAGGATTAAGCCCTTGCATTGATTACAGAGGACTCAATGAAGTTACCAAGACGTATCGGTAGCCCCTTCCCGTTGGTGCCGTCTGCCATCGAGCAGCACCGCCGGGGGACCCGGTTCTTCAGCGAAGTGGACATGCCGAGTTCATCCAATCTCATCCGCATCCGGGAGAGGGGGGGGATGAGTGGAAGACGGCGTTCAGCACAATGTCTGGTCACTATGAATACTCGGTGATGCCCTTTTGGGCTTAGCCAATGCTCCGTCAGTGTTCCAGGCATTCGTTAACGAGGTGTTCAGGGATATGCTCGGACGCCAGGTGATTCGTATACATTGAGGACATCTTGATCTACTCGGTTAATCTGGAGGATCACATCACACGCGGTCAGGCAGTCCTGGAACGCCTCCTGGCCCGTCACCTGTTCGTCAAGTGTCAATTCCATCAGAGGGCGGTGTGCTTCTTGGGTTACCAAATCAGCCCGCAGGGAGTGAAGATGTACGACAAGAAGGTAGATGCATGGCCAGTCCCAACCACCATTAAAAGGGGTTACAACGGTTTTGGGGGTTTGCCAACTTCTACCGTCGTTTCATCAGGAATTTCAGCTCTGTTTCCTCTCACCTCTCTCCTTAAGGGAGGTCCCCGTAGGTTGGCAGTGAAGTTGGCATTAGAGTGGAGACACTGGCTGGAGGGTGCCAAGGAATCATTCGTCATCCTCACCGACCACAGGAACCTGGAGTACTCTCTCTCTCTCTCTCTCTCTCTCTCTCTCTCTCTCTCTCTCTCTCTCTCTCTCTCTCTCTCTCTCTCTCTCTCTCTCTCTCTCTCTCTCTCTCTCTCTCTCTCTCTCTCTCTCTCTCTCTCTCTCTCTCTCTCTCTCTCTCTCTCTCTCTCTCTCTCTCTCTCTCTCTCTCTCTCTCTCTCGTCAGTTCCTGCTGCAAGAGCTCTGATAGGTTGGAGGACGTCCTCCGGAAGATGTCGTAATTACTGTGTAAGTCTATGGAAGGGGGGGGGGGTGAGAACCATGAGCCTCCAAGGTTTTGTATTGAAGTCAATGTACCCAGAGGAGGATGGAAGCTAGTTGTCCTCCGGCTACACCATGGTGCTACCCTACAGAGAGCTGTTGAGGCTACTGTAGACCTTCATTACAAAAACAGTGTGTTTTTAATCAATTATTTGGTGACGTGAATATGCTGTATTTAGTATAGATTTATCTATAAAGTATAACTTTAAGGCTTCACCATTTTACATTTTATGAAATTCATTGCGGAGGATGGTCCTCCCCTTCGTCCTCTGAGGAGCCTCCACTAGTACCCAGACTAGACCAACTAGTGGAATAACAGATAAACAGACTGGTACCAGACTAGACCAACTAGTGGAATAACAGATAAACAGACTGGTACCAGACTAGACCAACTAGTGGAATAACAGATAAACAGACTGGTACCAGACTAGACCAACTAGTGGAATAACAGATAAACAGACTGGTACCAGACTAGACCAACTAGTGGAATAACAGATAAACAGACTGGTACCAGACTAGACCAACTAGTGGAATAACAGATAAACAGACTGGTACCAGACTAGACCAACTAGTGGAATAACAGATAAACAGACTGGTACCCAGACTAGACCAACTAGTGGAATAACAGATAAACAGACTGGTACCCAGACTAGACCAACTAGTGGAATAACAGATAAACAGACTGGTACCAGACTAGACCAACTAGTGGAATAACAGATAAACAGACTGGTACCCAGACTAGACCAACTAGTGGAATAACAGATAAACAGACTGGTACCAGACTAGACCAACTAGTGGAATAACAGATAAACAGACTGGTACCCAGACTAGACCAACTAGTGGAATAACAGATAAACAGACTGGTACCCAGACTAGACCAACTAGTGGAATAACAGATAAACAGACTGGTACCAGACTAGACCAACTAGTGGAATAACAGATAAACAGACTGGTACCAGACTAGACCAACTAGTGGAATAACAGATAAACAGACTGGTACCCAGACTAGACCAACTAGTGGAATAACAGATAAACAGACTGGTACCAGACTAGACCAACTAGTGGAATAACAGATAAACAGACTGGTACCCAGACTAGACCAACTAGTGGAATAACAGATAAACAGACTGGTACCAGACTAGACCAACTAGTGGAATAACAGATAAACAGACTGGTACCAGACTAGACCAACTAGTGGAATAACAGATAAACAGACTGGTACCCAGACTAGACCAACTAGTGGAATAACAGATAAACAGACTGGTACCAGACTAGACCAACTAGTGGAATAACAGATAAACAGACTGGTACCAGACTAGACCAACTAGTGGAATAACAGATAAACAGACTGGTACCAGACTAGACCAACTAGTGGAATAACAGATAAACAGACTGGTACCAGACTAGACCAACTAGTGGAATAACAGATAAACAGACTGGTACCCAGACTAGACCAACTAGTGGAATAACAGATAAACAGACTGGTACCAGACTAGACCAACTAGTGGAATAACAGATAAACAGACTGGTACCAGACTAGACCAACTAGTGGAATAACAGATAAACAGACTGGTACCAGACTAGACCAACTAGTGGAATAACAGATAAACAGACTGGTACCAGACTAGACCAACTAGTGGAATAACAGATAAACAGACTGGTACCAGACTAGACCAACTAGTGGAATAACAGATAAACAGACTGGGACCAGACTAGACCAACTAGTGGAATAACAGATAAACAGACTGGTACCAGACTAGACCAACTAGTGGAATAACAGATAAACAGACTGGTACCAGACTAGACCAACTAGTGGAATAACAGATAAACAGACTGGTACCAGACTAGACCAACTAGTGGAATAACAGATAAACAGACTGGTACCAGACTAGACCAACTAGTGGAATAACAGATAAACAGACTGGTACCCAGACTAGACCAACTAGTGGAATAACAGATAAACAGACTGGTACCAGACTAGACCAACTAGTGGAATAACAGATAAACAGACTGGTACCAGACTAGACCAACTAGTGGAATAACAGATAAACAGACTGGTACCAGACTAGACCAACTAGTGGAATAACAGATAAACAGACTGGTACCAGACTAGACCAACTAGTGGAATAACAGATAAACAGACTGGTACCAGACTAGACCAACTAGTGGAATAACAGATAAACAGACTGGTACCAGACTAGACCAACTAGTGGAATAACAGATAAACAGACTGGTACCAGACTAGACCAACTAGTGGAATAACAGATAAACAGACTGGTACCAGACTAGACCAACTAGTGGAATAACAGATAAACAGACTGGTACCAGACTAGACCAACTAGTGGAATAACAGATAAACAGACTGGTACCAGACTAGACCAACTAGTGGAATAACAGATAAACAGACTGGTACCCAGACTAGACCAACTAGTGGAATAACAGATAAACAGACTGGTACCAGACTAGACCAACTAGTGGAATAACAGATAAACAGACTGGTACCAGACTAGACCAACTAGTGGAATAACAGATAAACAGACTGGTACCCAGACTAGACCAACTAGTGGAATAACAGATAAACAGACTGGTACCAGACTAGACCAACTAGTGGAATAACAGATAAACAGACTGGTACCAGACTAGACCAACTAGTGGAATAACAGATAAACAGACTGGTACCAGACTAGACCAACTAGTGGAATAACAGATAAACAGACTGGTACCAGACTAGACCAACTAGTGGAATAACAGATAAACAGACTGGTACCAGACTAGACCAACTAGTGGAATAACAGATAAACAGACTGGTACCCAGACTAGACCAACTAGTGGAATAACAGATAAACAGACTGGTACCAGACTAGACCAACTAGTGGAATAACAGATAAACAGACTGGTACCAGACTAGACCAACTAGTGGAATAACAGATAAACAGACTGGTACCAGACTAGACCAACTAGTGGAATAACAGATAAACAGACTGGTACCAGACTAGACCAACTAGTGGAATAACAGATAAACAGACTGGTACCAGACTAGACCAACTAGTGGAATAACAGATAAACAGACTGGTACCAGACTAGACCAACTAGTGGAATAACAGATAAACAGACTGGTACCAGACTAGCAGTTATATGGAGTTTAAAAACTGTAAGTTGCTTTCCCACACTTATTCATGATTATATAGTTTAAAACATGTGGTCTGGATTTGTCTTACTTGGAGAGGGGTGGAGGAGAGAGAGGGAGAGAGAGAGAGAGAGAGAGGGGTAGAGGAGAGAGAGGGAGAAAGGGGGAGGGGGAGAGGGGTGGAAGAGAGAGAAGGAGAGAGGGGGAGAGAGGGAGAGAGGGTAGAGGAGAGAGAGGGAGAAAGGGGGAGAGGGGTAGAAGAGAGAGGGAGAGAGGGGTAGAGGAGAGAGAGGGAGAGAGGGGGAGAGGAGAGAGAGGGAGAGAGGGGTAGAGGAGAGAGAGGGAGAGGGGGAGAGGGGTGGAAGAGAGAGAGGGAGAGGGGGTAGAGGAGAGAGAGGGAGAGGGGGTAGAGGAGAGAGTGGGAGAAAGGGGGAGGGGTGGAAGAGAGAGAGTGAGAGAGGGTAAAGGAGAGAGGGGGAGAGGGGTGGAAGAGAGAGAGGGAGAGAGGGTAGAGGAGAGAGGGAGAAAGGGGGAGGGGGAGACGGGTGGAAGAGTGAGAGAAGGAGAGGGGGTAGAGGAGAGAGTGGGAGAAAGGGGTAGAGGGATGGAAGAGAGAGAGGGAGAGAGGGGGAGAGGAAGGGGAGGAGGAGAGAGAGGGAGAGAGGGGTAGAGGAGAGAGAGGGAGAGAGGGGGAGAAAGGGGGAGGAGGAGAGGGTGAAAGTGGTTCTCATAGCGGACACCCACACACCAGTCAACTTCTATCAGTCTATGAAGTCACGTCCAGCTGCAACTGCAGACAGCTGGTCAATTTAACACAGAGATCTCAATGAAAATGTGGCATTGTGTGTGTGAATAGAAATATATATATATATATATATATATATGTGTGTATGTTTTTCTTTATTTTTACTATTTTCTACATTGTAGAATAATAGTGAGGACATCCAAATGATGAAATAACACATATGGAATCATGTGGTAACCAAAAAAGTGTTAAACAAATAAAAATATATTTCAGATTCTTCAAAAATAGCCACCCTTTGCCTTGATGCCAGCTTTGCACACTCTTGGCATTCTCTCAACCAGCTTCACCTGGAATGTTTTTCCAACAGTTTTGAAGGAGTTATGCTGAGCACTTGTTGGCTGCTTCTCCTTCACTCCGCGGTCCAACTCATCCCAAACCATCTCAATTGGGTCGGGTGATTGTGGAGGCCAGGTCATCTGATGCAGCACTCCATCACTCTCCTTCTTGGTCAAATAGCCCTTACACAGCCTGGAGGTGTGTTGGGTCATTGTCCTGTTGAAAAACAAATGATAGTCCCACTAAGCGCAAACCAGATGGGATGGCGTATCGCTGCAGAATTCTGTGGTAGCCATGCTCGTTAAGTGTGCCTTGAATTCTAAATAAATCACAGACAGTGTCAAAACACCCCCACACCATCATACCTCCCCCTCCATGCTTCACGGTGGGAACCACACATGCAGAGATCATCCGTTCACCTACTCTGCGTCTCACAAAGACACGGCGGTTGGAGCCAAAAAAATCTCAGATTTGGACTCATTTCCACCGGTCTAATGTCCATTGCTCGTGTTTCTTGGCCCAAGCAAGTCTCTTCTTCTTATTGGGGTCCTTTAGTAGTGGTTTGTTTTCCGCAACTCGACCATGAAGGCCTGATTCACACAGTCTCCTCTGAACAGTTGATGTTGAGATGTGTCTGTTACTTGAACTCCGTGAAGCATTTATTTGGGCTGCAATTTCTGAGGCTGGTAATTCTAATGAACTTATCCTCTGCAGCAGAGGTAACTCTGGGTCTTCCTTTCCTGTGGCGGTCCTCATGAGAGCCAGTTTCATCATAGCACTTGATGGTTTTTGCGACTGCACTTGAAGAAACTTTTCAAAGTTCTTGACATTTTCCAGATTGACTGACCTTCATGTCTTAAAGTAATGATGGACTGTCGCTTCTCTTTGCTTATTTCAGCAGTTCTTGTCATAATATGGACTTGGTCTTTTACCAAATAGAGGTATCTTCTGTATACCACGCCTACCTTGTCACAACACAACTGATTGGCTCAAACGCATTTAAATGGAAAGAAATTCCACAAATTAACTTTTAACACCTGTTAATTGAAATGCATTCCAGGTGACTACCTCATGAAGCTGGTTGAGAGAACGCCAAGAGTGTGCAAAGCTGTCACCAATGCAAAGGGTGGCTACTTTGAAGAATCTCAAATATAAAAATATATTTTGATTTGTTTAACACTTTTTTTGGTTACTACATGATTCCATATGCGTTATTTCATAATTTTGATGTCTTCAGTATTATTCTACAATGTAGAAAATAGTAAAAAAATAAATAAAGAAAAACCCTTAAATGAGTAGATATGTCCAAACTTTAAACTGGTAGAGTATAAACACTGAGTGGACAAAACATTAGGAACACCTGCTCTTTCCATGACAGACTGACCAGGTGAATCCAGGTGAATTATCTGATCCATTAGTCAACATGGACCGGCATCCCTGTGGAACGGTTTCCATACCTTGTAGAGTTCATGCCCTGACGATTTGAGGCTGTTCTGAGGGCAAAAAGGGGATCAACTCAATATTAGGAAGGTGTTATTCATGTTTATTCACTCAGTGTAGTGTACGTGTGTGTAAGCCAGTCCATTAGTGGTACAGTCCATTAGTGGTACAGTCCATTAGTGGTACAGTCCATTAGTGGTACAGTCCAGACCAGTCCATTAGTGGTACAGTCCAGACCAGTCCATTAGTGGTACAGTCCAGACCAGTCCATTAGTGGTACAGTCCATTAGTGGTACAGTCCATTAGTGGTACAGTCCAGACCAGTCCATTAGTGGTACAGTCCAGACCAGTCCATTAGTGGTACAGTCCAGACCAGTCCATTAGTGGTACAGTCCATTAGTGGTACAGTCCAGACCAGTCCATTAGTGGTACAGTCCAGCAGCCTTAGTGGTACAGTCCATTAGTGGTACAGTCCAGACCAGTCCATTAGTGGTACAGTCCATTAGTGGTACAGTCCAGACCAGTCCATTAGTGGTACAGTCCATTAGTGGTACAGTCCATTAGTGGTACAGTCCAGACCAGTCCATTAGTGGTACAGTCCAGACCAGTCCATTAGTGGTACAGTCCATTAGTGGTACAGTCCAGACCAGTCCATTAGTGGTACAGTCCATTAGTGGTACAGTCCAGACCAGTCCATTAGTCGGTACAGTCCAGACCAGTCCATTAGTGGTACAGTCCATTAGTGGTACAGTCCAGACCAGTCCATTAGTCGGTACAGTCCAGACCAGTCCATTAGTGGTACAGTCCATTAGTGGTACAGTCCATTAGTGGTACAGTCCATTAGTGGTACAGTCCAGACCAGTCCATTAGTGGTACAGTCCAGACCAGTCCATTAGTGGTACAGTCCATTAGTGGTACAGTCCATTAGTGGTACAGTCCAGACCAGTCCATTAGTGGTACAGTCCAGACCAGTCCATTAGTGGTACAGTCCAGACCAGTCCATTAGTGGTACAGTCCATTAGTGGTACAGTCCATTAGTGGTACAGTCCAGACCAGTCCATTAGTGGTACAGTCCATTAGTGGTACAGTCCAGACCAGTCCATTAGTGGTACAGTCCATTAGTGGTACAGTCCATTAGTGGTACAGTCCAGACCAGTCCATTAGTGGTACAGTCCAGACCAGTCCATTAGTGGTACAGTCCATTAGTGGTACAGTCCAGACCAGTCCATTAGTGGTACAGTCCATTAGTGGTACAGTCCATTAGTGGTACAGTCCAGACCAGTCCATTAGTGGTACAGTCCAGACCAGTCCATTAGTGGTACAGTCCAGACCAGTCCATTAGTGGTACAGTCCATTAGTGGTACAGTCCAGACCAGTCCATTAGTGGTACAGTCCATTAGTGGTACAGTCCAGACCAGTCCATTAGTGGTACAGTCCAGACCAGTCCATTAGTGGTACAGACCAGACCAGTCCATTAGTGGTACAGTCCATTAGTGGTACAGTCCAGACCAGTCCATTAGTGGTACAGTCCAGACCAGTCCATTAGTGGTACAGACCAGACCAGTCCATTAGTGGTACAGTCCAGACCAGTCCATTAGTGGTACAGTCCAGACCAGTCCATTAGTGGTACAGACCAGACCAGTCCATTAGTGGTACAGTCCAGACCAGTCCATTAGTGGTACAGTCCAGACCAGTCCATTAGTGGTACAGTCCAGACCAGTCCATTAGTGGTACAGCCAGACCAGTCCATTAGTGGTACAGATCCATTAGTGGTACCAGTCCATTAGTGGTACAGACCAGACCAGTCCATTAGTGGTACAGACCAGACCAGTCCATTAGTGGTACAGACCAGACCAGTCCATTAGTGGTACAGTCCAGACCAGTCCATTAGTGGTACAGTCCAGACCAGTCCATTAGTGGTACAGACCAGACCAGTCCATTAGTGGTACAGACCAGACCAGACCAGTCCATTAGTGGTACAGTCCATTAGTGGTACAGTCCATTAGTGGTACAGTCCAGACCAGTCCATTAGTGGTACAGTCCAGACCAGTCCATTAGTGGTACAGTCCATTAGTGGTACAGTCCAGACCAGTCCATTAGTGGTACAGACCAGACCAGACCAGTCCATTAGTGGTACAGTCCAGACCAGTCCATTAGTGGTACAGTCCAGACCAGTCCATTAGTGGTACAGTCCAGACCAGTCCATTAGTGGTACAGTCCATTAGTGGTACAGTCCAGACCAGTCCATTAGTGGTACAGTCCAGACCAGTCCATTAGTGGTACAGTCCAGACCAGTCCATTAGTGGTACAGTCCATTAGTGGTACAGTCCAGACCAGTCCATTAGTGGTACAGTCCAGACCAGTCCATTAGTGGTACAGACCAGACCAGTCCATTAGTGGTACAGTCCAGACCAGTCCATTAGTGGTACAGACCAGACCAGTCCATTAGTGGTACAGTCCATTAGTGGTACAGTCCAGACCAGTCCATTAGTGGTACAGTCCATTAGTGGTACAGTCCAGACCAGTCCATTAGTGGTACAGTCCAGACCAGTCCATTAGTGGTACAGACCAGACCAGTCCATTAGTGGTACAGTCCATTAGTGGTACAGTCCAGACCAGTCCATTAGTGGTACAGTCCAGACCAGTCCATTAGTGGTACAGACCAGACCAGTCCATTAGTGGTACAGTCCAGACCAGTCCATTAGTGGTACAGTCCAGACCAGTCCATTAGTGGTACAGACCAGACCAGTCCATTAGTGGTACAGTCCATTAGTGGTACAGTCCAGACCAGTCCATTAGTGGTACAGTCCAGACCAGTCCATTAGTGGTACAGTCCAGACCAGTCCATTAGTGGTACAGACCAGACCAGTCCATTAGTGGTACAGTCCAGACCAGTCCATTAGTGGTACAGACCAGACCAGTCCATTAGTGG
>NC_138294.1:4327500-4330000 GCF_965601325.2 Salmo salar
AGGTTGCCCCGAACTTGGCGGGTGTCATATTAGCTAGCCGTGATGGCTGAGCTATGTACTCAGGATATTGCAAAATGTGCTTTCGCCGAAAAGCTATTTGAAAATCGGACATAGCGATTGCATAAAGGAGTTCTGTATCTATAATTCTTAAAATAATTGTTATGTATTTTGTCAACGTTTATCATGAGTAATTTAGTAAATTCACCGGAGGTTTTCGGTGGGAATGCTAGTTCTGAACATCACATGCTAATGTAAAAAAGCTGTTTTTTTATATAAATATGAACTTGATTGAACAAAACATGCATGTATTGTATAACATAATGTCCTAGGGTTGTCATCTGATGAAGATCATCAAAGGTTAGTGCTGCATTTAGCTGTGGTTTTGGGTATATGTGACATTATATGCTAGCTTGAAAAATGGCTGTGTGGTTATTTCTGGGCTATGTACTCTCCTAACATAATCTAATGTTTCGCTTTCGCTGTAAAGCCTTTTTTGAAAATCGGACAGTGTGGTTAGATAAAGGAGAGTCTTGTCTTTTAAAATGCTGTAAAAATAGTCATATGCTTTCGCTGTAAAGCCTTTTTGAAAATCGGACAACGCTAAATGCAGCACTAACCTTTGATGATCTTCGTTGAAGATCCCCAGAAAACTGCTCTCGCCAAAACAAGTACAAAATAATTTCCACGGCGCTGGGGTTGACCTGATGTTCGGAGCCAGAGTCCACAGCTTAGACCACTGCACCGTCACAGCCCACAATGCACCAGCAAGCCGTGAGACTACTTGATGGTAAAAGGAAGTTGTTTTTCTGTTGTTTTTCCAGCCGTCCCCAAACCATATCCTTAACCTGAATTCCTAAACTGTTAATCTTTGAGTTGTTTCTGTTTAAACCCTGTAACCACGCGGGACCCTGTAACCCCACGGTTGGACCCTGGAACCCCGCGGGGGACCCTGTAACCCCACGCGGGGGACCCTGTAACCACGCGGGACCCTGTAACCCCACGGTTGGACCCTGTAACCCCACGGTTGGACCCTGGAACCCCACGCGGGACTCTGGAACCCCACGCGGGACCCTGGGACCCTGTAACCACGGTTGGACCCTGTAACCCCACGCGGGGGACCCTGTAACCCCACGCGGGGGACCCTGGAACCCCACGCGGGGGACCCTGGAACCCCACGCGGGGGACCCTGGAACCCCACGCGGGACCCTGTAACCACGTGTTCTGGTTCTGGTTCTGGTTGTGTTGTGGTTGTGTTGTGGTGTGGTTCTGGTTGTGGTGTGGTTGTGGTGTGGTTGTGGTGTGGTTGTGGTGTGTTGTGGTTGTGGTGTGGTTGTGGTGTGGTTGTGTTGTGGTTGTGGTTGTGTTGTGGTTGTGGTGTGGTTGTGTTGTGGTTGTGTTGTGGTTCTGGTTGTGGTGTGGTTGTGGTGTGGTTGTGTTGTGGTTGTGGTGTGGTTGTGGTTGTGGTGTGGTTGTGTTGTGGTTGTGGTTGTGTTGTGGTTGTGGTTGTGTTGTGGTTGTGGTTGTGTTGTGGTTGTGGTGTGGTTGTGTTGTGGTTGTGTTGTGGTTGTGGTTGTGTTGTGGTTGTGTTGTGGTTGTGGTTGTGTTCTAGTTGTGGTTGTGTTGTGGTTGTGTTGTGGTTGTGGTTGTGTTGTGGTTGTGTTGTGGTTGTGTTGTGGTTGTGTTGTGTTGTGGTTGTGGTTGTGTTCTAGTTGTGGTTGTGTTGTGTTGTGGTTGTGTTGTGGTTGTGTTCTGGTTGTGTTGTGTTGTGGTTGTGTTCTAGTTGTGGTTGTGTTGTGGTGTGGTTGTGTTCTGGTTGTGTTGTGGTTGTGGTGTGGTTGTGGTGTGGTTGTGTTCTGGTTGTGTTGTGGTTGTGTTGTGGTTGTGTTCTGGTTCTGGTTGTGTTGTGGTTGTGGTTGTGTTGTGGTTGTGGTGTGGTTGTGTTGTGGTTGTGTTGTGGTTGTGTTGTGGTTGTGGTTGTGTTGTGGTTGTGGTTGTGGTTGTGTTCTGTTGTGGTTGTGTTGTGGTTGTGTTGTGGTTGTGTTGTGGTGTGGTTGTGTTGTGGTTGTGTTGTGGTTGTGTTGTGGTTGTGTTGTGGTTGTGTTGTGGTTGTGTTCTGGTTGTGTTCTGGTTGTGGTTGTGGTTGTGTTCTAGTGTGGTTGTGTTGTGTTGTGGTTGTGTTCGGTTGTGGTTGTGTTGTGGTTGTGTTGTGGTTGTGTTGTGGTTGTGGTTGTGGTTGTGTTCTAGTTGTGGTTGTGTTGTGTTGTGGTTGTGTTCTGGTTGTGTTGTGGTTGTGTTGTGGTTGTGTTGTGGTTGTGTTGTGTGTGGTTGTGTTGTGTTGTGGTTGTGTTGTGGTTGTGTTGTGGTTGTGTTGTGGTTGTGGTTGTGTTCTGGTTGTGTTCTGGTTGTGTTGTGTTGTGGTTGTGTTGTGGTTGTGTTGTGGTTGGTGTTCTGGTTGTGTTGTGGTTGTGTTGTGGTTGTGTTCTGGTTGTGTTGTGGTTGT
>NC_138294.1:4335000-4380000 GCF_965601325.2 Salmo salar
TTTTTTTTAAATTGTGAAACAAACAAGAAATAAGACAAAAAAAAATACAAAATGGAAAACTTGTTAGTGTCACGTCCTGACCAGTAAAAAAGGGGTTATTTGTTATTGTAGTTTGGTCAGGGCGTGGCAGAGGGTATGTTTGTTTTGTGTTGTCGGGGGTATTGTTCTATGTTTTGTATTTCTATGTTTTTTTTCTATGCTGTGTATTTCTTTGTGTTGGTCGTGTATGGCTCTCAAATCAGGAACAGCCTGTAGATCGTTGTTGCTGATCGGGAGTCATACTTAGGTAGCCCCTGTTTTTTCCCCCCCTACCTGTCTTTTGTGGGAAGTTGTTTTTTTTTGCACTGCTGTGTGTTTTAGCCTGCAATACTGTTTAGCTGTTGTTCGTTTTCCTTTTCTTGTGTTTGTGTGTGTGTGTGTGTAGTGTTCAATAAAAGTTAAATATGAGCGTTCACGTACCCGTTGCATTTTGGTCCGATACTTACGACGGCCGTGACAGAGAGTGAATAACTAGAGTGCCCTCTCGGAAAGAAAGAGGAGGGTTTAGGTTGCCAGCCTTCATTCCTCTGTCCGGCTCGTTAAATATCCCATAAAAAAAAAAAAATCCTCAAGTCTGTGAGAACGCTGCTCCACTGCTGAGAATATTAAACACCTACTCATTCAAGGGTTTTTCATTATTTTTAAACTATTTTCTACATTGTTGAATAATAGTGAAGACATCAAAACGATGAAATAACACATATGGAATCATGTAGTAACCAAAAAAAGTGTTAAACAAATAAAAAAAAAATATATATTTTAGATTCTTCAAAGTAGCCACCCCTTTGCCTTGATGACAGCTTTGCACACTCTTGGCATTCTCTCAACCAGCTTCATGGTAGTCACCTGGAATGCATTTCAGTTAACAGGTGTTCCTTGTTAAAATTCATTTTTGTTAGATTTCTTTCCTTCGTAATGCGTTTGAGCCAATCAGTTGTGTTGTGACAAGGTAAAGGGGAGGTATACATAAGAGAAGCCCTATTTAGTAAAAGACCAAGTCCATATTATGGCAAGAACAGCTGAAATAAGCAAAGAGAAACGACAGTCCATTATTACTTTAAGACATGAAGGTCAGTCAATCCCCCCCCCCCCCCCCAAAAAAAATGTCAAGAACTTGTCAAGGTTTCTTCAAAAGTGCAGTCGCAAAAACACCATCCTCAAGCACTATGATGAAACGGGCTCTCATGAGGACGGACTAAACCGTTGAACTTCCCAAAAACAACAGCAGGAGAAGGGAATTTTGAAGAAATCCGCCCCCTCTTGCCACGTCCTGACCAAACTACAATAACAAATACCCCCTCTTTCCACGTCCTGACCAAACTACAATAACAAATACCCCCTCTTGCCACGTCCCACAACTTGTTGAGCTTTTCGCGGAGCCCACGAGAAGCAGGATTGTCACTTCCTGACCAGTTAAGAGGGGGTATTTGTTATTGTAGTTTGGTCAGGACGTGGCAAGAGGGGGTATTTGTTATTGTAGTTTGGTAAGGACGTGGCAAGAGGGGGTATTTGTTATTGTAGTTTGGTAAGGACGTGGCAAGAGGGGGTATTTGTTATTGTAGTTTGGTAAGGACGTGGCAAGAGGGGGTATTTGTTATTGTAGTTTGGTCAGGACGTGGCAAGAGGGGGTATTTGTTATTGTAGTTTGGTCAGGACGTGGCAAGAGGGGGTATTTGTTATTGTAGTTTGGTCAGGACGTGGCAAGAGGGGGTATTTGTTATTGTAGTTTGGTCAGGACGTGGCAAGAGGGGGTATTTGTTATTGTAGTTTGGTCAGGACGTGGCAAGAGGGGGTATTTGTTATTGTAGTTTGGTCAGGACGTGGCAAGAGGGGGGTATTTGTTATTGTAGTTTGGTCAGGACGTGGCAAGAGGGGGTATTTGTTATTGTAGTTTGGTCAGGACGTGGCAAGAGGGGGGTATTTGTTATTGTAGTTTGGTCAGGACGTGGCAAGAGGGGGTATTTGTTATTGTAGTTTGGTCAGGACGTGGCAAGAGGGGGGGGGGGTATTTGTTTTATGTGGTTCGGGGTTTGTTGGGATATGTGTTTGATGTAAGAGAGGGGTGTTTGTTTAGAGTGTTCCGGGGGGTTTTGGTTAATGTTCTATGTTAGTATATTTCTATGTTCCAGTCTAGTCTTTCTAAGTTCTATGTTTAGTATATTGATTTGGCCTTCAAATTTCAGGCAGCTGTTCCTCGTTTGCCTCCGATTGAAGGTCCTATGTATAAGGGGGTGTTTTGGTAAATGGGAATTGTGGGTAGTGTATGTTGCACCTGACGGGACCGTTTACTGTCGTTCGTTTGTTTGTTTGTTTGTTTGTTTGTTTACGTGTTTTTCCTTTTGGGTTTTTTTCCCTTCTTTTATAATAACTAAGAAGAAGAGAATAGACTTTCCCGCTGCACCTTGGTCCACTTCATACAACAACCGTTACAAGGACAGTGTAGGCCCGCTGGTCCCTGGGGGATAGGTCCAGACCTCCCACAGCAGGCAGCGCCCCCCCGCTGGTCCCGGGCGATAGGTCCAGACCTCCCACAGCAGGCAGCGCCCCCCCCCGCTGGTCCCGGGCGATAGGTCCAGACCTCCCACAGCAGGCAGCGCCCCCCCCCGCTGGTCCCGGGCGATAGGTCCAGACCTCCCACAGCAGGCAGCGCCCCCCCGCTGGTCCCGGGCGATAGGTCCAGACCTCCCACAGCAGGCAGCGCCCTCCCCGGGCACGGGCGATAGGTCCAGACCTCCCACAGCAGGCAGCGCCCCCCCCGCTGGTCCCGGGCGATAGGTCCAGACCTCCCACAGCAGGCAGCGCCCCCCCCCCCCCCCCCCGCTGGTCCCGGGCGATAGGTCCAGACCTCCCACAGCAGGCAGCGCCCCCCCCCGGTCCCGGGCGATAGGTCCAGACCTCCCACAGCAGGCAGCGCCCCCCCCGCTGGTCCCAGGCGATAGGTCCAGACCTCCCACAGCAGGCAGCGCCCCCCCGCTGGTCCCGGGCGATAGGTCCAGACCTCCCACAGCAGGCAGCGCCCCCCCCGCTGGTCCCGGGCGATAGGTCCAGACCTCCCACAGCAGGCAGCGCCCCCCCCGCTGGTCCCGGGCGATAGGTCCAGACCTCCCACAGCAGGCAGCGCCCCCCCCCGCTGGTCCCGGGCGATAGGTCCAGACCTCCCACAGCAGGCAGCGCCCGCTGGTCCCGGGCGATAGGTCCAGACCTCCCACAGCAGGCAGCGCCCTCCCCGGGCACGGGCGATAGGTCCAGACCTCCCACAGCAGGCAGCGCCCTCCCCGGTCCCGGGCGATAGGTCCAGACCTCCCACAGCAGGCAGCGCCCTCCCCGGTCCCGGGCGATAGGTCCAGACCTCCCACAGCAGGCAGCGCCCCCCCCGCTGGTCCCGGGCGATAGGTCCAGACCTCCCACAGCAGGCAGCGCCCCCCCCCGCTGGTCCCGGGCGATAGGTCCAGACCTCCCACAGCAGGCAGCGCCCCCCCGCTGGTCCCGGGCGATAGGTCCAGACCTCCCACAGCAGGCAGCGCCCGCTCCCCCCGGTCCCGGGCGATAGGTCCAGACCTCCCACAGCAGGCAGCGCCCCCCCCCGCTGGTCCCGGGCGATAGGTCCAGACCTCCCACAGCAGGCAGCGCCCCCCCGCTGGTCCCGGGCGATAGGTCCAGACCTCCCACAGCAGGCAGCGCCCCCCCCGCTGGTCCCGGGCGATAGGTCCAGACCTCCCACAGCAGGCAGCGCCCCCCCCCCGCTGGTCCCGGGCGATAGGTCCAGACCTCCCACAGCAGGCAGCGCCCCCCCCCCCGCTGGTCCCGGGCGATAGGTCCAGACCTCCCACAGCAGGCAGCGCCCCCCCGCTGGTCCCGGGCGATAGGTCCAGACCTCCCACAGCAGGCAGCGCCCTCCCCGGTCCCGGGCGATAGGTCCAGACCTCCCACAGCAGGCAGCGCCCTCCCCGGTCCCGGGCGATAGGTCCAGACCTCCCACAGCAGGCAGCGCCCTCCCCGGTCCCGGGCGATAGGTCCAGACCTCCCACAGCAGGCAGCGCCCTCCCCGGTCCCGGGCGATAGGTCCAGACCTCCCACAGCAGGCAGCGCCCCCCCCCGCTGGTCCCGGGCGATAGGTCCAGACCTCCCACAGCAGGCAGCGCCCCCCCCCCCCGCTGGTCCCGGGCGATAGGTCCAGACCTCCCACAGCAGGCAGCGCCCCCCCGCTGGTCCCGGGCGATAGGTCCAGACCTCCCACAGCAGGCAGCGCCCTCCCCGGTCCCGGGCGATAGGTCCAGACCTCCCACAGCAGGCAGCGCCCTCCCCGGTCCCGGGCGATAGGTCCAGACCTCCCACAGCAGGCAGCGCCCTCCCCGGTCCCGGGCGATAGGTCCAGACCTCCCACAGCAGGCAGCGCCCTCCCCGGTCCCGGGCGATAGGTCCAGACCTCCCACAGCAGGCAGCGCCCCCCCCGCTGGTCCCGGGCGATAGGTCCAGACCTCCCACAGCAGGCAGCGCCCCCCCGCTGGTCCCGGGCGATAGGTCCAGACCTCCCACAGCAGGCAGCGCCCCCCCCGCTGGTCCCTGGGGGATAGGTCCAGACCTCCCACAGCAGGCAGCGCCCCCCCGCTGGTCCCGGGCGATAGGTCCAGACCTCCCACAGCAGGCAGCGCCCCCCCCGCTGGTCCCGGGCGATAGGTCCAGACCTCCCACAGCAGGCAGTGCCCCCCCCGGTCCCGGGCGATAGGTCCAGACCTCCCACAGCAGGCAGCGCCCTCCCCCCCCCCCCGCTGGTCCCGGGCGATAGGTCCAGACCTCCCACAGCAGGCAGCGCCCTCCCCCCGTCATAATCCAGAGAGTCGGATGAGGAGCCAAATTCATCCTGTACGTACTAACAGGTTCTGACAGGCTGACAACAGACGAATGAAAAATATATATGTCTTTACGGTCCAGCAGACATGAAGATATGTGTTGCTGCAAGTAGAAAAATGACAATATGTCTGTTTAGTAAATACGGAATCAAGTACAGACTGAACTGACTGAATAGAAACAAGTGGATGGTTATTATAGCTGGTGGTGATCCTGTATCTAACAGCAGTCTGGATGACAGATCCTTTATCTAACAGCAGTCTGGATGATGACAGAGATCCTTTATCTAACAGCAGTCTGGATGATGACAGATCCTTTATCTAACAGCAGTCTGGATGATGACAGATCCTTTATCTAACAGCAGTCTGGATGATGACAGAGATCCTTTATCTAACAGCAGTCTGGATGATGACAGATCCTTTATCTAACAGCAGTCTGGATGATGACAGATCCTTTATCTAACAGCAGTCTGGATGATGACAGATCCTTTATCCAACAGCAGTCTGGATGATGACAGAGATCCTGTATCTAACAGCAGTCTGGATGACAGATCCTTTATCTAACAGCAGTCTGGATGATGACAGATCCTTTATCTAACAGCAGTCTGGATGATGACAGAGATCCTTTATCTAACAGCAGTCTGGATGACAGATCCTTTATCTAACAGCAGTCTGGATGACAGATCCTTTATCTAACAGCAGTCTGGATGATGACAGATATCCTTTATCTAAGAGCAGTCTGGATGATGACAGAGATCCTTTATCTAACAGCAGTCTGGATGATGACAGATCCTTTATCTAACAGCAGTCTGGATGATGACAGAGATCCTTTATCTAACAGCAGTCTGGATGATGACAGATCCTTTATCTAACAGCAGTCTGGATGACAGATCCTGTATCTAACAGCAGTCTGGATGATGACAGAGATCCTTTATCTAACAGCAGTCTGGATGATGACAGATCCTTTATCTAACAGCAGTCTGGATGATGACAGATCCTTTATCTAACAGCAGTCTGGATGATGACAGATCCTGTATCTAACAGCAGTCTGGATGATGACAGATCCTTTATCTAACAGCAGTCTGGATGATGACAGATCCTTTATCTAACAGCAGTCTGGATGACAGAGATCCTTTATCTAACAGCAGTCTGGATGATGACAGAGATCCTTTATCTAACAGCAGTCTGGATGATGACAGATCCTTTATCTAACAGCAGTTTGGATGATGACAGATCCTGTATCTAACAGCAGTCTGGATGATGACAGAGATCCTGTATCTAACAGCAGTCTGGATGACAGATCCTTTATCTAACAGCAGTCTGGATGATGACAGAGATCCTGTATCTAACAGCAGTCTGGATGACAGATCCTTTATCTAACAGCAGTCTGGATGATGACAGATCCTTTATCTAACAGCAGTCTGGATGATGACAGATCCTTTATCTAACAGCAGTCTGGATGATGACAGATCCTTTATCTAACAGCAGTCTGGATGACAGATCCTTTATCTAACAGCAGTCTGGATGATGACAGATCCTGTATCTAACAGCAGTCTGGATGATGACAGAGATCCTGTATCTAACAGCAGTCTGGATGACAGATCCTTTATCTAACAGCAGTCTGGATGATGACAGAGATCCTGTATCTAACAGCAGTCTGGATGACAGATCCTTTATCTAACAGCAGTCTGGATGACAGATCCTTTATCTAACAGCAGTCTGGATGATGACAGATCCTTTATCTAACAGCAGTCTGGATGGATGACAGATCCTTTATCTAACAGCAGTCTGGATGATGACAGATCCTTTATCTAACAGCAGTCTGGATGACAGATCCTTTATCTAACAGCAGTCTGGATGATGACAGATCCTGTATCTAACAGCAGTCTGGATGATGACAGATCCTGTATCTAACAGCAGTCTGGATGACAGATCCTTTATCTAACAGCAGTCTGGATGATGACAGAGATCCTTTATCTAACAGCAGTCTGGATGATGACAGAGATCCTTTATCTAACAGCAGTCTGGATGACAGATCATTTATCTAACAGCAGTCTGGATGATGACAGAGATCCTTTATCTAACAGCAGTCTGGATGACAGATCCTTTATCTAACAGCAGTCTGGATGATGACAGAGATCCTTTATCTAACAGCAGTCTGGATGATGACAGATCCTTTATCTAACAGCAGTCTGGATGATGACAGATCCTGTATCTAACAGCAGTCTGGATGACAGATCCTTTATCTAACAGCAGTCTGGATGACAGATCCTTTCTCTAACAGCAGTCTGGATGGATGACAGATCCTTTATCTAACAGCAGTCTGGATGATGACAGATCCTTTATCTAACAGCAGTCTGGATGATGACAGATCATTTATCTAACAGCAGTCTGGATGACAGATCATTTATCTAACAGCAGTCTGGATGACAGATCCTTTATCTAACAGCAGTCTGGATGATGACAGAGATCCTTTATCTAACAGCAGTCTGGATGATGACAGATCCTTTATCTAACAGCAGTCTGGATGATGACAGAGATCCTTTATCTAACAGCAGTCTGGATGACAGATCATTTATCTAACAGCAGTCTGGATGATGACAGAGATCCTTTATCTAACAGCAGTCTGGATGACAGATCCTTTATCTAACAGCAGTCTGGATGATGACAGATCCTTTATCTAACAGCAGTCTGGATGATGACAGATCCTTTATCTAACAGCAGTCTGGATGATGACAGAGATCCTGTATCTAACAGCAGTCTGGATGATGACAGATCCTTTATCTAACAGCAGTCTGGATGACAGAGATCCTTTATCTAACAGCAGTCTGGATGATGACAGATCCTTTATCTAACAGCAGTCTGGATGGATGACAGATCCTTTATCTAACAGCAGTCTGGATGATGACAGATCCTTTATCTAACAGCAGTCTGGATGATGACAGAGATCCTTTATCTAACAGCAGTCTGGATGACAGATCATTTATCTAACAGCAGTCTGGATGATGACAGAGATCCTTTATCTAACAGCAGTCTGGATGACAGATCCTTTATCTAACAGCAGTCTGGATGATGACAGATCCTTTATCTAACAGCAGTCTGGATGGATGACAGATCCTTTATCTAACAGCAGTCTGGATGATGACAGATCCTTTATCTAACAGCAGTCTGGATGATGACAGAGATCCTGTATCTAACAGCAGTCTGGATGATGACAGATCCTTTATCTAACAGCAGTCTGGATGACAGAGATCCTTTATCTAACAGCAGTCTGGATGATGACAGATCCTTTATCTAACAGCAGTCTGGATGGATGACAGATCCTTTATCTAACAGCAGTCTGGATGATGACAGAGATCCTTTATCTAACAGCAGTCTGGATGATGACAGAGATCCTTTATCTAACAGCAGTCTGGATGATGACAGATCCTTTATCTAACAGCAGTCTGGATGGATGACAGATCCTTTATCTAACAGCAGTCTGGATGATGACAGAGATCCTTTATCTAACAGCAGTCTGGATGATGACAGATCCTTTATCTAACAGCAGTCTGGATGATGACAGATCCTTTATCTAACAGCAGTCTGGATGATGACGAGATCCTTTATCTAACAGCAGTCTGGATGATGACAGAGATCCTTTATCTAACAGCAGTCTGGATGACAGATCCTTTATCTAACAGCAGTCTGGATGATGACAGATCCTTTATCTAACAGCAGTCTGGATGATGACAGAGATCCTGTATAAGCAAACTGAGAGTACACACAGCTAGCTGCTGCTCTCCACTCAACAGCTGAGGGATATTCTGCAATATTATCTTTGATTCATATAGTCAAACCCTGCATCTCCACTTTCCTCCCCTACCCCCTTACCTCCTCTCTCCTCCCATACCCCCCTCATCTCCCCTTTCCTCCCCTACCCCCTCCCCCTCATCTCCCCTTTCCTCCCCTATCCCCTCACCTCCTCTTTCCTCCCCTACCCCCTCACCTCCTCTCTCCTCCCCCCTCACCTCCTCTCTCCTCCCCATGCTTGCGTGTGTTCCTGGGTCCGTGTGTGTGTGTGTGTGTGTGTGTGTGTGTGTGTGTGTGTGTGTGTGTGTGTGTGTCTCAGTTAACAGCTTGTATCAGACAGTGATGTGGTAAACAGACTTGGACAGCCGACCTTTCAACCTGACCTCATACTGCCGCTGGGCACACCGTCACTGTGGGGGGATTCGAGTGGGGTGTGTGGTGTGGGGTGTGGGGTGTGTCGTGTGGGGTGTGTGTGTGATGTGGTGTGTGTCGTGTCTGGTGTGTGTGGGGCGTGTGTCTTGTCCGGTTTGTGTGGGGTGTGTGTGTGTGTGTTTGTACTGTCTATGTGTGTGTGTGTGTACACTGTGTGTGGGGTGTGTGTGTGGTGTGTTTGTACTGTGTGTGTACTGTGTGTGGTGTGTGTCGTGTGGGGTGTGTGTGGGGTGACAGCAGGTGATGTCTTGTTCCTATAACAACAACACATGTTGTGTTGTTCCTACAACACCTCTTGTTCCTGTAACACCTGTTGTCTTGTTCCTATAACAACAATACCTGTTGTCTTGTTCCTATAACAACAATACCTGTTGTCTTGTTCCTATAACAACAACACCTGTTGGAATTTCGACCTTACAAGACTAGAGACAGCCTTCCAACCTGCCAGTACATCATCAGTAAACCTCCTTAGATGCTCTTATTACCTGAGCTAATAGCTTGACCGACTAACCTGAGCTAATAGCTTGATCGCCTAATCCTGAGCTAATAGCTTGATCGCCTAATCCTGAGCTAATAGCTTGATCGACTAATCCTGAGCCTAATCCTGAGACTAATAGCTTGATCGACTAATCCTGAGCTAATAGCTTGATCGACTAATCCTGAGCTAATAGCTTGATCGACTAATCCTGAGCTAATAGCTTGATCGACTAATCCTGAGCTAATAGCTTGATCGCCTAATCTTGAGCTAATAGCTTGATCGCCTAATCCTGAGACTAATAGCTTGATCGACTAATCCTGAGCTAATAGCTTCGCATCCGCCTAATCCTGAGACTAATAGCTTGATCGACTAATCCTGAGCTAATAGCTTGATCGGCTAATCCTGAGACTAATAGCTTGATCGCCTAATCCTGAGACTAATAGCTTGATCGACTAATCCTGAGCTAATAGCTTGATCGACTAATCCTGAGCTAATAGCTTGATCGGCTAATCCTGAGACTAATAGCTTGATCGCCTAATCCTGAGACTAATAGCTTGATCGCCTAATCCTGAGCTAATAACTTGATCAACTAATCCTGAGCTAATAACTTGATCGACTAATCCTGAGCTAATAGCTTGATCGACTAATCCTGAGACTAATCCTGAGACTAATAGCTTGATCGACTAATCCTGAGCTAATAGCTTGATCGACTAATCCTGAGCTAATAGCTTGATCGCCTAATCCTGAGCTAATAGCTTGATCGCCTAATCCTGAGCTAATAGCTTGATCGGCTAATCCTGAGACTAATAGCTTGATCGGCTAATCCTGAGCTAATAGCTTGATCGACTAATCCTGAGACTAATCCTGAGCTAATAGCTTGACCGACTAATCCTGAGACTAATAGCTTGATCGCCTAATCCTGAGCTAATAACTTGATCGACTAATCCTGAGACTAATCCTGAGACTAATAGCTTGATCGCCTAATCCTGACTTAATAACTTGATCGACTACTTATCCTTTAAAAGGGTTCTTTAATCTGCTTAATTTAAAAAATACTTAAGGCTAGACGTCCCGCTATCGGGACACCTGTTGACAACATCCGGTGAATTTGGAGGGCGCGCAATTGAAATAATTAATCGTAATATTAAACATTCATGAACATATAAGATACTTGTATCATTTAAAATGCTTCAATTCTTGTTAATCTAACTGCATTGTCCGATTTACAATATGCTTTACGGCGAAAGCGTACCATGCGATTGTTTGATGACGGCGCCCCCACATCAATATATTTTTCAACCAGCACAGGCTTCATAAAATCACAAATAGCGATTAAATAAAATCACTAACTTTTGAAAATCTTCCTCTGTTTGCAATCCCAAGGGTCCCCAGCTACAACATGAATGGTCGTTTTGTTAGATAAAATCCTTCTTTATATCCAATAAAGTCTGTTTAGTTGGCGCCATCGATTTTGGTAATCCACTCGTTCAACGTGCAGGCAAAAGGAGTTCAAAAAGCTACAGTTAAACTGTGTTAAAACAAGTCAAACTATGTTTCTATTTAATCCTCTGGTATCCTAAAATGTAATTCAACTATAATATTTCATACGGAAAGAAGTTTGTTCATTAGAGAAATAAAATTAGCAGGCGAGCCTCCTCTTCGTCACGCGTCCACAGACTGATTTTCCACTGTGACTTTTTGTACCAAAACTCCAAATTCTTCCTCGTTTTGGAAGAAACATGCCTAAAAAACCTTAAAACACAAAGACTGTTGACATCTAGTGGAATCCGTAGGAATTGCAATCTGAGAGCTAGAATTGCATAGGACCCCATAGCTTTCCATTATAAGAGCCTGTGACCTAGAAGAAAATATATCTGCTTGGTTTTTCACCTACAATATCAATTATATTATAGTCACATAAATTATTTTAACATTTCTACAAATTTCAAAGTGTTTTCTATCCAATGGTACCAATTATATGCATATCCTGGCTTCTGGGCCTGAGTAACAGCCAGTTTACTTTGGGCACGTCAGTCAGGCGGAAATTCAGGGAAAAATGGACCCTAGCCCTAAGAATTTTTTATTTATTTTTAAACCCCCCCCCCAAAAGCACAACATTGAGGTCTAACGGACCCACTGGCTCTGCTTCTACTCAGTTTGGATAATCTGTTGGGTTCTTCTCTCTAACACTCTGTTGGTACTGAAAGGCTTCTCCTTCTCCTGTCACATGACTGTCTGTCTCTTCACAGAGAGAACAGAGAGACAACAACAAGGTGGAAAATGTGAAAAAGTTAGAGAGAGAGCGAGAGAGAGTGGGTCAAAGTATTGTACCGTTGTCACATGTCATTACTGTCATTACAAAACACCCTACTTTACTCCTGTCCCCTGTAACCATCACACACACACACACACACACACACACACACACACACAGCCCTCTACCGCTGCTTTATGTAGTTCTAACAGTCCTGTTACTAACAGTCCTGTTGTCCTGTTAGATCCCTTAAGGGGATCCTTCCAACACTGCATGTGTCACTGTGCTGCTGACACACATTCCCCTGCAGTGTGTGTGTGTGTGTGTGTGTGTGTGTGTGTGTGTGTGTGTGTGTGTGACACAGTTCCCTCTCCTCTAGCTGTGTGTGATGTTAAGTAAAGCCACAGTGACAGGTCTACTCTCTGCCTGTCCCCTGGACCGGCTGGTGTCACCTCAAATCAACCTTGTTTAGGACAAGAACACACACACACACACACACACACACACTCCCTCTCTATAAAGGACACTTGTTGTGATTCATCATCACCACCAACATACTGCTTTCACCGTGTGTGTGTGTGTGTGTGTGTGTGTGTGTGTGTGTGTGTGTGTGTGTGTGTGTGTGTGTGTGTGTGTGTGTGTGTGTGTGTGTGTGACCCCCGGGGTGTGTGTTGATGGGGAACAGTGTGTTTGCTAAGTGGTGGTTAGATCAGTGTTAATTGCTGCATAGTGATATCAGGAAGATACTTGGTGCCATCAACTCTCTCCATGTCGTATCCTCTGGTTCACTGTCACACAGAGCGGAGACAGGATGGCCTACGGTTTGGTTTGAATCACTGTGACAGGCTAATATTTAACCAGGAGGACTGACTACCCCCACTATGTATTTAACCAGGAGGACTGACTACCCCCACTATGTATTTAACCAGGAGGACTGACTACCCCCACTATGTATTTAACCAGGAGGACTGACTACCCCCACTATGTATTAACCAGGAGGACTGACTACCCCCACTATGTATTAACCAGGAGGACTGACTACCCCCACTATGTATTTAACCAGGAGGACTGACTACCCCCACTATGTATTAACCAGGAGGACTGACTACCCCCACTATGTATTTAACCAGGAGGACTGACTACCCCCACTATGTATTAACCAGGAGGACTGACTACCCCCACTACGTATTAACCAGGAGGACTGACTACCCCCACTATGTATTTAACCAGGAGGACTGACTACCCCCACTATGTATTTAACCAGGAGGACTGACTACCCCCACTATGTATTAACCAGGAGGACTGACTACCCCCACTATGTATTAACCAGGAGGACTGACTACCCCCACTATGTATTAACCAGGAGGACTGACTACCCCCACTATGTATTAACCAGGAGGACTGACTACCCCCACTATGTATTAACAAGGAGGACTGACTACCCCCACTATGTATTTAACCAGGAGGACTGACTACCCCCACTATGTATTTAACCAGGAGGACTGACTACCCCCACTATGTATTAACCAGGAGGACTGACTACCCCCACTATGTATTAACCAGGAGGACTGACTACCCCCACTATGTATTAACCAGGAGGACTGACTACCCCCACTATGTATTAACCAGGAGGACTGACTACCCCCACTATGTATTAACCAGGAGGACTGACTACCCCCACTATGTATTTAACCAGGAGGACTGACTACCCCCACTATGTATTAACCAGGAGGACTGACTACCCCCACTATGTATTTAACCAGGAGGACTGACTACCCCCACTATGTATTAACCAGGAGGACTGACTACCCCCACTATGTATTTAACCAGGAGGACTGACTACCCCCACTATGTATTAACCAGGAGGACTGACTACCCCCACTATGTATTTAACCAGGAGGACTGACTACCCCCACTATGTATTAACCAGGAGGACTGACTACCCCCACTATGTATTAACCAGGAGGACTGACTACCCCCACTATGTATTAACCAGGAGGACTGACTACCCCCACTATGTATTTAACCAGGAGGACTGACTACCCCCACTATGTATTTAACCAGGAGGACTGACTACCCCCACTATGTATTAACCAGGAGGACTGACTACCCCCACTATGTATTAACCAGGAGGACTGACTACCCCCACTATGTATTAACCAGGAGGACTGACTACCCCCACTATGTATTAACCAGGAGGACTGACTACCCCCACTATGTATTAACCAGGAGGACTGACTACCCCCACTATGTATTAACCAGGAGGACTGACTACCCCCACTATGTATTAACCAGGAGGACTGACTACCCCCACTATGTATTAACCAGGAGGACTGACTACCCCCACTATGTATTAACCAGGAGGACTGACTACCCCCACTATGTATTAACCAGGAGGACTGACTACCCACACTATGTATTTAACCAGGAGGACTGACTACCCCCACTATGTATTAACCAGGAGGACTGACTACCCCCACTATGTATTTAACCAGGAGGACTGACTACCCCCACTATGTATTTAACCAGGAGGACTGACTACCCCCACTATGTATTAACCAGGAGGACTGACTACCCCCACTATGTATTAACCAGGAGGACTGACTACCCCCACTATGTATTAACCAGGAGGACTGACTACCCCCACTATGTATTAACCAGGAGGACTGACTACCCCCACTATGTATTAACCAGGAGGACTGACTACCCCCACTATGTATTAACCAGGAGGACTGACTACCCCCACTATGTATTAACCAGGAGGACTGACTACCCCCACTATGTATTAACCAGGAGGACTGACTACCCCCACTATGTATTTAACCAGGAGGACTGACTACCCCCACTATGTATTAACCAGGAGGACTGACTACCCCCACTATGTATTAACCAGGAGGACTGACTACCCCCACTATGTATTAACCAGGAGGACTGACTACCCCCACTATGTATTTAACCAGGAGGACTGACTACCCCCACTATGTATTTACCCAGGAGGACTGACTACCCCCACTATGTATTTAACCAGGAGGACTGACTACCCCCACTATGTATTTACCCAGGATACCCCTGAGACAGACAGTTGATTTGGACACATAGGGCTGGTTTCCCGGACATTTCCCGGACTAGTCACTCACTAAACCAAGTTCAACTGAGAGAATCCATTGAAAGTGCTTCTTAGTACAATGATTAGTGTTGATCTGTGTCCGGGAAACCAGCCCACGGCGTACAGTAGGTCTATGAACGAACGTAAACCAACTGTACAATACGTTTCAACCACCACTACCATACCGACGGTTTAATACAGTCATATCTTCATTGGTAACCACTACCAACATACCGACGGTTTAATACAGTCATATCTTCATTGGTAACCACCACTACCATACCGACGGTTTAATACAGTCATATCTTCATTGGTAACCACTACCAGCACATACCGACGGTTTAATACAGTCATATCTTCATTGGTAACCACTACCATACCGACGGTTTAATACAGTCATATCTTCATTGGTAACCACTACCCATACCGACGGTTTAATACAGTCATATCTTCATTGGTAACCACTACCAACATACCGACGGTTTAATACAGTCATATCTTCATTGGTAACCACTACCATCATACCGACGGTTTAATACAGTCATATCTTCATTGGTAACCACTACCAACATACCGACGGTTTAATACAGTCATATCTTCATTGGTAACCACTACCACATACCGACGGTTTAATACAGTCATATCTTCATTGGTAACCACTACCAGCATACCGACGGTTTAATACAGTCATATCTTCATTGGTAACCACTACCGCATACCGACGGTTTAATACAGTCATATCTTCATTGGTAACCACTACCACATACCGACGGTTTAATACAGTCATATCTTCATTGGTAACCACTACCAACATACCGACGGTTTAATACAGTCATATCTTCATTGGTAACCACTACCAACATACCGACGGTTTAATACAGTCATATCTTCATTGGTAACCACTACCATCATACCGACGGTTTAATACAGTCATATCTTCATTGGTAACCACTACCGTCATACCGACGGTTTAATACAGTCATATCTTCATTGGTAACCACTACCACATACCGACGGTTTAATACAGTCATATCTTCATTGGTAACCACTACCAACATACCGACGGTTTAATACAGTCATATCTTCATTGGTAACCACCACTACCATACCGACGGTTTAATACAGTCATATCTTCATTGGTAACCACTACCATCATACCGACGGTTTAATACAGTCATATCTTCATTGGTAACCACTACCAACATACCGACGGTTTAATACAGTCATATCTTCATTGGTAACCACTACCATCATACCGACGGTTTAATACAGTCATATCTTCATTGGTAACCACTACCAGCATACCGACGGTTTAATACAGTCATATCTTCATTGGTAACCACTACCATCATACCGACGGTGTGAGTGTGCTTGCATTTATCATCACTGCATTTCCTATTTAAAGTTTCACGATAACAGAAGGACAAAGTGTAGCATAGCGCAGGCTAACCTGCAGTGATTCTGGAGGCGAATTAGCACATTTAGTAACAATACACTAGAGGGCTAACATGAAGGACAGTAGGGTCAGTATGCTAGTGACAGAGGTTAGCAACAAGACCGCTAGCTGCAACAGGGGTTAGCATGCTAGTGACAGAGGTTAGCAACAAGACCGCTAGCTGCAACAGGGGTTAGCATGCTAGGACAGAGGTTAGCAACAAGACTGAGAGTGACACATTAGAGCTGGCATTCTAATAAGGAAGGTTAGCACTAGCTACAACAAGGTCAGCTACAAGACCGCTAGCGACAACAGAGCTAGCATGCTAGCGACAGATGTTAGCAGCAAGACCACTAGTGACACCAGAGTTAGCATGCTAGTGACAGAGGTTAGCAGCAAGACCACTAGTGACACCAGAGCTAGCATGCTAGTGATAGAGGTAGCAACAAGACCACTAGTGACAGAGATAGCATGCTAGTAAAAGAGGTGAGCAACTAGACCGCTAGTGACACCAGAGCTAGCATGCTAGTGACAGAGGTTAGCAACTAGACCGCTAGTGACACCACAGCTAGCATGCTAGTGACAGAGGTTAGCAACAAGACCGCTAGTGACACCAGAGCTAGCGACAGAGGTTAGCAACAAGACCGCTAGTGACACCAGAGCTAGCATGTTAGCGACAGATCAGGTCCTATAGAGTCAACATGTCTCTGGAAACAGATCAGATCTTACATATTAGCTGGTATTGTTCTGAGTCAGACTGAAACGTGTGTGTGTGTGTGTGTCTGTCTGGACGGATTTGAACCCAGGATTTCCTGCAGGCTTTATTAAGACTGTGTTAGCCTACTGAGCCAAAGGCCCAGGCATTAGGTCGGGGAGCGAACACGAGTCTTCAGGGCTTTAGAAACATCTCACATCTGGTTGTTCCACAGCAGTCTGTATCTATGAATATATAAACATTCTGTCCCTCTTGAGATGTGACGAGGAAATGAGATTCTACATTTATACACCAGCCAAGATTTTAAATTACTTATTTTTGAACAGACATCCAGGATAGGAATACATTACTGTGTGTGTGTGTGTGTGTGTGTGTGTGTGTGTGTGTGTGTGTGTGTGTGTGTGTGTGTGTGTGTGGAAAGTTGATTGCTTTGTGGAACATGATTAACCTTGAAGGTCAGGATCGGTAAATGAGATGCCACACATATCAGTTAGCAGCAGGAAGATCCACACACACACACACACACACACACTGTTGCTGATGGCTAATGCATAAATGAACACTGTCCGCAGTAACAGGGCATCATCTATAGCAAACATCCCTCCAGCCCTCCTCCACTGAACAGACCATAATAACCCAGAACCCTGAGTGAACCCCCATCTCAACAGGTACATTAGTGCAGCACTGAACCCCCATCTCAACAGGTACATTAGTGCAGCACCGAACCCTGAGTGAACCCATCTCAACAGGTACATTAGTGCAGCACTGAACCCCCATCTCAACAGGTACATTAGTGCAGCACAGAACCCTGAGTGAACCCCCATCTCAACAGGTACATTAGTGCAGTACCGAACCCTGAGTGAACCCATCTCAACAGGTACATTAGTGCAGCACCGAACCCTGAGTGAACCCCCATCTCAACAGGTACATTAGTGCAGCACAGAACCCCCATCTCAACAGGTACATTAGTGCAGCACAGAACCCCCATCTCAACAGGTACATTAGTGCAGCACCGAACCCTGAGTGAACCCCCATTTCAACACGTACATTAGTGCAGCACCGAACCCTGAGTGAACCCAGCTCAACGGGTACATTAGTGCAGCACCGAACCCTGAGTGAACCCCCATCTCAACAGGTACATTAGTGCAGCACCGAACCCTGAGTGAACCCAGCTCAACGGGTACATTAGTGCAGCACCGAACCCTGAGTGAACCCCCATTTCAACACGTACATTAGTGCAGCACTGAACCCCCATCTCAACAGGTACATTAGTGCAGCACTGAACCCCCATCTCAACGGGAACATTAGTGCAGCACCGAACCCTGAGTGAACCCAGCTCAACGGGTACATTAGTGCAGCACCGAACCCTGAGTGAACCCCCATTTCAACACGTACATTAGTGCAGCACTGAACCCCCATCTCAACGGGAACATTAGTGCAGCACCGAACCCTGAGTGAACCCCATCTCAACAGGTACATTAGTACAGCAGTGGTGGGTGTCTTTGTGTGTGTGTGTGTGTGTGTGTGTGTGTGTGTGTGTGTGTGTGTGTGTGACGGCACCAGCCAATCTCACAGATAGGAGGCACAAGCTACAAAAGGACCAATATAATCATAACAACAACATAACATTATAATCACAACAACAACATAACATTATAATCATAACATAACATTATAATCATAACAACAACATAACATTATAATCACAACAACAACATAACATTATAATCACAACAACAACATAACATTATAATCACAACAACAACATAACATTATAATCACAACAACAACATAACATTATAATCACAACAACAACATAACATTATAATCATAACAACAACATAACATTATAATCATAACAACAACATAACATTATAATCATAACAACAACATAACATTATAATCATAACAACAACATAACATTATAATCATAACAACAACATAACATTATAATCATAACAACAACATAACATTATAATCACAACAACATAACATTATAATCATAACAACAACATAACATTATAATCATAACAACAACATAACATTATAATCACAACAACATAACATTATAATCACAACAACATAACATTATAATCATAACAACAACATAACATTATAATCATAACAACAACATAACATTATAATCATAACAACAACATAACATTATAATCATCAACAACATAACATTATAATCATAACAACAACATAACATTATAATCATAACAACAACATAACATTATAATCATAACAACAACATAACATTATAATCATAACAACAACATAACATTATAATCATAACAACAACATAACATTATAATCATAACAACAACATAACATTATAACATTATAATCATAACAACAACATAACATTATAATCATAACAACAACATAACATTATAATCATAACAACAACATAACATTATAATCATAACAACAACATAACATTATAATCATAACAACAACATAACATTATAATCATAACAACAACATAACATTATAATCATAACAACAACATAACATTATAATCATAACAACAACATAACATTATAATCATAACAACAACATAACATTATAATCATAACAACAACATAACATTATAATCATAACAACAACATAACATTATAATCATAACAACAACATAACATTATAATCACAACAACAACATAACATTATAATCATAACAACAACATAACATTATAATCATAACAACATAACATTATAATCATAACAACAACATAACATTATAATCACAACAACATAACATTATAATCACAACAACATAACATTATAATCATAACAACATAACATTATAATCATAACAACATAACATTATAATCATAACAACAACATAACATTATAATCATAACAACATAACATTATAATCATAACAACAACATAACATTATAATCATAACAACAACATAACATTATAATCATAACAACAACATAACAATTATAATCATCAACAACATAACATTATAATCATAACAACAACATAACATTATAATCATAACAACAACATAACATTATAATCATAACAACAACATAACATTATAATCATAACAACAACATAACATTATAATCATAACAACAACATAACATTATAATCATAACAACAACATAACATTATAATCATAACAACAACATAACATTATAATCACAACAACAACATAACATTATAATCATAACAACAACATAACATTATAATCATAACAACACTAACATTATAATCATAACAACAACATAACATTATAATCATAACAACAACATAACAATTCATAACATTATAATCATAACAACAACATAACATTATAATCATAACAACAACATAACATTATAATCATAACAACAACATAACATTATAATCATAACAACAACATAACATTATAATCATAACAACAACATAACATTATAATCAAACAACAACATAACATTATAATCATAACAACAACATAACATTATAATCATAACAACAACATAACATTATAATCATAACAACAACATAACATTATAATCATAACAACAACATAACATTATAATCATAACAACAACATAACATTATAATCACAACAACAACATAACATTATAATCATAACAACAACATAACATTATAATCATAACAACAACATAACATTATAATCATAACAACAACATAACATTATAATCATAACAACAACATAACATTATAATCATAACAACAACATAACATTATAATCATAACAACAACACAACATTATAATCATAACAACAACATAACATTATAATCATAACAACAACATAACATTATAATCATAACATTATAATCATAACAACAACATAACATTATAATCATAACAACATAACATTATAATCACAACAACAACATAACATTATAATCATAACAACATTATAATCACAACAACAACTTAATAACATTATAATCATAACATAACATTATAATCATAACATAACATTATAATCATAACATTATAATCATAACAACAACATAACATTATAATCATAACATAACATTATAATCATAACATTATAATCATAACAACAACATAACATTATAATCATAACAACAACATAACATTATAATCATAACATAACATTATAATCCAACAACATAACATTATAATCACAACAACATAACATTATAATCACAACAACAACATAACATTATAACATTATAATCATAACAACATAACATTATAATCATAACAACAACATAACATTATAATCATAACAACAACATAACATTATAATCACAACAACATAACATTATAATCATAACAACAACATAACATTATAATCATAACAACAACATAACATTATAATCATAACAACAACATAACATTATAATCACAACAACAACATAACATTATAATCACAACAACATAACATTATAATCATAACAACAACATAACATTATAATCATAACAACAACATAACATTATAATCATAACAACAACATAACATTATAATCATAACAACAACATAACATTATAATCATAACAACAACATAACATTATAATCATAACAACAACATAACATTATAATCACAACAACATAACATTATAATCATAACAACAACATAACATTATAATCATAACAACAACATAACATTATAATCATAACAACAACATAACATTATAATCATAACAACAACATAACATTATAATCATAACAACAACATAACATTATAATCATAACAACAACATAACATTATAATCATAACAACAACATAACATTATAATCACAACAACAACATAACATTATAATCACAACAACAACATAACATTATAATCATAACAACAACATAACATTATAATCATAACAACAACATAACATTATAATCATAACAACAACATAACATTATAATCACAACAACAACATAACATTATAATCATAACAACAACATAACATTATAATCATAACAACAACATAACATTATAATCATAACAACAACATAACATTATAATCATAACAACAACATAACATTATAATCATAACATAACATTATAATCATAACAACAACATAACATTATAATCATAACAACAACATAACATTATAATCATAACAACAACATAACATTATAATCACAACAACAACATAACATTATAATCATAACATAACATTATAATCATAACAACAACATAACATTATAATCATAACAACAACATAACATTATAATCATAACAACAACATAACATTATAATCACAACAACAACATAACATTATAATCATAACAACAACATAACATTATAATCACAACAACAACATAACATTATAATCATAACAACAACATAACATTATAATCATCAACAACATAACATTATAATCATAACAACAACATAACATTATAATCATAACAACAACATAACATTATAATCATAACAACAACATAACATTATAATCATAACAACATAACATTATAATCATAACATTATAATCATCAACAACAACTTACATAACATTATAATCATAACAACAACATAACATTATAATCATAACAACAACATAACATTATAATCATAACAACAACATAACATTATAATCATAACAACAACATAACATTATAATCATAACAACAACATAACATTATAATCATCAACATAACATTATAATCATAACATTATAATCATAACAACAACATAACATATCATAACATTATAATCATAACAACAACATAACATTATAATCATAACAACAACATAACATTATAATCATAACAACAACATAACATTATAATCATAACAACAACATAACATTATAATCATAACAACAACATAACATTATAATCACAACAACAACATAACATTATAATCATAACAACAACATAACATTATAATCATAACAACAACATAACATTATAATCACAACAACAACATAACATTATAATCATAACAACAACATAACATTATAATCACAACAACATAACATTATAATCATAACAACAACATAACATTATAATCATAACAACAACATAACATTATAATCATAACAACAACATAACATTATAATCACAACAACAACATAACATTATAATCATAACAACAACATAACATTATAATCATAACAACAACATAACATTATAATCATAACATAACATTATAATCATAACAACAACATAACATTATAATCATAACAACAACATAACATTATAATCATAACAACAACATAACATTATAATCATAACAACAACATAACATTATAATCATAACAACAACATAACATTATAATCACAACAACAACATAACATTATAATCATAACAACAACATAACATTATAATCAAACAACAACATAACATTATAATCATAACAACAACATAACATTATAATCATAACAACAACATAACATTATAATCACAACAACAACATAACATTATAATCACAACAACAACATAACATTATAATCATAACAACAACATAACATTATAATCACAACAACAACATAACATTATAATCATAACAACAACATAACATTATAATCAAACAACAACATAACATTATAATCATAACAACAACATAACATTATAATCATAACAACAACATAACATTATAATCATAACAACAACATAACATTATAATCACAACAACAACATAACATTATAATCACAACAACATAACATTATAATCCCATAACATTATAATCACAACAACATAACATTATAATCATAACAACAACATAACATTATAATCATAACAACAACATAACATTATAATCACAACAACAACATAACATTATAATCATAACAACAACATAACATTATAATCATAACAACAACATAACATTATAATCATAACAACAACATAACATTTAATCAAACAACAACATAACATTAAATCACAACAACATAACATTATAATCATAACAACAACATAACAGTATATAATCATAACAACACATCATCACTGCCATATAACTATCAATGTATTAAAAAAAGGTGCCTTGCTGTGTGTCACACACTTTCAGGGGAAAGATGGTCTGAGAAAACGGTTTTGCATTTTGAACGAGACACACAGGAAGTTACTAACGCACCGCAATGGGGGAAACCCCCCCGCCCCTCCAGCTGCAACGTTCTCTGCTCATGTTATAAATTCAAATGTATCCGTGTGTCTTAGAAGATGACTGTACAAAAACCGCTTTTATGAAAAAGCGTTAGCATAGGAAGTGTGTAGGCTGATCGCACCATATGTGTGTGATCAACTGGTATAAATTTAAAATAGGGACCAGTGTTTGGGTTTGATCACTCGCAGAACTTTCCTTACAGATTACTGGAGGTACTTTTGTATGTGAACTTCTGTCTGCGATTGCATTTATAACTAAACGAAGAGTTTAAAAAAACTTTTTTATTTTTTTTAAAGGAGCCTGTGTTCTTCTCATATTTCCCCAACTGGACTTCTTGTATACCACTCTGTGCAAAAGGATCTCTCCCCCCTTTCAACATTTTTTGGGCGAGCTAACCAGGAGTAAGTGACCATTGCTGCTGGGAGGACCATCGCCCACTGTGTTTGCACATCAAATTAACAAGGTAAACAGACGCCTGTTATAATCTAAAAAGTCTGAGATTATTTTTATTTTATTTAAAACACTGTGTCTCTGATGATTCGTTCCAGTATGCAAGTGTCAACTCACCTCAACTGAGTTGGTAAATTATTATGGAAGTGGATAGATACCTATGTTTATAGAAGCCCGTGGTGTGTTAACATGTGAATGTTGATCTATGGACACAAACCATTTCGGGTGTATAGTTAGGAATTTCTGACTGTTACAGGACCTGGTGTGAAACTTGGTATAAAGCTGTGGTTTAGGCCGTCGTGCCTGTTGAAAATGCTGGTTTTGTGTACACAATGTTTTGTTTAATTCTGTCCTGACCTGTGTGGAGGACTATAATTTTGTTTATTTCTGTCCTGACCTGTGTGGAGGACTATAATTTTGTTTATTTCTGTCCGGACCTGTGTGGAGGACTATAATTTTGTTTATTTCTGTCCTGACCTGTGTGGAGGACTATAATTTTGTTTATTTCTGCCCTGACCTGTGTGGAGGACTATAATTTTGTTTATTTCTGTCCTGACCTGTGTGGAGGACTATAATTTTGTTTATTTCTGTCCTGACCTGTGTGGAGGACTATAATTTTGTTTATTTCTGTCCTGACCTGTGTGGAGGACTATAATTTTGTTTATTTCTGTCCTGACCTGTGTGGAGGACTATAATTTTGTTTATTTCTGTCCTGACCTGTGAGGAGGACTATAATTTTGTTTAATTCTGCCCTGACCTGTGTGGAGGACTATAATTTTGTTTATTTCTGTCCTGACCTGTGTGGAGGACTATAATTTTGTTTAATTCTGCCCTGACCTGTGTGGAGGACTATAATTTTGTTTATTTCTGTCCTGACCTGTGTGGAGGACTATAATTTTGTTTATTTCTGTCCTGACCTGTGAGGAGGACTATAATTTTGTTTAATTCTGCCCTGACCTGTGTGGAGGACTATAATTTTGTTTATTTCTGTCCTGACCTATGTGGAGGACTATAATTTTGTTTATTTCTGTCCTGACCTGTGTGGAGGACTATAATTTTGTTTAATTCTGCCCTGACCTGTGTGGGGGACTATAATTGTGTTTATTTCTGTCCTGACCTGTGTGGAGGACTATAATTGTGTTTATTTCTGTCCTGACCTGTGTGGAGGACTATAATTGTGTTTATTTCTGTATTGTGTTCTAAATGTATGATTTATAAATTGGTGAGATTGGAAAATTGGAAGATGGGCCCCCCCCCCCCCCAAAAAAATGTTTTTGAACTAAAAGCATTTGATCATAGTGTATGGGTTTTATCCAAATCAACAACACGATAATAGGTGTGTGAGATTAGATTTTGGATTATTATAAAAAAAAGAACGTTTGATAGTAATCAATTATTATTATTAAAAATTATTATTAAAATCCACATATGAAATATCTGTACCAATACACCATAATGAAAGAATAGACGGAGATCGTAGATATTCCAGTGAGAGTGAAACCTATTTTACATTAAGTACATGTATAATGTCGTTCCTTCTACACGGTAGCGTGGTTTAACGAACGGGGTTAAACTAAAAGAAAAGTGACTGACCATACATAGAATAGAATCGAGTTTCCTTGTATCACACAGGAACTACCCTCCTCCCCCCACACACACACACTGATAGAGAGGGTAGAGTAGCCACGTAGAATATTTAAAAACAGGTGGGGGGGAAACGTGACGTAAAAAAAAAGGACCAACACATAGAAGAAAAAAAAAAACTTCCACTTAGCCCAACGTTACACGCAGCTCGTTCGTTAAATAAACAACCATAAAACACCATGGCAACAGAATATAGAGAGGCTCCTAGCGACCGTACTCCAACGAAGCCAGATACTAGGTAAATACCCATTCCTGAAGAAGGACCTGGTGTGTGGGGGGTTGTTTTTTTTTTTGTTGGAGAAATGGTATAAGTGGACAAAGAAAGAAAGAAAAAAATATCAATATTATCCCAAAACGGGTTCATTTGATTTGGAGAAATGCCGAGTCGTAAGGGAAATTGTGAAAGGCCCGGCAAGCAAACAAGGAAAAAGGACAAGAAGAAAAGTTACTGACAACTGAAGGACAGATACTCAATGTACAGAGTCAACTAAACTATCTCAAGAATCAGGTGGCCTTGGAAGGGAGAAAAAACAGGAAATACCCGGGTTCAGGTCCGGTGTGTCCAACAGCAACCCCAACATATGAAGATGGGGGGGGGGGGCCCCGGGGGAAAGCTGTAAACCCCCCCCCAGTCATGGGAGGACTGTCTCCCCCCTGTATTTTTACTGGAGACGAAGTGATATTAAGACGGGAGATAATGAGAGAAGAAGAAGAAGATGATGAAAGACAGAACATTTCTAGAGATGGACAGAAAAAAAAAAAGCGAAGGAATGGAAAACTTGATCATCCTATAGAACTCCCGCCAGTCCATACTTATCGGGTTCCCCCACCTTCTCCACCTTGAAGGAAGAACGGACCTCCCAAAAGGTGGACGGGCAGTGACGATTTGGATCAGGAAAAGAAAAAGGCAAAGGAGGTGAAAAAGGAAAATATGTATCCGAAAGTAAAGACAAGTAGAGATAAATTCTATGAGCAAAAAAATTGGAGAAAGCGGAAAAAGAGGATCAACTGAAAGAAATATGGAGAAAAAGAAGAGAGAAACGAAGAGACCGTCATCATCATCGGGGGATGAAGAAGAGGAAGAGACGGAAAACGGGCCACCTGAAGGAAGAAATCGACTCACTGGACTCATCCACTGATGAATCAGAGGAAGAACTCAGGAAGATGAAGCTTAACCCAACACCAAAGAAATCCTCTGGCTCCAGTGACTACAGAATGTACAAGACTGACCCACAAGAGCACAGTGTATGTTGAATACAAACCGTGGCGTTTTGGGGGACATTGAAACTGCAGTAAAAGGCACGGTGAGGATTACGAAGGGTGCAGACAACTGGATAAGGGACTTTGAAAACAAATACGGACATCAAGACCTGTGCCTAGGGGATATAAAAGCTCTGCTTTCCCGTGTTCCGACTCGAGGGCAGTTATCAGACGCAATGAGAAATTGCCAACTGGACACCAAACCTCCCGAATTGGGACTTGGACAGTTTAGAGCAGAATTGTGGGCACACCTGAGAAGTACTTTTCCCATGATCAGGGATTTATCCCGTTTGACTGACCACGTGTTTGGAGTTGAGAGCGATTTCGGCATCCGGATTGACGGACTGAAAAGGAAGTGGATTAAAGAACTAGGGGAGCGACACGACAACACCTTTGAGACTGAAGAAATGTTCTACGACAAAGCTTGTAGGAACTTACCAGACAAAATACAGGCTAAGGTAAAAGATGTCGTTGGATGGCGTAGAATGGACGGCCCCACAAAAGAGGATCACTTGCGTCATTTCTGCAGAACGTGGTCTAATGAAATAACAGAAGAAGAAAAAACACGACAAGCAGATCTTGACGACGCCTTGAAGAAAGCTCAGCTAGCACAGCTTCAAAACGCAAACAAGAGCACAGAGGGACCTGACCTCGTAGTGACGAACACTCCAGTTCCTGCAGCACTACCCAGCGGACCTGGAGCAGCGACGCAGCCATTTTTACAGCGCCTGCCAAAGGCGTACGGGAACCCACAGCCATTCCATCCTCCCACTCCACCCACGGGACCAGTTCACTGCTGGGGATGTGGCCCGTTTGGACATAAAAGAAACCGGTGTACACAAGGACCCCAATATAGCCGTGCATGGAATCCGCAGCCTGGATTCAGGCGAAGGCGTTGGGGAAACTACAGAGGAGGCAACAGAGGACGATATCAAGGACAAGGTAGATCCTGGAAGAAAACCAAAGACAACGGAGGCCATTTTACCTACGTTAATCAAGCTGGAGAGCTGAAGATTGACATCTAAAATGACTATAGCCGTATTCCTTGCACTCCTGAAATAACTGAATACAGCCCCCAACAGAGGCGGGACGAAGATGAGCTCAGTTCGGTACCAGACTACCTGTGGTCAAAAAGGGGGACACGACATCGGGTTGATAAAAAAAAAATCAGCCGAACCTGTATAAGGTAAGGCTTAAACCAGGATATGATGGTCCAAGACAGAAACAGAAACCCAAATGTCACCCGAAGAAGAAGAAGAAATAGGTACCACCATCGGTGAACTCAACCAACGTCAAGTGATATACCCTCTACCATCAGCTTGTATTAACACACCTATCCTCCCTGTGAAGAAGCCTACATGGAAATACAAGATGGTGCAGGATTTCAGACAACTTAATAAAATGGTGGACTGCGAGTTTCCATTGGTTTCCTGACCCATCAGTAATACTGTCAAGTGTGCCACCTGAAGCGTCGACCTTTTTCTTTCATTGAACTATACGTTTGGCATTTTTTTCCTCAGTCCCACTCCACCCAGACTGTCGCAACCTGTTCTCTTTCTCCTACAAAGGAACTCAGTACACTTACAATCGTAATCCACCTGGATTTTGTGAAAAGCCCTTCGATCTTCAACCTTGTCCTCCAGAATGACCTAAGAGATGTAGCATTCCCTGGAGGAAGCACTATGGTTCAACGTGTTGATCACCTTTTGATCTGTTCGACAACTCCAGAAATCTGCAAAGATTGAAACCCTCCACCTGTTAAAAAGGAACTGGCAGTAAAAACGGGGACACGACGTTTCAAAGGAGAAACTACAGCTGTGGAAACCCAAAGTTATAATTATGGAGATCTCCCAACATCAGAAGACTCTGTCAAAAAAGAAAAGAATCGAGACAATCCTTACCACACCGAGACCAGTGAACATTAAAGGCCTCATGTCATTTCTTGGGTGTACAGGATATTGTAGGAATTGGATTTGCGACTACTCGGTGATTGCGAGACCGCTGAGGGAGATGTGTAATGGCAGGCTTTCAGAGAAATTGGTGTGGGACACGGACCAAAGCTAAGGCCTTTGAAGACCTGAAGAAAGCATTGGCTAACGCTCCAGCTCTGGGCCTGCCAGACTTCAAGAAACATTTCCACATTTATGTAGCCGAGAGAGGAGGCTTTGCCTCAGCCGTTGTAACTCAAACGGTTAGTAACAAGCACAAACCCTGTGCTTACTACTGAACCAGATTGGATAAGGTGGTGAGAGGTATGCATCCATGTGCTGGAAGCCTGGCGGCAACTGCATATGCAATTGAGAAAAGTGCATCACTGATACTCATGCACAATGCAACTGTGTACGTGTCACATGAAGTGTTGGCACTTCTGAACCAGAAAAACTCCTGTCTCACAGCTGCAAGACTGGCACGATACGAGACTCTACTTACACAGACAAACCTTACCGTTGAGAGATGCGAAACTGTAAACCCTGCTGATTTTGCCGGCAACTAGACAAGAAGGTACACCTCAACTGTTGCGAATAACAGATTCAAATTTGACTCTTAAGGCCTGACCTCTCTGACCCCCCCCCCCCTCTGTCTCAGGCTGACATGGTGTTTTTTTGGTTTGTTTTAGATGGGTCTGCCTACATTGATCAAAACAACAGATAGGAAACATGCTGGGTTTTTTGGTGTTGTGTCAATTGATACGAGCATACACATAAAACAACTCTTACCAGAAACTTTCTCAGCTCAGCAAGCTGAAATACTAGCACTGTTACGTTCCCCCGGTTTCTGTGTTGTTTTGGGGCTTGTATGTGTTTATTTTTCAGGAAATGGGCTTCCTGGATTCTAACCCAGTTTGATTGGTCGGCCCCCCCACCCCATCGACGATCGGAGCTCTCGAACCCTCCCTCTCGTAAGGGGAAACAGCTGTCTCTTCAATTACCAACTCCTTCTCCGGCTAGGTAAAAGCCAGTGTTCCTTTGTCAGGAGAAGAGAGAGCTTCTTGGATGTCCTGTGTTTGTTGTTGCTCAGAGACAGTTTTTTTGTTGTAAAGTACACTGCTCCAAAAAAATAAATAAAGGGAACACTTGAACAACACATCCTAGATCTGAATGAAAGTGTTCAATCAGTGTTGCTTCCTTAAGTGGACAGTTTGATTTGGAGTTTACATTGTGTTGTTTAAGTGTTCCCTTTATTTTTTTTTTGGAGCAGTGTATTTTGCAGCCGCTGCTTCTGAGGTTTGTGTGTGCCAATAGGACTCAGTGTTTTTGAATATTGTAATTGTAACACTTAAAGTTTGTATTATTCTGTTTCATTTGTTCCCCGGGGGGGGGGGGGGGGGGGAGGGGAAGGCACCTTGGGAGTGTTTAGGCAAGAGGCCTGCGGGCATACATATACCCGTAGTATGTACTCTGTCTATGCACACTAGGTAAGACCTGGGCGGACCACCCCTTGTATTTTGGTTAGCGCGCCAGGAGGTGCTAAATGGTTAGATAAGTAGTGGGTAGGCAGGTAAGGTAGGAGAGGGGAGTCTTTAACTTTTGCTTTCTTTGCTTTGGTTCGGTCCAGCCCCTTTTCCCCACATTACCGTATTCCCTGTAAACGGTAATATTCTCTGTCTCTGTCATCCTTACCCGCACCTACAGTCACATACCTCTATACCTCCACCTACAGTCCCATACCTCCACCTACAGTCACATACCTCTATACCTCCACCTACAGTCCCATACCTCCACCTACAGTCACATACCTCTATACCTCCACCTACAGTCCCATACCTCTATACCTCCACCTACAGTCACATACCTCTATACCCGCACCTACAGTCCCATACCTCTTTACCTCCACCTACAGTCACATACCTCTATACCTCCACCTACAGTCCCATACCTCTAAACCTCCACCTGCAGTCCCATACCTCTATACCTCCACCTACAGTCCCATACCTCTACACCTCACCTACAGTCCCATACCTCCACCTACAGTCCCATACCTCTATACCTCCACCTACAGTCCCATACCTCTATACCTCCACCTACAGTCCCATATCTCTATACCTCCACCTACAGTCCCATACCTCTATACCTCCACCTACAGTCCCATACCTCTATACCTCCACCTACAGTCCCATACCTCTATACCTCCACCTACAGTCCCATATCTCTATACCTCCACCTACAGTCCCATACCTCTATACCTCCACCTACAGTCCCATACCTCTATACCCCCACCTACAGTCCCATACCTCTATACCTCCACCTACAGTCCCATACCTCTATACCTCCACCTACAGTCCCATACCTCTTAACCTCCACCTACAGTCACATACCTCTATACCTCCACCTACAGTCCCATACCTCTTTACCTCCACCTACAGTCCCATACCTCTTTACCTCCACCTACAGTCCCATACCTCCACCTACAGTCCCATACCTCTTTACCTCCACCTGCAGTCCCATACCTCTATACCTCCACCTACAGTCCCATACCTCTATACCTCCACCTACAGTCCCATACCTCTATACCTCCACCTACAGTCCCATACCTCTATACCTCCACCTACAGTCCCATACCTCTATACCTCCACCTACAGTCCCATACCTCTTTACCTCCACCTACAGTCACATACCTCTATACCTCCACCTACAGTCCCATACCTCTATACCTCCACCTACAGTCCCATACCTCTATACCTCCACCTACAGTCCCATCCCTCTATTCCTCCACCTACAGTCCCATACCTCTATACCTCCACCTACAGTCCCATACCTCCACCTACAGTCCCATACCTCTATACCCCCACCTACAGTCCCATACCTCCACCTACAGTCCCATCCCTCTATTCCTCCACCTACAGTCCCATACCTCCACCTACAGTCCCATACCTCTATACCCCCACCTACAGTCCCATACCTCCACCTACAGTCCCATACCTCTATACCTCCACCTACAGTCCCATACCTCTATACCTCCACCTACAGTCCCATACCTCTTTACCTCCACCTACAGTCCCATACCTCTTTACCTCCACGGGGAGTTGAGTGTAGCGGTGTGTTGCGTTTCCCCTCTCTCCAAGAGACGTGCGTAACAAGCGCTAACTACAGCGTGTAAAACGAGGCGGAGGGGGAGAGAGTAACTATCTACTCTGGACTCAGCATACACAATAGGTGTATGTTTTATAATGGTTTTTTGGAGGTATGGAAGAGTAGAGGTTTTACGAATGAGCGTGGTACTTCCTATTCGAAACAACAGTATGGTGACTGATCTTTTAGCACAACTATGATGTTATCATCTCAATTCGCTGCTCTGGCACCCCAATGGTGGAACAAGCTCCCTCACGACGCCAGGACAGCGGAGTCAATCACCACCTTCCGGAGACACCTGAAACCCCACCTCTTTAAGGAATACCTGGGGTATGATAAAGTAATCCTTCTAACCCTCCCCCCCTACCCTCCCCCCCCCAAAAAAATATATAGATGTACTATTGTAAAGTGGTTGTTCCACTGGATATCATAAGGTGAATGCACCAATTTGTAAGTCGCTCCGGATAAGAGCGTCTGCTAAATGACGTAAATGTAAAATGTTAAAAGTAGCTGCCACATACTGAGAGTTGCTGATTTTTTATTTTTTTTGTGCTACCCTTGGAAATGCGTTGGTTGACGAAACCGCTAGATTAGCTGCTGAAATGTGTTTATACTCTCCGCTCTCTTTATGTTTTCTGCAAACTGTTTCAAAGCCTACTGACTTATTTTTTTGCCGTCTCAGCAGCGGGGCTGCAACAATGACCCTGCGACAGGTATCTGGAGACAGGAAGTCACGGGAAGGCCTCGTCTTCCGTCTACTCTCATTTCCCGTTTGCCGATTGGCTTACGGTATGACTCACTCGTCAAGGGCAGGGGGGGATATGATAGAGGCTATTTCCCTATAATTGGTTTTGTCCAAATTTTGATTCAGCACGTCAAGCAGTTCGATTTTTTTTTAAATTACATTTACATTTTAGTCATTTAGCAGACGCTCTTATCCAGAGCGACTTACAGTAGTGAATGCATACATTTCACACATTTGTTTTTTTTGTACTGGCCCCCCCGTAGGAATCGAACCCACAACCCTGGCGTTGCACACACCATGCTCTACCAACTGAGCCACAGGGAAGACAATGCGGAACTTGCATGGAATATGATATAGCCGAAGGAACACCTCTAAAACCTGGTCCTTTCCCCCACCCCTAGGGGGCGTATGTCCACTTAGCATTGGACGTCATTGATTTGGCAGAGAGAAAGGAACGTATGAGGTACCGTCTTGTGCTAATTGATAGATTCACCAGATGGGTGGAGGCATTTCCCACTGTGATTCCAAAGACAATGGCAAAAATTCTGGTGAGGGGTAAAAATTATTCCCTAGAATTGGTGTTCCTGAGGTTTTTTGTCTGCAGACAATAGCACCCTTTTTTTTACAGGAGATGTGGTTGCCCAAGTGGCCTAGATGATGGGGATGGGGATAGATACAAACTTCTGCTCTGTCTACCATCCACAGAGTAATGGGGTGACTGAAAGGGCCAACCAGACCCTTAACCTGTCTGGGAACCTGGGACGCTTGCATCCCACCCTAGTCAACAGCCAGTGGAATCGCGTCGCGCGAAATACAAATACCTCATAAATGCTATAACTTCAATTTCTCAAACATATGACTATTTTACACCATTTTATAGATACACCTCTCCTGAATCGAACCACGTTGTCCGATTTCAAAAAGGCTTTACAGCAAAAGCAAAACATTAGATTATGTTAGGAGAGTACCCAGCCAAAAAAAATCACACTGCCATTTTCAAAGCAACTAGCATGCATCACAAATACCCAAAACACAGCTAAATGCAGCACTAACCTTTGACAATCTTCATCAGATAACACTCCTAGGACATCATGTTACACAATACATGCATTTTTTTTCGATAAAGTTCATATTTATATATAAAAACAGCATTTTACATCGGCGCGTGACATTCAGAAAATATTTTCCCTCACATGCTTCCGGTGAAGCAGCGCTACAATTTACAAAATTACTATTCGAAAACATTGTTAAAATGTAATATTGTCATTCAAAGAATTATAGATTAACATCTCGTGAATGCAACCGCATTGCCAGATTTAAAAATAACTTTACTGGGAAATCACACTTTGCAATAAACGAGGTGGTATGCTCAGAAAAATAGGCTAGGCGATACAGATTAGCGCCATCTTGGAACCATCTAAAATCAAATATACTATTGTAAATATTCCCTTACCTTTGATTATCTTCATCAGAAGGCACTTCCAGGAATCCCAGGTCCACAACAAATGTAGTTTTGTTCGAAAAAGTTAATAATTTATGTCCCAATAGCTCCTTCTTGTTAGCGTGTTCCGAAGGCTACTCATAATGTACTGTAGCGCGCGGGACTTGTCGCCACGAAAGAGCAAAAAATATATATTTACGTTCGTTCAAACATGTCAAATGTTGTATAACAAAAATCTTTAGGGCCTTTTTCAACCAGAGCTTCAATAATATTCAATGCGGACGATTGCATTGTCTTACTAAACGTTTCGGAATGAGAGGCTACCCATGGGCGCCCGCGTCATAGTAGTAATGGCCCTCCCCCTGTAACCAACTTTCCAAGCCTCTCTTTGGGTCAGTTTCTACCATAAAAGACTCAAACCACTTTGTAAAGACTGTTGACATCTAGTGGAAGCCTTAGGAAGTGATAAATTAATCCTAACTCACGGTGTGTTTTATAGGCAAAGTGTTGAAGGTGATTCCACTAATCAGATTTCCACTTCCTGCATGGAATCTTCTCAGGTTTTGGCCTGCCATATCTGTTATACTCACAGACACCATTCAAACAGTTTTAGAAACTTTAGAGTGTTTTCTATCCAAATCTACTAATTATATGCATATTCTAGTTACTGGGCAGGAGTAGTAACCAGATTAAATCGGGTATGTTTTTTTATCCGGCCGTGCACCCCTATCCCCAACAAGTTAAAGGAGGGAAGTTGGCTAAGGCTTGCCATTCATCAGGTAAACACCTGGGTGGAGTATCTCCCCCTGTGTTGCTGATGGAAATGAGTCGCATTATGACCGGTAGACCTATGAATGTTCCCTCCATATAAGACAGAAAGACAAATTGACCTGACATTTGCTGAAAATGATCACATTGAGTACATGAGTAGAATTAACCTCTTGTTGTCAGGTCTCTCTCCATTCTCATACTAGGAAGACCCCGGGAGGCAGTTGACGGAGGGGGATCCAGAACACCTTGCCAGTTGCAGTAAGGGATTGGGGTACGTATCAAGGTTCATAAGAGGACATGGAACCAACCAAGGTGGACAGGTCCATTCCAGGTGACGATGGCAAGCCCGACGGCGGTTAGGGTCGCGGAGAAGTCTGGATGGAAACATCTCTCCCATTGCCAGTGGATGATGGAGCCAAAGGAGGACATGGAATCAGAGGAGGTAGCCGAGACCAAAAGGCTGAAGCAGAAGGGGCCTAGACCAAAAGGCTGAAGCAGAAGGGGACTAGACCAAAAGGCTGAAGCAGAAGGGGCCGAGACCAAAAGGCTGAAGCAGAAGGGGCCTAGACCAAAAGGCTGAAGCCGAAGGGGCCTAGCCCAAAAGGCTGAAGCAGAAGGGGCCTAGACCAAAAGGCTGAAGCAGAAGGGGCCTAGACCAAAAGGCTGAAGCAGAAGGGCCCTAGACCAAAAGGCTGAAGCAGAAGGGGACTAGACCAAAAGGCTGAAGCAGAAGGGGCCGAGACCAAAAGGCTGAAGCAGAAGGGGACTAGACCAAAAGGCTGAAGCAGAAGGGGCCTAGACCAAAAGGCTGAAGCAGAAGGGGACTAGACCAAAAGGCTGAAGCAGAAGGGGACTAGACCAAAAGGCTGAAGCAGAAGGGGCCTAGACCAAAAGGCTGAAGCAGAAGGGGCCTAGACCAAAAGGCTGAAGCAGAAGGGGCCTAGACCAAAAGGCTGAAGCAGAAGGGGACTAGACCAAAAGGCTGAAGCAGAAGGGGCCTAGACCAAAAGGCTGAAGCAGAAGGGGCCGAGACCAAAAGCCCGAAGAACCAACTGTTACACATGATCAGGAGGGTTCTATTGTAAATAACAGGAAAAAGGGAAGTAGGTGCAGGGGTAAAATACCATGGTGTGTGTCGATAGCGTCTCTACTACTGATTCTAGGGTCGGCCAGTGGGGATACTACTAATTCTTTGGTATCCTTGGTTGACATTACTGGGTAAGCAGACCTCACCAAATGGGACTCAAGTGTGGATTTTTCTTTCAGAAACCAGGCTCAGCTAAAGAATTGTTTGGTTCGATGATGACACCTACGGGTGAGAATGAACAGGTGATGTGGATTGTTGTATTTCATACGAAGGGATAAGGATAAGACAAGTAAAGAGTAAGTAAAAAGGGAATTGTACCTTAGGAGTTTTTTTCTGGGACAACCACTCAAGGATCCCCAGGGAAAGAATGTCTCACTGGGACTGAAAGATGCAGTTCTCTGGGGTGGATGTTAGGCTGGTTCCCTACTAAACTCCTAAGGAAAGTGGTTTAAAATGATTTGGCCAAGAACTACCAGGACCCAAGTAGGAGGGGTGTTAAGAAAGGCAATTGAATGTATGTATCCTGCTAAAAATGTGTGGATTGAGAATTTAGGGACAACTACTGTAGAGCCTGTTTTGATTGGTATAAGGAATGGTGGTGTGCCACCCCTGTGTGTTTGCAATAATGGCTCACTTCCTGTTGGGGTAACGACTACTTGCGGGAATTACTCAAGACTACTGCCAGATCAAGAACTGCATAGAAGGAATTTCTCAAATTAGGGTACATGGCATTTGGTTGATGCAGCAAAACAGATTACAGGTGTTAGTTTTAAAATGCTTAACAAGGGTATGGGATCACCTTGGGGAAAGATGTGGATGTGTGGTGGGAATGCTAACCAGGGTATGGGATCACCTTGGGGAAAGATGTGGGAATGCTAACCAGGGTATGGGATCACCTTGGGGAAAGATGTGGGAATGCTAACCAGGGTATGGGATCACCTTGGGGGAAAGATGTGGATGTGTGGTGGGAATGCTGTATGTATGGGATCACCTTAGGGGAAAGATGTGGATGTGTGGTGGGAATGCTAACCAGGGCATGGGATCACCTTGGGGAAAGATGTGGATGTGTGGTGGGAATGCTAACCAGGGTATGGGATCACCTTGGGGGAAAGATGTGGATGTGTGGTGGGAATGCTAACCAGGGCATGGGATCACCTTGGGGAAAGATGTGGATGTGTGGTGGGAATGCTAACCAGGGCATGGGATCACCTTGGGGAAAGATGTGGATGTGTGGTGGGAATGCTAACCAGGGTATGGGATCACCTTGGGGGAAAGATGTGGATGTGTGGTGGGAATGCTAACCAGGGCATGGGATCACCTTGGGGAAAGATGTGGATGTGTGGTGGGAATGCTAACCAGGGCATGGGATCACCTTGGGGAAAGATGTGGATGTGTGGTGGGAATGCTAACCAGGGCATGGGATCACCTTGGGGAAAGATGTGGATGTGTGGTGGGAATGCTCATCTCGACCCTCCTCTCCAAATGGAGAGGTTGTTGTTGTTGTTATCTGGGTGAGACTGTTTTATCCCTTTCATTAGTATCCCTGCAGTAGCAATCCTGTCCAACTCTTCTCCCTGAAAAGAGTAGGACCTCGCCATACTCGTAGCATTCCTTGAAAACCAATTAAGCTTATGGTCACGTTCCAAAGCCACTCCAGATTTGTTTTGTGTTAATACCTAGCATTGAAGTTTCAGTTTGGGGAAAATCGGATGAATAACCTCACCTACTCTCTCCAGACCCATATTACCTGGATGAATAACCTCACCTACTCTCTCCAGACCCACATTACCTGGATGAATAACCTCACCTACTCTCTCCAGACCCACATTACCTGGATGAATAACCTCACCTACTCTCTCCAGACCCACATTACCTTGATGAATAACCTCACCTACTCTCTCCAGACCCACATTACCTGGATGAATAACCTCACCTACTCTCTCCAGACCCACATTACCTGGATGAATAACCTCACCTACTCTCTCCAGACCCACATTACCTGGATGAATAACCTCACCTACTCTCTCCAGACCCACATTACCTGGATGAATAACCTCACCTACTCTCTCCAGACCCACATTACCTGGATGAATAACCTCACCTACTCTCTCCAGACCCACATTACCTGGATGAATAACCTCACCTACTCTCTCCAGACCCACATTACCTGGATGAATAACCTCACCTACTCTCTCCAGACCCACATTACCTGGATGAATAACCTCACCTACTCTCTCCAGACCCACATTACCTTTACAATGAAAGTTTTTTTTGCCCAGTTATCTCTAGACGTCCCAGAATTTGAAGGCAGTGGGCTAAAAGACACGAAATTTGGCACTTGGTTATGTCCTAGCCGCCCGGGTACTAGCGTTGGGATCTTGCAAACCAGTGTGTCGTGCTTCTTCCTGACTCCTCTGACAATACGACAGGGCACATTCCTAAGGAAATGGGTAAGCTCGCTAACACTCTGCGACCGAGTGATGACGAACCTCTGAACTAAACTAAGGAAATGGTTTAATAATAATGACAAATTCGGGACCTGTGTTTGGAAGAAGATAAAAGAAAAATACCCGTTGGGTGTTCTTTATTTTGTGGCTCCTGTTTTAGTTGGTATTTGTTTGTGTTGTTGTGTTGTTGTGTTGTTGTGGAAAATGGGCAGTTAATGAAGCTATACCAGGATTAATGGTATTGTCTGTCCCGTGTCCCGTGTGGCTCAGTTGGTAGAGCACGGTGTTTGCAAATGCCAGGGTTGTGGGTTCGATTCCCACACGGGGACCAGTACGGGACCAGTACGGAGGAAAAACATGTATGAAATGTATGCATTCACTACTGTAAGTCGCTCTGGATAAGAGCGTCTGCTAAAATGACTAAAATGTATATGATGATTATAACTATGGCACTGATGACGGTCCTCATTATGATCCTCCCGTGTTTCCCTGACGGTTCTGATGACGGTCCTCATTATTATCCTCCCGTGTTTCCCCCGACGGTTCTGATGACGGTCCTCATTATGATCCTCCCGTTTTCCCCCGACGGTTCTGATGACGGTCCTCATTATGATCCTCCCGTGTTTCCCCCGACGGTTCTGATGACGGCCCTCATTATGATCCTCCCATGTTTCCCCCGACGTTTCTGATGACGGTCCTCATTATGATCCTCCCGTGTTTCCCCCGACGGTTCTGATGACGGCCCTCATTATGATCCTCCCGTGTTTCCCCCGATGGTTCTGATGACGGTCCTCATTATGATCCTCCCGTGTTTCCCCCGACGGTTCTGGTGATTATTATTCTACCTATGTGGGAAGGTTTTAAAACTCCAGAAATCCAACGGTAAATTCTGATACGTTTGTGGGACGAGGTAGTCTCAAAAGCGAGGAATGTAAGGGGTGATAAGGGAGGTCTGTAGGAAACCACGTCATCACTGCCATATAACGCCTTCCCTGCGACTCAGTTGGTAGAGCATGGTGTTTGCAACGCCAGAATGGTGTGTGCAACGCCAGAGTTGTGGGTTCGATTCCCATTGGGGGCCAGTACAAAAAAAAAAAATGCATGAAATGAAAATGAAATGTATGTATTCACTACTGTAAGTCGCTCTGGATAAGAGTGTCTGCTAAATGACTAAAATGTACAAAATGTACAACTACAATGTATGAAGGTGCCTTGCTGTGTGTCACGTACTTTCAGGGTAAAGATGGTCTGAGAAAACGGTCTCGCATTTTGAACGAGACACAGGAAGTTACTAACTCACAGGAAGTTACTGACACACCGCAATGGTAATCCACGGCTGCAACGATTTCTGCTCATGTTATACATTCATGTACCAGTGTCCATAGGTGTGTGATCAACAGGTATAAAAGGCCAGTGTTTGGGTTTGATCCCACGCAGAACTTTCCTTATAGGTTACTGAGGTACTTTTGTATGTGAACTTCTGTCTGCAATTGCATTTATAACTAAACGAAGAGTTTAAAACCGAAGATTTTGTGTTTGTGTCATATTTCTAACTGGACTTCTTGTATGTTCTGACTACAACTCTGTGCAAAGGACCCCCCCAACATAACCACAACACAATATATAATCACAACAACCTAACCATAACATGATCCTAACCATAACATGATCCTAACCTAACCACAACATTATATAATCACAACATGATCATAACCATAACATGATCCTAACCACAACATGATCCTAACCACAACATGATCCTAACCACAACATGATCCTAACCTAACCACAACATGATCCTAACCACAACATGATCCTAACCACAACATGATCCTAACCACAACATGATCCTAACCATAACATGATCCTAACCTAACCACAACATGATCCTAACCACAACATGATCCTAACCACAACATGATCCTAACCATAACATGATCCTAACCACAACATGATCCTAACCTAACCATAACATGATCCTAACCATAACATGATCCTAACCATAACATGATCCTAACCTAACCACAACATGATCCTAACCACAACATGATCCTAACCACAACATGATCCTAACCACAACATGATCCTAACCACAACATGATCCTGGCCTAACCATAACATAATATAATCACAACATGATCCTAGCCACAACATGATCCTAACCACAACATGATCCTAACCTAACCACAACATGATCCTAACCTAACCATAACATAATATAATCACAACATGATCCTAACCATAACATGATCCTAACCACAACATGATCCTAACCATAACATGATCCTAACCTAACCACAACATGATCCTAACCACAACATGATCATAACCACAACATGATCCTAACCACAACATGATCCTAACCACAACATGATCCTAACCACAACATGATCCTAACCACAACATGATCCTAACCACAACATGATCCTAACCACAACATGATCCTAACCTAACCATAACATGATCCTAACCACAACATGATCCTAACCTAACCACAACATGATCCTAACCACAACATGATCCTAACCACAACATGATCCTAACCACAACATGATCCTAACCACAACATGATCCTAACCTAACCACAACATGATCCGAACCACAACATGATCCTAACCACAACATGATCCTAACCATAACATGATCCTAACCACAACATGATCCTAACCACAACATGATCCTAACCACAACATGATCCTAACCTAACCACAACATGATCCTAACCATAACATGATCCTAACCACAACATGATCCTAACCATAACATGATCCTAAACTAACCACAACATGATCCTAACCACAACATGATCCTAACCACAACATGATCCTAACCACAACATGATCCTAACCACAACATGATCCTAACCATAACATGATCCTAACCACAACATGATCCTAACCACAACATGATCCTAACCACAACATGATCCTAACCATAACATGATCCTAACCACAACATGATCCTAACCACAACATGATCCTAACCTAACCACAACATGATCCTAACCATAACATGATCTTAACCACAACATGATCCTAACCACAACATGATCCTAACCACAACATGATCCTAACCACAACATGATCCTAACCACAACATGATCCTAACCACAACATGATCCTAACCACAACATGATCCTAACCATAACATGATCCTAACCATAACATGATCCTAACCACAACATGATCCTAACCACAACATGATCCTAACCACAACATGATCCTAACCACAACATGATCCTAACCACAACATGATCCTAACCACAACATGATCCTAACCACAACATGATCCTAACCTAACCACAACATGATCCTAACCATAACATGATCCTAACCTAACCACAACATGATCCTAACCACAACATGATCCTAACCACAACATGATCCTAACCACAACATGATCCTAACCTAACCACAACATGATCCTAACCATAACATGATCCTAACCTAACCACAACATGATCCTAACCACAACATGATCCTAACCACAACATGATCCTAACCACAACATGATCCTAACCATAACATGATCCTAACCACAACATGATCCTAACCACAACATGATCCTAACCATAACATGATCCTAACCACAACATGATCCTAACCACAACATGATCCTAACCTAACCACAACATGATCCTAACCACAACATGATCCTAACCTAACCATAACATAATCCTAACCACAACATGATCCTAACCACAACATGATCCTAACCACAACATGATCCTAACCACAACATGATCCTAACCATAACATGATCCTAACCACAACATGATCCTAACCATAACATGATCCTAACCTAACCACAACATGATCCTAACCACAACATGATCCTAACCACAACATGATCCTAACCATAACATGATCCTAACCACAACATGATCCTAACCACAACATGATCCTAACCACAACATGATCCTAACCACAATATGATCCTAACCACAACATGATCCTAACCACAACATGATCCTAACCATAACATGATCCTAACCTAACCACAACATGATCCTAACCATAACATGATCCTAACCACAACATGATCCTAACCACAACATGATCCTAACCACAACATGATCCTAACCACAACATGATCCTAACCACAACATGATCCTAACCACAACATGATCCTAACCTAACCACAACATGATCCTAACCTAACCATAACATGATCCTAACCACAATATGATCCTAACCACAACATGATCCTAACCACAACATGATCCTAACCATAACATGATCCTAACCTAACCACAACATGATCCTAACCATAACATGATCCTAACCACAACATGATCCTAACCACAACATGATCCTAACCATAACATGATCCTAACCACAACATGATCCTAACCACAACATGATCCTAACCATAACATGATCCTAACCTAACCACAACATGATCCTAACCATAACATGATCCTAACCACAACATGATCCTAACCACAACATGATCCTAACCTAACCACAACATGATCCTAACCACAACATGATCCTAACCTAACCACAACATGATCCTAACCATAACATGATCCTAACCACAACATGATCCTAACCTAACCATAACATGATCCTAACCACAACATGATCCTAACCACAACATGATCCTAACCATAACATGATCCTAACCACAACATGATCCTAACCACAACATGATCCTAACCACAACATGATCCTAACCACAACATGATCCTAACCACAACATGATCCTAACCTAACCACAACATGATCCTAACCACAACATGATCCTAACCACAACATGATCCTAACCACAACATGATCCTAACCATAACATGATCCTAACCACAACATGATCCTAACCACAACATGATCCTAACCACAACATGATCCTAACCACAACATGATCCTAACCACAACATGATCCTAACCACAACATGATCCTAACCACAACATGATCCTAACCTAACCATAACATGATCCTAACCTAACCATAACATGATCCTAACCTAACCACAACATGATCCTAGCCACAACATGATCCTAACCACAACATGATCCTAACCTAACCACAACATGATCCTAACCACAACATGATCCTAACCACAACATAATATAACCACAACATGATCCTAACCACAACATGATCCTAACCACAACATGATCCTAACCTAACCATAACATGATCCTAACCACAACATGATCCTAACCACAACATGATCCTAACCACAACATGATCCTAACCACAACATGATCCTAACCACAACATGATCCTAACCATAACATGATCCTAACCACAACATGATCCTAACCACAACATGATCCTAACCATAACATGATCCTAACCACAACATGATCCTAACCACAACATGATCCTAACCACAACATGATCCTAACCACAATATGATCCTAACCACAACATGATCCTAACCACAACATGATCCTAACCATAACATGATCCTAACCTAACCACAACATGATCCTAACCATAACATGATCCTAACCACAACATGATCCTAACCACAACATGATCCTAACCACAACATGATCCTAACCACAACATGATCCTAACCACAACATGATCCTAACCACAACATGATCCTAACCTAACCACAACATGATCCTAACCTAACCATAACATGATCCTAACCACAATATGATCCTAACCACAACATGATCCTAACCACAACATGATCCTAACCATAACATGATCCTAACCTAACCACAACATGATCCTAACCATAACATGATCCTAACCACAACATGATCCTAACCACAACATGATCCTAACCATAACATGATCCTAACCACAACATGATCCTAACCACAACATGATCCTAACCACAACATGATCCTAACCTAACCACAACATGATCCTAACCACAACATGATCCTAACCACAACATGATCCTAACCATAACATGATCCTAACCTAACCACAACATGATCCTAACCATAACATGATCCTAACCACAAC
>NC_138294.1:4385000-4387500 GCF_965601325.2 Salmo salar
TGTGATGTCCACTGTGTTATCAAGGTGCTGCGGCCTGCCAATAGACGGTATAATGTGTTGTGTGATGTCCACTGTGTTATCAAGGTGCTGCGGCCTGATGGTTTAATGTGTCGTGGGATGTCCACTGTGTTATCAAGGTGCAGCGGCCTGCCAATAGAAGGTTTAATGAGTTGTGTGATGTCCACTGTGTTATCAAGGTGCAGCGGCCTGCCAATAGAAGGTTTAATGAGTTGTGTGATGTCCACTGTGTTATCAAGGTGCAGCGGCCTGCCAATAGACGGTATAATGAGTTGTGTGATGTCCACTGTGTTATCAAGGTGCAGCGGCCTGCCAATAGACGGTATAATGAGTTGTGTGTTGTGTGATGTCCACTGTGTTATCAAGGTGCTGCGGCCTGCCAATAGAAGGTATAATGAGTTGTGTGTTATGTGATGTCCACTGTGTTATCAAGGTGCTGCGGCCTGCCAATAGACGGTATAATGAGTTGTGTGATGTCCACTGTGTTATCAAGGTGCAGCGGCCTGCCAATAGAAGGTATAATGAGTTGTGTGTTATGTGATGTCCACTGTGTTATCAAGGTGCTGCGGCCTGCCAATAGAAGGTTTAATGTGTTGTGTGTTGTGTGATGTCCACTGTGTTATCAAGGTGCTGCGGCCTGCCAATAGACGGTATAATGTGATGTGTGATGTCCACTGTGTTATCAAGTTGCTGCGGCCTGCCAATAGAAGGTATAATGTGTTGTGGGATGTGGGATGTCCACTGTGTTATCAAGGTGCTGCGGCCTGCCAATAGACGGTATAATGTGATGTGTGATGTCCACTGTGTTATCAAGTTGCTGCGGCCTGCCAATAGAAGGTATAATGTGTTGTGGGATGTGGGATGTCCACTGTGTTATCAAGGGGCCGCGGCCTGCCAATAGACGGTATAATGTGGTGTGGGATGTCCACTGTGTTAACAAGGTGCTGCAGCCTGCCAATAGACAGTATAATGTGATGTGGGATGTCCACTGTGTTATCAAGGGGCCGCGGCCTGCCAATAGAAGGTATAATGTGTTGTGGGATGTGGGATGTCCACTGTGTTATCAAGGTGCCGTGTTTAGTGTCATTAGTAAAGAAACGAGAGAGAATGGGCTCCAGGTGGGTTGGACTAACTATATAAACCCTGTTTCATTAGTGAGACAGAGAAATAGGGAGAGTGGGTGAGAGAGAGAGACAGAGAGAGAAATACAGAGAGGGAGAGAGAAGAGAGAGACAGAGAAATATAAATAGAGAGAGAGAGAGAGAGAGAGAGTAGAGAGAGACAGAGAAATAGGGAGAGAGGGTGAGAAAGGGAGACAGAGAGAGAAATACAGAGAGAGGGAGAGAGTAGAGAGCGAGAGGGAGAGAGGAGAGAGAGACAGAGTAATAGAAATAGAGAGAGACAGAGAGAGAGAGAGAGAGAGAGAGAGAGAGGGAGGGAGAGAGAGAGGGAGAGAGTAGAGAGAGAGGAAGACCTGGCTCTCAAGAGAAGACAGGCTGTGTGCAACACTGCCCACAAAAGGAGGTGGAAACTGAGCTGCACTTCCTAACTTCCTGCCAAATGTATGACCATATTAGAGACACATATTTCCCTCAGATTACACAGACCCACAAAGAATTCGAAAACAAACCCAATTTTGATGAACTCCCATATCTACTGGGTGAAATACCACAGTGTTCCATCACAACAGCAAGATGTGTGACCTGTTGCCACAAGAAAAGGTCAACCAGTGAAGAACAAACACCATTGTAAATACAACCCATATTTATGTTTATTTATTTTCCTTTTTGTACTTTAACTATTTACACATAGTTACATTTAAAAAATGTTTCTATTCTGTTCGATCTTCTGTGAGTGTTTACTGTTTACTGTTTACTGTTTACTGTGTACCGTTTACATTGTTTATTTCACTTTAGTTTATTTTCTATTTCACCTGATTTTGACAATGTTAACAAATGTCTCCCACACCATTAAAGCCCTTTGAATTGAAATTAAAAAACACACAGAGAGAGAGACAGAGAGAGACAGAGAGAGACAGAGAGAGAGAGAGAGAGAGACAGAGAGAGAGAGAGAGAGAGAGAGACAGAGAGAGAGAGAGAGAGAGAGAGAGAGAGAGAGAGAGAGAGAGAGAGAGAGAGAGAGAGAGACAGAGGAGAGAGAGAGAGGGAGAGAGAGAGAGAGAGAGAGAGAGAGAGAGAGAGAGAGAGAGAGACAGAGACAAAGAGACAGAGAGAGAGAGAGAGAGAGAGACAGAGAGAGAGAGAGACAGAGAGAGAGAGAGAGAGGAAGGAGAGAGAGAGAGAGAGACAGAGAGAGACAGAGAGAGAGAGAGAGACAGAGAGAGAGAGACAGAGAGAGAGAGAGAGAGAGAGAGAGAGAGAGACAGAGAGAGAGAGAGAGAGAGAGAGAGAGGACAGAGAGAGACAGAGAGAGAGAGAGAGAGACAGAGAGAGACAGAGAGAGAGAGAGAGAGACAGAGAGA
>NC_138294.1:4397500-4430000 GCF_965601325.2 Salmo salar
CCAAAAATTGGTTCTGTGAAAGTTCCCAGAACATTCGTCGCATTGATGATTATAAAATGTTTGTATAAAACATTCGCTTGATGTTGCAACAACAAACAAAAAAACGTTCACAGAACACGTTTTGTCTGTTCTTTTAAAAAGGTTCCCAGAATGTTTCATTAGGTTGTGGGAACTTTTTTTTTATTTTAGGAATTGTGTTGAAAAAAACCCCCACAATACCACAACTATCCCGTGGTGGTGCAGAGAGTTAATGATCCATGCATGTTTAATCCCACATATTCTTTAACCATGAAATTTTTTTTTAAAATTGTTGAAATTGAAGCTCAGATATAATCTACTGAAAGAGAGGATTTCTTTATTTCGTCCAGATGCATAAATTCAGTCTGATATGCAGGTTTTAGATTAACTGTAAAAAGGCCCAGTCTGATATGCAGGTTTTAAATCAACTGTAAAAAGGCCCAGTCAGATATGCAGGTTATAGATTAACTGTAAAAAGGCCCAGTCAGATATGCAGGTTTTAAATCAACTGTAAAAAGGCACAGTCAGATATGCAGGTTTTTAGATTAACTGTAAAAAGGCCCAGTCAGATATGAAGGTTTTAGATTAACTATAGAGGTCCTGAGAACGCTGGAGTAGCTTTTCATCAAGGATCTCTCTGTACTTCGCTCCGTTCATCATTTCCTCGATCCTGACTAGTCTCCCAGTCGCTGCCCGCTGAAAAACATCCCCACAGCATGATGCTGGTTTGGAAAGGCACACACCTGTCTATATTGGGTCCCACAGTTGCCAGTGAATGTCAGAGCAAAAACCAAGCCATGAGGTCGAAGGAATTGTCCGTAGAGACTGGATTGTGTCGAGGCACAGATCTGGGGAACGGTACCAAAAAATCAAGTTGTAGAAACATCTCAAGGATGATCAATGGAAACAGGATGCACCTGAGCTCAATTGCTGGTGGGGGAAAAGTATTTAATACATTTTTAGAATGAGGCTGTAACGTAACAAAATGTGGAAAAAGTCAAGGGGTCTGAATACTTTCCGAATGGCACTGCACAGTAATCTGATCTATTTCACATAGTAATCTGATCTATTTAACATATCCCTGCATAGTAATCTGATCTATTTAACATATCCCTGCATAGTAATCTGATCTATTGAACATATCCCTGCATAGTAATCTGATCTATTTAACATATCACTGCATAGTAATCTGATCTATTTAACATATTAATCTGATCTATTTAACATATCACTGCATAGTAATCTGATCTATTTAACATATCACTGCATAGTAATCTGATCTATTGAACATATCCCTGCATAGTAATCTGATCTATTGAACATATCACTGCATAGTAATCTGATCTATTTAACATATCACTGCATAGTAATCTGATCTATTTAACATATTAATCTGATCTATTGAACATAGTAATCTGATCTATTTAACATATCCCTGCATAGTAATCTGATCTATTTAACATATTAATCTGATCTATTGAACATATCACTGCATAGTAATCTGATCTATTTAACATATCACTGCACAGTAATCTGATCTATTGAACATATCCCTGCATAGTAATCTGATCTATTTAACATATCACTGCATAGTAATCTGATCTATTTAACATATTAATCTGATCTATTTAACATATCACTGCATAGTAATCTGATCTATTGAACATATCACTGCATAGTAATCTGATCTATTGAACATATCACTGCATAGTAATCTGATCTATTTAACATATCACTGCACAGTAATCTGATCTATTTAACATAGTAATCTGATCTATTTAACATATTAATCTGATCTATTGAACATATCCCTGCATAGTAATCTGATCTATTTAACATATTAATCTGATCTATTGAACATATCCCTGCATAGTAATCTGATCTATTGAACATAGTAATCTGATCTATTGAACATATTAATCTGATCTATTGAACATATCCCTGCATAGTAATCTGATCTATTGAACATAGTAATCTGATCTATTGAACATAGTAATCTGATCTATTGAACATATCACTGTATGATAAACATTGTAGAATCATCTGCAAAACTGGACAGTTTTTGTGAACTTTCTAATCTAATGAAATATTCTGGGAACGTTTTAAAGAACATACGAAATGTGTTTTTAGGAACGTTCTTGTAACATCAAGTAAATGTTTTGTTTTAACCCTAAAATAAACAAAAGTAGAAAAATCCGTACAAACGGAACATTTTTTGTGTGTTTGTGGGAACATATCTTTTATGGCGTCGCCACAAATGTTACCACCGGACCGTTCCCACAACTTAATAAAACATTCTGGGAACTTTTTAAATAACAGATAAAATATGTTTTAAGGAACATTCTTGTAACATCAGATGAATGTTTAACAAAAAAAATAAATAAAAATAAACATTGTATATTCATCAGAACGACCGGACAGTTTGTTTTTTTGTGTTTATGAGAACATTTGCCGTGACCAGTGAACTTCCACAAGGACTCATTTTGGTTTGCTGGGATTTCTCTTACAAAGTCCATCTTCTCCCTCAAACCCCAAGGATTGATATCTTAGCCGTTAACTGCGAATTATATCATGTTAAATCCTAGATATCCTACATGTTGAAGTACGGCGTTACACACATATATCAATTCTCACTCCACTCATAGCAAAGATCTCTTTCAGTCACAAGGTCTTTATGAAAACACACACAGGTCTCTTCTGCCATCTAGTGGTTGAGTTGAGAATTGCAGCTAGTCAGCAGTAAGGCTAGTCAGCAGTAAGGCTAGTCAGCAGTAAGACTAGTCAGCAGTAAGGCTAGTCAGCTAGTCAGCAGTAAGGCTAGTCAGCAGTAAGGCTAGTCAGCAGTAAGACTAGTCAGCAGTAAGGCTAGTCAGCAGTAAGGCTAGTCAGCAGTAAGGCTAGTCAGCAGTAAGGCTAGTCAGCAGTAAGGCTAGTCAGCTAGTCAGCAGTAAGGCTAGTCAGCAGTAAGACTAGTCAGCAGTAAGACTAGTCAGCAGTAAGACTAGTCAGCAGTAAGACTAGTCAGCATTAAGACTAGTCAGCAGTAAGACTAGTCAGCAGTAAGACTAGTCAGCATTAAGACTAGTCAGCATTAAGACTAGTCAGCAAGTCAGCAGTAAGGCTAGTCAGCAGTAAGGCTAGTCAGCAGTAAGACTAGTCAGCAGTAAGACTAGTCAGCATTAAGACTAGTCAGCATTAAGACTAGTCAGCAAGTCAGCAGTAAGGCTAGTCAGCAGTAAGGCTAGTCAGCATTAAGGCTAGTCAGCAGTAAGACTAGTCAGCAGTAAGACTAGTCAGCAGTAAGACTAGTCAGCAGTAAGACTAGTCAGCAGTAAGACTAGTCAGCAGTAAGACTAGTCAGCAGTAAGGCTAGTCAGCAGTAAGGCTAGTCAGCTGTAAGGCTAGTCAGCAGTAAGACTAGTCAGCAGTAAGGCTAGTCAGCAGTAAGGCTAGTCAGCATTAAGGCTAGTCAGCAGTAAGGCTAGTCAGCTAGTCAGCAGTAAGACTAGTCAGCAGTAAGGCTAGTCAGCAGTAAGGCTAGTCAGCAGTAAGGCTAGTCAGCAGTAAGACTAGTCAGCAGTAAGACTAGTCAGCAGTAAGACTAGTCAGCAGTAAGACTAGTCAGCAGTAAGACTAGTCAGCAGTAAGGCTAGTCAGCAGTAAGACTAGTCAGCAGTAAGGCTAGTCAGCAGTAAGGCTAGTCAGCAGTAAGGCTAGTCAGCAGTAAGGCTAGTCAGCAGTAAGACTAGTCAGCAGTAAGGCTAGTCAGCAGTAAGACTAGTCAGCTAGTCAGTAGTAAGGCTAGTCAGCTGTAAGGCTAGTCAGCAGTAAGACTAGTCAGCAGTAAGGCTAGTCAGCAGTAAGGCTAGTCAGCAGTAAGGCTAGTCAGCAGTAAGGCTAGTCAGCAGTAAGGCTAGTCAGCAGTAAGGCTAGTCAGCAGTAAGACTAGTCAGCAGTAAGGCTAGTCAGCAGTAAGACTAGTCAGCAGTAAGGCTAGTCAGCAGTAAGGCTAGTCAGCAGTAAGGCTAGTCAGCAGTAAGACTAGTCAGCAGTAAGACTAGTCAGCAGTAAGGCTAGTCAGCAGTAAGGCTAGTCAGCAGTAAGGCTAGTCAGCAGTAAGGCTAGTCAGCAGTAAGACTAGTCAGCAGTAAGGCTAGTCAGCAGTAAGGCTAGTCAGCTAGTCAGCAGTAAGACTAGTCAGCAGTAAGGCTAGTCAGCAGTAAGACTAGTCAGCAGTAAGGCTAGTCAGCAGTAAGGCTAGTCAGCAGTAAGACTAGTCAGCAGTAAGGCTAGTCAGCAGTAAGGCTAGTCAGCTAGTCAGCAGTAAGACTAGTCAGCAGTAAGGCTAGTCAGCAGTAAGGCTAGTCAGCAGTAAGGCTAGTCAGCTAGTCAGCAGTAAGACTAGTCAGCTGTAAGGCTAGTCAGCAGTAAGGCTAGTCAGCAGTAAGGCTAGTCAGCAGTAAGACTAGTCAGCAGTAAGGCTAGTCAGCTGTAAGGCTAGTCAGCGGTAAGACTAGTCAGCAGTAAGGCTAGTCAGCAGTAAGACTAGTCAGCAGTAAGGCTAGTCAGCAGTAAGGCTAGTCAGCAGTAAGGCTAGTCAGCAGTAAGACTAGTCAGCAGTAAGACTAGTCAGCAGTAAGGCTAGTCAGCAGTAAGGCTAGTCAGCAGTAAGGCTAGTCAGCAGTAAGACTAGTCAGCAGTAAGGCTAGTCAAGAGTCTAGGCTAGACTAAGAATATGTGGTATAACACTGCTGAACTGTAATGACACACACACACGTTAGTGTGAGAGAGAGAGAGAGAGAGACAGAGAGAGAGAGAGAGAGAGAGAGAGAGAGAGACAGAGAGACAGAGAGAGAGACAGAGAGAGAGACATTAAACTGAAGCACTCTAGTCAGGTTTGCTGCAGGGTGACTGATATTAAATGATGACAGATTGGTTTGGTAAAGCACCAGATGAGAAGGCTTCTGTCTGTCTGTCTGTCTGTCTGTCTGTCTGTCCTACTGCAAGACTTTCCAGATGGTTCTGTCTGTCTGTCTGTCTGTCTGTCCTACTGCAAGACTTTACAGATGCTTCTGTCTGTCTGTCCTACTGCAAGACTTTCCAGATGGTTCTGAGGACATGTCCTGTGTGGCTCAGTATGGTCCCCACAAGGCCAGGGATAAGGTTTTACTCCCATTTTTTTTATTTAACCTTTTATTTAACTCGGCAAGTCAGTTAAGAACAAATTCTTACTTTCAATGACGGCCTACCGGGGAACAGTGGGTTAACTGCCTTGTTCAGGGGGCAGAACGACAGATTTTTACCTTGTCAGCTCTGGGGATTTGATCTAGAAACCTTTTGGTTACTGGCCCAACTCTCTAACCACTAGGCTACCTGCCTCCTCTAACCACTAGACTACCTGCCTCCTCTAACCACTAGGCTACCCGCCTCCTCCTCTAACCACTAGGCTATCTGCCTCCTCTAACCACTAGGCTACCTGCATCCTCTAACCACTAGGCTACCCGCCTCCTCTAACCACTAGGCTACCCGCCTCCTCTAACCACTAGGCTACCCGCCTCCTCTAACCACTAGGCTACCCGCCTCCTCTAACCACTAGGCTACCCGCCTCCTCTAACCACTAGGCTACCCGCCTCCTCGAACCACTAGGCTACCCGCCTCCTCTAACCACTAGGCTACCCGGCTCCTCCTCTAACCACTAGGCTACCTGCATCGGCCTCTACCCACTAGGCTACCTGCCTCCTCTAACCACTAGGCTACCTGCCATCTCTAACCACTAGGCTACCCGCCTCCTCTAACCACTAGGCTACCTGCCTCCTCTAACCACTAGGCTACCCGCCTCCTCTAACCACTAGGCTACCTGCCTCCTCTAACCACTAGGCTACCTGCCTCCTCCTCTAACCACTAGGCTACCTGCCTCCTCCTCTAACCACTAGGCTACCTGCCTCCTCTAACCACTAGGCTACCCGCCTCCTCCTCTAACCACTAGGCTACCTGCCTCCTCCTCTAACCACTAGGCTACCTGCCTCCTCCTCTAACCACTAGGCTACCTGCCTCATCCTCTAACCACTAGGCTACCTGCCTCCTCCTCTAACCACTAGGCTACCTGCCTCCTCCTCTAACCACTAGGCTACCTGCCTCCTCTAACCACTAGGCTACCTGCCTCCTCCTCTAACCACTAGGCTACCTGCCTCCTCCTCTAACCACTAGGCTACCTGCCTACTCCTCTAACCACTAGGCTACCTGCCTACTCCTCTAACCACTAGGCTACCTGCCTCCTCCTCTAACCACTAGGCTACCTGCCTCCTCCTCTAACCACTAGGCTACCTGCCTCATCCTCTAACCACTAGGCTACCTGCCTCCTCTAACCACTAGACTACCCGCCTCCTCTAACCACTAGGCTACCCACCTCCTCCTCTAACCACTAGGCTACCCGCCTCCTCTAACCACTAGGCTACCTGCCTCCTCTAACCGCTAGGCCACCTGCCTCCTCTAACCACTAGGCTACCCGCCTCCTCCTCTAACCACTAGGCTACCTGCCTCCTCTAACCACTAGGCTACCCGCCTCCTCTAACCACTAGGCTACCCGCCTCCTCCTCTAACCACTAGGCTACCTGCCTCCACTAACCACTAGGCTACCCGCCTCCTCCTCTAACCACTAGGCTACCTGCCTCCTCTAACCACTAGGCTACCCGCCTCCTCCTCTAACCACTAGGCTACCTGCCTCCTCTAACCACTAGGCTACCTGCCTCCTCCTCTAACAACTAGGCTACCTGCCTCCTCCTCTAACCACTAGGCTACCTGCCTCCTCCTCTAACCACTAGGCTACCTGCCTCCTCTAACCACTAGGCTACCCGCCTCCTCCTCTAACCACTAGGCTACCTGCCTCCTCCTCTAACCACTAGGCTACCTGCCTCCTCTAACCACTAGGCTACCTGCCTCCTCCTCTAACCACTAGGCTACCCGCCTCCTCTAACCACTAGGCGACCTGCCTCCTCCTCTAACCACTAGGCTACCTGCCTCCTCCTCTAACCACTAGGCTACCTGCCTCATCCTCTAACCACTAGGCTACCCGCCTTCTCTAACCACTAGGCTACCTGCCTCCTCTCACCACTAGGCTACCCGCCTCCTCTAACTACTAGGCTACCTGCCTCCTCCTCTAACCATTAGGCTACCTGCCTCCTCCTCTAACCACTAGGCTACCTGCCTCCTCCTCTAACCACTAGGCTACCCGCCTTCTCTAACCACTAGGCTACCTGCCTCCTCTAACCACTAGGCTACCTGCCTCCTCTAACCACTAGGCTACCTGCCTCCCCTAACCACTAGGCTACCCGCCTCCTCCTCTAACCACCAGGCTACCTGCCTCCTCCTCTAACCACTAGGCTACCTGCCTCCTCTAACCACTAGGCTACCTGCCTCCTCCTCTAACCACTAGGCTACCCGCCTCCTCTAACCACTAGGCTACCTGCCTCCTCCTCTAACCACTAGGCTACCTGCCTCCTCCTCTAACCACTAGGCTACCCGCCTTCTCTAACCACTATGCTACCTGCCTCCTCCTCTAACCACTAGGCTACCCGCCTCCTCTAACCACTAGGCTACCCGCCTCTTCTAACCACTAGGCTACCCGCCTCCTCTAACCACTAGGCTACCCGCCTCCTCTAACCACTAGGCAACCTGCCTCGTCTAACCACTAGGCTACCTGCCTCGGCCTCTACCCACTAGGCTACCTGCCTCCTCTAACCACTAGGCTACCTGCCATCTCTAACCACTAGGCTACCCGCCTCCTCTAACCACTAGGCTACCTGCCTCGGCCTCTACCCACTAGGCTACCTGCCTCCTCTAACCACTAGGCTACCTGCCATCTCTAACCACTAGGCTACCCGCCTCCTCTAACCACTAGGCTACCTGCCTCCTCTAACCACTAGGCTACCCGCCTCCTCTAACCACTAGGCTACCTGCCTCCTCTAACCACTAGGCTACCTGCCTCCTCTAACCACTAGGCTACCTGCCTACTCCTCTAACCACTAGGCTACCTGCCTCCTCCTCTAACCACTAGGCTACCTGCCTCATCCTCTAACCACTAGGCTACCTGCCTCTAACCACTAGGCTACCCACCTCCTCTAACCACTAGGCTACCTGCCTCCTCTAACCACTAGGCTACCTGCCTCCTCTAACCACTAGGCTACCCGCCTCCTCTAACCACTAGGCTACCTGCCTCCTCTAACCACTAGGCTACCCGCCTCCTCTAACCACTAGGCCACCCGCCTCCTCCTCTAACCACTAGGCTACCCGCCTCCTCTAACCACTAGGCTACCTGCCTCCTCCTCTAACCACTAGGCTACCTGCCTCCTCCTCTAACCACTAGGCTACCCGCCTTCTCTAACCACTATGCTACCTGCCTCGTCCTCTAACCACTAGGCTACCCGCCTCCTCTAACCACTAGGCTACCCGCCTCCTCTAACCACTAGGCTACCCGCCTCCTCTAACCACTAGGCAACCTGCCTCGTCTAACCACTAGGCTACCTGCCTCGGCCTCTACCCACTAGGCTACCTGCCTCCTCTAACCACTAGGCTACCTGCCATCTCTAACCACTAGGCTACCCGCCTCCTCTAACCACTAGGCTACCTGCCTCGGCCTCTACCCACTAGGCTACCTGCCTCCTCTAACCACTAGGCTACCTGCCATCTCTAACCACTAGGCTACCCGCCTCCTCTAACCACTAGGCTACCTGCCTCCTCTAACCACTAGGCTACCCGCCTCCTCTAACCACTAGGCTACCTGCCTCCTCTAACCACTAGGCTACCTGCCTCCTCTAACCACTAGGCTACCTGCCTACTCCTCTAACCACTAGGCTACCTGCCTCCTCCTCTAACCACTAGGCTACCTGCCTCATCCTCTAACCACTAGGCTACCTGCCTCTAACCACTAGGCTACCCACCTCCTCTAACCACTAGGCTACCTGCCTCCTCTAACCACTAGGCTACCTGCCTCCTCTAACCACTAGGCTACCCGCCTCCTCTAACCACTAGGCTACCTGCCTCCTCTAACCACTAGGCTACCCGCCTCCTCTAACCACTAGGCCACCCGCCTCCTCCTCTAACCACTAGGCTACCCGCCTCCTCTAACCACTAGGCCACCCGCCTCCTCCTCTAACCACTAGGCTACCTGCCTCCTCTAACCACTAGGCTACCTTCCGCCTCCTCTAACCACTAGGCTACCTGCCTCCTCTAACCACTAGGCTACCTGCCTCCTCTAACCACTAGGCTACCTGCCTCCTCTAACCACTAGGCTACCCGCCTCTAACCACTAGGCTACCTGCCTCCTCCTCTAACCGCTAGGCTACCCGCCTCCTCCTCTAACCGCTAGGCTACCTGCCTCCTCTAACCGCTAGACTACCTGCCTCCTCTAACCACTAGGCTACCTGCCTCCTCTAACCACTAGGCTACCTGCCTCCTCTAACCACTAGGCTACCTGCCTCCTCTAACCACCAGGCTACCCGCCTCCTCTAACCACTAGGCTACCTGCCTCCTCCTCTAACCACTATGCTATTTGCCTCCTCCTCTAACCACCAGGCTACCCGCCTCCTCTAACCACCAGGCTACCTGCCTCCTCCTCTAACCACTAGGCTACCTGCCTCCTCTAACCACTAGGCTACCCGCCTCCTCTAACCACTAGGCTACCCGCCTCCTCTAACCACTAGGCTACCTGCCTCCTCTAACCACCAGGGTACCCGCCTCCTCTAACCACCAGGCTACCTGCCTCCTCCTCTAACCACTAGGCTACCCGCCTCCTCTAACCACTAGGCTACCCGCCTCCTCTAACCACTAGGCTACCCGCCTCCTCTAACCACTAGGCTACCCGCATCCTCTAACCACTTGGCTACCCGCCTCCTCTAACCACTAGGCTACCTGCCTCCTCTAACCACTAGGCTACCCGCCTCCTCCTCTAACCACTAGGCTACCTGCCTCCTCTAACCACTAGGCTACCCGCCTCCTCCTCTAACCACTAGGCTACCTGCCTCCTCTAACCACTAGGCTACCCGCCTCCTCCTCTAACCACTAGGCTACCTGCCTCCTCTAACCACTAGGCTACCTGCCTCCTCTAACCACCAGGCTACCCGCCTCCTCTAACCACTAGGCTACCTGCCTCCTCCTCTAACCACTATGCTATTTGCCTCCTCCTCTAACCACCAGGCTACCCGCCTCCTCTAACCACCAGGCTACCTGCCTCCTCCTCTAACCACTAGGCTACCTGCCTCCTCTAACCACTAGGCTACCCGCCTCCTCTAACCACTAGGCTACCCGCCTCCTCTAACCACTAGGCTACCCGCCTCCTCTAACCACCAGTCTACCCGCCTCCTCTAACCACCAGGCTACCTGCCTCCTCCTCTAACCACTAGGCTACCCGCCTCCTCTAACCACTAGGCTACCTGCCTCCTCTAACCACTAGGCTACCCGCCTCCTCTAACCACTAGGCTACCCGCATCATCTAACCACTAGGCTACCCGCCTCCTCTAACCACTAGGCTACCTGCCTCCTCTAACCACTAGGCTACCCGCCTCCTCCTCTAACCACTAGGCTACCTGCCTCCTCTAACCACTAGGCTACCCGCCTCCTCCTCTAACCACTAGGCTACCTGCCTCCTCTAACCACTAGGCTACCCGCCTCCTCCTCTAACCACTAGGCTACCTGCCTCCTCTAACCACTAGGCTACCTGCCTCCTCCTCTAACCACTAGGCTACCTGCCTCCTCTAACCACTAGGCTACCTGCCTCCTCTAACCGCTAGACTACCTGCCTCCTCTAACCACTAGGCTACCTGCCTCCTCTAACCACTAGGCTACCTGCCTCCTCTAACCACTAGGCTACCTGCCTCCTCTAACCACCAGGCTACCCGCCTCCTCTAACCACTAGGCTACCTGCCTCCTCCTCTAACCACTATGCTATTTGCCTCCTCCTCTAACCACCAGGCTACCCGCCTCCTCTAACCACCAGGCTACCTGCCTCCTCCTCTAACCACTAGGCTACCTGCCTCCTCTAACCACTAGGCTACCCGCCTCCTCTAACCACTAGGCTACCCGCCTCCTCTAACCACTAGGCTACCTGCCTCCTCTAACCACCAGGGTACCCGCCTCCTCTAACCACCAGGCTACCTGCCTCCTCCTCTAACCACTAGGCTACCCGCCTCCTCTAACCACTAGGCTACCCGCCTCCTCTAACCACTAGGCTACCCGCCTCCTCTAACCACTAGGCTACCCGCATCCTCTAACCACTAGGCTACCCGCCTCCTCTAACCACTAGGCTACCTGCCTCCTCTAACCACTAGGCTACCCGCCTCCTCCTCTAACCACTAGGCTACCTGCCTCCTCTAACCACTAGGCTACCCGCCTCCTCCTCTAACCACTAGGCTACCTGCCTCCTCTAACCACTAGGCTACCCGCCTCCTCCTCTAACCACTAGGCTACCTGCCTCCTCTAACCACTAGGCTACCTGCCTCCTCTAACCACCAGGCTACCCACCTCCTCTAACCACTAGGCTACCTGCCTCCTCCTCTAACCACTATGCTATTTGCCTCCTCCTCTAACCACCAGGCTACCCGCCTCCTCTAACCACCAGGCTACCTGCCTCCTCCTCTAACCACTAGGCTACCTGCCTCTTCTAACCACTAGGCTACCCGCCTCCTCTAACCACTAGGCTACCCGCCTCCTCTAACCACTAGGCTACCCGCCTCCTCTAACCACCAGGCTACCCGCCTCCTCTAACCACCAGGCTACCTGCCTCCTCCTCTAACCACTAGGCTACCCGCCTCCTCTAACCACTAGGCTACCTGCCTCCTCTAACCACTAGGCTACCCGCCTCCTCTAACCACTAGGCTACCCGCATCCTCTAACCACTAGGCTACCCGCCTCCTCTAACCAGTAGGCTACCTGCCTCCTCTAACCACTAGGCTACCCGCCTCCTCCTCTAACCACTAGGCTACCTGCCTCCTCTAACCACTAGGCTACCCGCCTCCTCCTCTAACCACTAGGCTACCTGCCTCCTCTAACCACTAGGCTACCCGCCTCCTCCTCTAACCACTAGGCTACCTGCCTCCTCCTCTAACCACTAGGCTACCTGCCTCCTCTAACCACTAGGCTACCTGCCTCCTCTAACCACTAGGCTACCTGCCTCCTCCTCTAACCACTAGGCTACCCGCCTCCTCTAACCACTAGGCTACCTGCCTCCTCCTCTAACCACTAGGCTACCTGCCTCCTCCTCTAACCACTAGGCTACCTGCCTCATTCTCTAACCACTAGGCTATCCGCCTCCTCTAACCACTAGGCTACCTGCCTCCTCTAACCACTAGGCTACCTGCCTACTCCTCTAACCACTAGGCTACCTGCCTCCTCCTCTAACCACTAGGCTACCTGCCTCATCCTCTAACCACTAGGCTACCTGCCTCTAACCACTAGGCTACCCACCTCCTCTAACCACTAGGCTACCTGCCTCCTCTAACCACTAGGCTACCTGCCTCCTCTAACCACTAGGCTACCCGCCTCCTCTAACCACTAGGCTACCTGCCTCCTCTAACCACTAGGCTACCCGCCTCCTCTAACCACTAGGCCACCCGCCTCCTCCTCTAACCACTAGGCTACCCGCCTCCTCTAACCACTAGGCCACCCGCCTCCTCCTCTAACCACTAGGCTACCTGCCTCCTCTAACCACTAGGCTACCTGCCTCCTCTAACCACTAGGCTACCTTCCGCCTCCTCTAACCACTAGGCTACCTGCCTCCTCTAACCACTAGGCTACCTGCCTCCTCTAACCACTAGGCTACCTGCCTCCTCTAACCACTAGGCTACCCGCCTCTAACCACTAGGCTACCTGCCTCCTCCTCTAACCGCTAGGCTACCCGCCTCCTCCTCTAACCGCTAGGCTACCTGCGTCCTCTAACCGCTAGACTACCTGCCTCCTCTAACCACTAGGCTACCTGCCTCCTCTAACCACTAGGCTACCTGCCTCCTCTAACCACTAGGCTACCTGCCTCCTCTAACCACCAGGCTACCCGCCTCCTCTAACCACTAGGCTACCTGCCTCCTCCTCTAACCACTATGCTATTTGCCTCCTCCTCTAACCACCAGGCTACCCGCCTCCTCTAACCACCAGGCTACCTGCCTCCTCCTCTAACCACTAGGCTACCTGCCTCCTCTAACCACTAGGCTACCCGCCTCCTCTAACCACTAGGCTACCCGCCTCATCTAACCACTAGGCTACCTGCCTCCTCTAACCACCAGGGTACCCGCCTCCTCTAACCACCAGGCTACCTGCCTCCTCCTCTAACCACTAGGCTACCCGCCTCCTCTAACCACTAGGCTACCTGCCTCCTCTAACCACTAGGCTACCCGCCTCCTCTAACCACTAGCCTACCCGCATCCTCTAACCACTAGGCTACCCGCCTCCTCTAACCACTAGGCTACCTGCCTCCTCTAACCACTAGGCTACCCGCCTCCTCCTCTAACCACTAGGCTACCTGCCTCCTCTAACCACTAGGCTACCCACCTCCTCCTCTAACCACTAGGCTACCTGCCTCCTCTAACCACTAGGCTACCCGCCTCCTCCTCTAACCACTAGGCTACCTGCCTCCTCTAACCACTAGGCTACCTGCCTCCTCTAACCACCAGGCTACCCGCCTCCTCTAACCACTAGGCTACCTGCCTCCTCCTCTAACCACTAGGCTACTTGCCTCCTCCTCTAACCACTAGGCTACCCGCCTCCTCTAACCACAAGGCTACCTGCCTCCTCCTCTAACCACTAGGCTACCTGCCTCCTCTAACCACTAGGCTACCTGCCTCCTCTAACCACTAGGCTACCTGCCTCCTCTAACCACTAGGCTACCTGCCTCCTCTAACCACTAGGCTACCTGCCTCCTCTAACCACTAGGCTACCCGCCTCCTCTAACCACTAGGCTACCTGCCTCCTCCTCTAACCACTAGGCTACCTGCCTCCTCCTCTAACCACTAGGCTACCCGCCTCCTCTAACCACCAGGCTACCTGCCTCCTCCTCTAACCACTAGGCTACCTGCCTCCTCTAACCACTAGGCTACCCGCCTCCTCTAACCACTAGGCTACCCGCCTCCTCTAACCACTAGGCTACCTGCCTCCTCTAACCACTAGGCTACCCGCCTCCTCTAACCACCAGGCTACCTGCCTCCTCCTCTAACCACTAGGCTACCCGCCTCCTCTAACCACTAGGCTACCTGCCTCCTCTAACCACCAGGCTACCCGCCTCCTCTAACCACCAGGCTACCTGCCTCCTCCTCTAACCACTAGGCTACCCGCCTCCTCTAACCACTAGGCTACCTGCCTCCTCTAACCACTAGGCTACCCGCCTCCTCTAACCACTAGGCTACCTGCCTCCTCTAACCACTAGGCTACCCGCCTCCTCTAACCACTAGGCTACCTGCCTCCTCTAACCACTAGGCTACCCGCCTCCTCCTCTAACCACTAGGCTACCTGCCTCCTCTAACCACTAGGCTACCCGCCTCCTCCTCTAACCACTAGGCTACCTGCCTCCTCTAACCACTAGGCTACCTGCCTCCTCCTCTAACCACTAGGCTACCTGCCTCCTCCTCTAACCACTAGGCTACCTGCCTCCTCTAACCACTAGGCTACCTGCCTCCTCTAACCACTAGGCTACCTGCCTCCTCCTCTAACCACTAGGCTACCCGCCTCCTCTAACCACTAGGCTACCTGCCTCCTCCTCTAACCACTAGGCTACCTGCCTCCTCCTCTAACCACTAGGCTACCTGCCTCATTCTCTAACCACTAGGCTATCCGCCTCCTCTAACCACTAGGCTACCTGCCTCCTCTAACCACTAGGCTACCTGCCTCCTCCTCTAACCACTAGGCTACCTGCCTCCTCCTCTAACCACTAGGCTACCTGCCTCCTCCTCTAACCACTAGGCTACCTGCCTCCTCCTCTAACCACTAGGCTACCTGCCTCCTCTAACCACTAGGCTACCTGCCTCCTCTAACCACTAGGCTACCCGCCTCCTCTAACCACTAGGCTACCTGCCTCCTCTAACCACTAGGCTACCCGCCTCCTCTAACCACTAGGCTACCCGCCTCCTCCTCTAACCACTAGGCTACCCGCCTCCTCTAACCACTAGGCCACCCGCCTCCTCCTCTAACCACTAGGCTACCTGCCTCCCTCTAACCACTAGGCTACCTGCCTCCTCTAACCACTAGGCTACCTTCCGCCTCCTCTAACCACTAGGCTACCTGCCTCCTCTAACCACTAGGCTACCTGCCTCCTCTAACCACTAGGCTACCTGCCTCCTCTAACCACTAGGCTACCTGCCTCCTCTAACCACTAGGCTACCTGCCTCCTCCTCTAACCACTAGGCTACCTGCCTCCTCCTCTAACCGCTAGGCTACCTGCCTCCTCTAACCGCTAGGCTACCTGCCTCCTCTAACCACTAGGCTACCTGCCTCCTCTAACCACTAGGCTACCTGCCTCCTCTAACCACTAGGCTACCTGCCTCCTCTAACCACTAGGCTACCTGCCTCCTCTAACCACTAGGCTACCTGCCTCCTCTAACCACTAGGCTATCTGCCTCCTCCTCTAACCACTAGGCTACCCGCCTCCTCTAACCACCAGGCTACCTGCCTCCTCCTCTAACCACTAGGCTACCTGCCTCCTCTAACCACTAGGCTACCTGCCTCCTCTAACCACTAGGCTACCCGCCTCCTCTAACCACTAGGCTACCTGCCTCCTCTAACCACTAGGCTACCTCGCCTCCTCTAACCACCAGGCTACCTGCCTCCTCCTCTAACCACTAGGCTACCTGCCTCCTCTAACCACTAGGCTACCTGCCTCCTCTAACCACTAGGCTACCCGCCTCCTCTAACCACTAGGCTACCCGCCTCCTCTAACCACTAGGCTACCCGCCTCCTCTAACCACTAGGCTACCTGCCTCCTCTAACCACTAGGCTACCTGCCTCCTCCTCTAACCACTAGGCTACCTGCCTCCTCTAACCACTAGGCTACCCGCCTCCTCCTCTAACCACTAGGCTACCTGCCTCCTCTAACCACTAGGCTACCCGCCTCCTCCTCTAACCACTAGGCTACCTGCCTCCTCTAACCACTAGGCTACCTGCCTCCTCTAACCACCAGGCTACCCGCCTCCTCTAACCACTAGGCTACCTGCCTCCTCCTCTAACCACTAGGCTACCTGCCTCCTCCTCTAACCACCAGGCTACCCGCCTCCTCTAACCACAAGGCTACCTGCCTCCTCCTCTAACCACTAGGCTACCTGCCTCCTCTAACCGCTAGGCTACCTGCCTCCTCTAACCACTAGGCTACCTGCCTCCTCCTCTAACCACTAGGCTACCTGCCTCCTCTAACCACTAGGCTACCTGCCTCCTCTAACCACTAGGCTACCTGCCTCCTCCTCTAACCACTAGGCTACCTGCCTCCTCCTCTAACCACTAGGCTACCTGCCTCCTCCTCTAACCACTAGGCTACCTGCCTCCTCTAACCACTAGGCTACCTGCCTCCTCCTCTAACCACTAGGCTACCTGCCTCCTCTAACCACTAGGCTACCCGCCTCCTCTAACCACTAGGCTACCTGCCGCCTCCTCTAACCACTAGGCTACCTGCCTCCTCCTCTAACCACCAGGCTACCCGCCTCCTCTAACCACCAGGCTACCTGCCTCCTCCTCTAACCACTAGGCTACCCGCCTCCTCTAACCACTAGGCTACCTGCCTCCTCTAACCACTAGGCTACCCGCCTCCTCTAACCACTAGCCTACCCGCCTCCTCTAACCACTAGGCTACCCGCCTCCTCTAACCACTAGGCTACCTGCCTCCTCTAACCACTAGGCTACCCGCCTCCTCCTCTAACCACTAGGCTACCTGCCTCCTCTAACCACTAGGCTACCCACCTCCTCCTCTAACCACTAGGCTACCTGCCTCCTCTAACCACTAGGCTACCCGCCTCCTCCTCTAACCACTAGGCTACCTGCCTCCTCTAACCACTAGGCTACCTGCCTCCTCTAACCACCAGGCTACCCGCCTCCTCTAACCACTAGGCTACCTGCCTCCTCCTCTAACCACTAGGCTACCTGCCTCCTCCTCTAACCACCAGGCTACCCGCCTCCTCTAACCACAAGGCTACCTGCCTCCTCCTCTAACCACTAGGCTACCTGCCTCCTCTAACCACTAGGCTACCCGCCTCCTCTAACCACTAGGCTACCCGCCTCCTCTAACCACTAGGCTACCTGCCTCCTCTAACCACCAGGCTACCCGCCTCCTCTAACCACCAGGCTACCTGCCTCCTCCTCTAACCACTAGGCTACCCGCCTCCTCTAACCACTAGGCTACCTGCCTCCTCTAACCACTAGGCTACCCGTCTCCTCTAACCACTAGGCTACCCGCCTCCTCTAACCACTAGGCTACCTGCCTCCTCTAACCACTAGGCTACCCGCCTCCTCTAACCACTAGGCCACCCGCCTCTCCTCTAACCACTAGGCTACCTTCCGCCTCCTCTAACCACTAGGCTACCTGCCTCCTCTAACCACTAGGCTACCTGCCTCCTCTAACCACTAGGCTACCTGCCTCCTCTAACCACTAGGCTACCGCCGCCTCTAACCACTAGGCTACCTGCCTCCTCCTCTAACCACTAGGCTACCTGCCTCCTCCTCTAACCGCTAGGCTACCCGCCTCCTCCTCTAACCGCTAGGCTACCTGCCTCCTCTAACCGCTAGACTACCTGCCTCCTCTAACCACTAGGCTACCTGCCTCCTCTAACCACTAGGCTACCTGCCTCCTCTAACCACCAGGCTACCCGCCTCCTCTAACCACTAGGCTACCTGCCTCCTCCTCTAACCACCATGCTATTTGCCTCCTCCTCTAACCACCAGGCTACCCGCCCCTCCTCTAACCACCAGGCTACCTGCCTCCTCCTCTAACCACTAGGCTACCTGCCTCCTCTAACCACTAGGCTACCCGCCTCCTCTAACCACTAGGCTACCCGCCTCCTCCTCTAACCACTAGGCTACCTGCCTCCTCTAACCACTAGGCTATCCGCCTCCTCCTCTAACCACTAGGCTACCTGCCTCCTCTAACCACTAGGCTACCCGCCTCCTCCTCTAACCACTAGGCTACCTGCCTCCTCTAACCACTAGGCTACCTGCCTCCTCCTCTAACCACTAGGCTACCTGCCTCCTCTAACCACTAGGCTACCTGCCTCCTCTAACCACTAGGCTACCTGCCTCCTCCTCTAACCACTAGGCTACCCGCCTCCTCTAACCACTAGGCTACCTGCCTCCTCCTCTAACCACTAGGCTACCTGCCTTCTCCTCTAACCACTAGGCTACCTGCCTCATTCTCTAACCACTAGGCTACCCGCCTCCTCTAACCACTAGGCTACCTGCCTCCTCCTCTAACCACTAGGCTACCTGCCTCCTCCTCTAACCACTAGGCTACCCGCCTCCTCCTCTAACCACTAGGCTACCTGCCTCCTCCTCTAACCACTAGGCTACCTGCCTCCTCCTCTAACCACTAGGCTACCTGCCTCCTCCTCTAACCACTAGGCTACCTGCCTCCTCCTCTAACCACTAGGCTACCTGCCTCCTCCTCTAACCACTAGGCTACCTGCCTCCTCCTCTAACCACTAGGCTACCTGCCTCCTCCTCTAACCACTAGGCTACCTGCCTCCTCCTCTAACCACTAGGCTACCTGCCTCCTCCTCTAACCACTAGGCTACCTTCCACCCTGTAGTGGCAATTCCCTGTGAACTGCCACTTGTACAGGAGAGAGACGTCCAAAAACACGTCCACAAAACACAAATCTGCTTTCCAAACGTTACTCTTTCGGGTTGAAATTCCCATATAAAATATAAAAATAGCTCCAAAAACTCATATTCCTGTAAAACATCAAAAAAAGGTGCAGAGAAATGTATTCTATTAGCTATATTATCTGTGATACTGTAACAACTGAATGTGAATCTCCTCTCACCTGTTTCTAACCGTTTCTGGTCAGCTGTGACACACACACACACACACACACACACACACACACACACACACACACACACACACACACACGATCATTGACCCCAGCATATAGTGCCCTCTAGTGTACAAAACAAATATTCAAAAAATGAAAAACCCTTGACAAACATAAACCCCCCCCCAAAAAAATGGCTCCTACACACATAATATCATATTATGATTATAAATGATTTATTATTAACAAAAAAACACAGCTTCTTTCTACTCTACTATAAATTAGGTCTCTCGTGTCATTTGCTTCAAAACGTCCATTTTAAAAAATATTGCTCCAACTACATACCACAGGCCCAATAGATGAAGTCCTTACAGGCCTGGAGTGAACGTGCCTCAAATCAAATCGTATTTCTCACATAACACACCGTTAGCAGGTGTTAATTGGTCACATGGTTAGCAGGTGTTAATTGGTCACATGGTTAGCAGGTGTTAATTGGTCACATGGTTAGCAGGTGTTAATTGGTCACATGGTTAGCAGATGGTAATTGGTCACACGGTTAGCAGGTGTTAATTGGTCACATGGTTAGCAGGTGTTAATTGGTCACATGGTTAGCAGGTGTTAATTGGTCACATGGTTAGCAGATGGTAATTGGTCACACGGTTAGCAGGTGTTAATTGGTCACATGGTTAGCATATATATATAATATAATGAGTACACATTGTACAATCAATTAGCGAGAGAGAACCTCAAATATTACATTTGTTTATATAAATATATATCAACTTTGTACACATCAAACAGGAACCAATTTGCCGGGATTTAAGTCAAATCTAATTTTATTGGTCACATAACACATGGTTAGCAGGTGTTAATTGGTCACATGGTTAGCAGGTGTTAATTGGTCACATGGTTAGCAGGTGTTAATTGGTCACATGGTTAGCAGGTGTTAATTGGTCACATGGTTAGCAGGTGTTAATTGGTCACATGGTTAGCAGGTGTTAATTGGTCACATGGTTAGCAGGTGTTAATTGGTCACATGGTTAGCAGATGATAATTGCGAGTGTAGCGAAATGCCTGTGCTTCTAGTTCCGACAGTGCAGTAATATCTAACAAGTAATCTACCAATTCCACAACAACTACCTAATACACACACATCTAAAGGGGTGAATGAGAATATGTACATATAAATATATGGATGAGCGATGGCCGAACGGCACATAGGCTAAGATGCAGTAGATGGTATAGAGTACAGTATAATACATATCCAGAGATATGCTACCATAGGCTACGTTTAAACACAGCAGAAATATTCAGCTAAAGATCTGATCTGACTGGTCGTAAAAGACATTCAACAACAACAAATAATAAATCAGATTTTTGGATCCTGTGTAAACAGAACATAGAGAGAGAGAGAGAGAGAGAGAGAGAGAGAGAGAGAGAGAGTGGAGAGAGAGAGAGAGAGAGAGAGAGAGAGAGAGAGACAGAGACAGAGAGAGGGAAGAGAGAGAGGAGAGAGAGAGAGAGAGAGAGAGAGAGAGAGAGAGAGGGAAGAGAGAGGAGAGAGAGAGAGAGAGAGAGGAGAGAGAGAGACAGAGAGAGAGAGAGAGAGAGAGAGACACAGAGAGAGAGAGAGAGAGAGAGAGACAGAGACAGAGAGAGGGAAGAGAGAGAGGAGAGAGAGAGAGAGAGAGAGAGAGAGAGAGAGAGAGAGAGAGACACAGAGAGAGAGAGAGAGAGAGAGAGAGAGAGAGAGAGAGAGAGAGAGAGACTGAATTGCAATATGGTCAGAGTCCTAACTGATCTGGTGCTTCTGTCCCCAACCAAGGAGGGCCTACAGCAGCACCTAGATCTGTCCCCAACCAAGGAGGGCCTACAGCAGCACCTAGATCTGTCCCCAACCAAGGAGGTCCTACAGCAGCACCTAGATCTGTCCCCAACCAAGGAGGGCCTACAGCAGCACCTAGATCTGTCCCCAACCAAGGAGGGCCTACAGCAGCACCTAGATCTGTCCCCAACCAAGGAGGTCCTACAGCAGCACCTAGATCTGTCCCCAACCAAGGAGGGCCTACAGCAGCACCTAGATCTGTCCCCAACCAAGGAGGGTCTACAGCAGCACCTAGATCTGTCCCAACCAAGGAGGGCCTACAGCAGCACCTAGATCTGTCCCCAACCAAGGAGGGCCTACAGCAGCACCTAGATCTGTCCCCAACCAAGGAGGGCCTACAGCAGCACCTAGATCTGTCCCCAACCAAGGAGGGCCTACAGCAGCACCTAGATCTGTCCCCAACCAAGGAGGGCCTACAGCAGCACCTAGATCTGTCCCCAACCAAGGAGGGCCTACAGCAGCACCTAGATCTGTCCCCAACCAAGGAGGGCCTACAGCAGCACCTAGATCTGTCCCCAACCAAGGAGGGCCTACAGCAGCACCTAGATCTGTCCCCAACCAAGGAGGTCCTACAGCAGCACCTAGATCTGTCCCCAACCAAGGAGGGCCTACAGCAGCACCTAGATCTGTCCCCAACCAAGGAGGGCCTACAGCAGCACCTAGATCTTCTGCACAGATTCTGGGCCCTTACAGTACATAAAACAATAAATGTATTTAACTAGGTTGGTCAGTTGAAAACAAGTTCTCATTTACAACTGCGACCCGGCCAAGACAAATCTCAGTAAGACAAAAAAGAATGGTGTTCCAAAACATGTCCAGATGCCAGGACCACAAATAAAAATTCCATCTAGACACGAGAAAGAATTAGAGAGAGCATACTTAAATTCACAAAGGACACCGGATAAGACAGGAGAAATACTCCAGATGTAACAGACTGACCCTAGCCCCCCCGACACATAAACTACTGCAGCATAAATACTGGAGGCTGAGACAGGAAGGGGTCAGGAGACACTGTGGCCCCATCCGATGATACCCCCGGACAGGGCTAAACAGGTAGGATATAACCCCACCCACTTTGCCAAAGCACAGCCCCCACACCACTAGAGGGATATCTTCAACCACCAACTTACTATCCTGAGACAAGGCCGAGTATAGCCCACAAAGATCTCCGCCACGGCACAACCCAAGGGGGGGGGGGGGGGGGCGCCAACCCAGACAGGAACACCACGTCAGGGACTCAACCCACTCAAGTGACGCACCCCTCCTAGGGACGGCATGGAAGAGCACCAGTAAGCCAGTGACTCAGCTCCTGTAATAGGGTTAGAGGCAGAGAATCCCAGTGGAGAGAGGGGAACCAGCCAGGCAGAGACAGCAAGGGCGGTTCGCTGCTAGAACCCATTGCCCTTTATGGTTGTGAGGTCTGGGGTCCGCTCACCAACCAAGAATTCACAAAATGGGACAAACACCAAATTGAGACTCTGCATGCAGAATTCTGCAAAAACATCCTCCGTGTACAACGTAAAACACCAAATAATGCAGAGCAGAATTACGTCAATACCCGCTAATTATCAAAATCCAGAAAAGAGACGTTAAATTCTACAACCACCTAAAAGGAAGCGATTCCCAAACCTTCCATAACAAAGCCATCACCTACAGAGAGATGAACCTGGAGAAGAGTCCCCTAAGCAAGCTGGTCCTGGGGCTCTGTTCACAAACACAAACAGACCCCACAGAGCCCCAGGACAGCAACACCATTAGACACCAACCAAATCATGAGAAAACAAAAAGATAATTACTTGACACATTGGAAAGAATTAACAAAATAACAGAGCAAACTAGAATGTTATTTGTCCCTAAACAGAGAGACACAGTGGCAGAATACCTGACCACTGTGACTGACCCAAACTTAAGGAAAGCTTTGACTATGCACAGACTCAGTGAGCATAGCCTTGCTATTGAGAAAGGCCGCCGCAGGCAGACCTGGCTCTCAAGAGAAGACAGGCTGTGTGCAACACTGCCCACAAAATGAGGTGGAAACTGAGCTGCACTTCCTAACTTCCTGCCAAATGTATGACCATATTAGAGACACATATTTCCCTCAGATTACACAGATCCACAAAGATTTAGAAAACAAACCCGATTTTGATGAACTCCCATATCTACTGGGTGAAATACCACAGTGTGACATCACAGCAGCAAGATGTGTGACCTGTTGCCACAAGAAAAGGTCAACCAGTGAAGAACAAACACCATTGTAAATACAACCCATATTTATATTTATTTATTTTCCCTTTTGTACATTTGTACTTTTGTATATTAACTATTTGCACATAATATGACATTTGAAATGTCTTTATTCTTTTGGAACTTTTATGAGTGTAAATGTTTACTGTTCATGTTTTCTTTGGCAATGGAAACATGTTTCCCATACCAATAAAGCACCATACATTAAACTAGGAATTGAAAGAGAGAAGACAGAGAGAGAGGGGGAGAGAGAGAGAGAGAGAGAGGGGGGGGGGAGAGACAGAGAGAGAGACAGAGAGAGACAGAGACAGAAAGAGAGAGAGAGAGAGAGAGAGAGGGGGGGGGGAGAGAGAGAGAGAGAGAGAGAGACAGAGAGAGAGACAGAGAGAGAGACAGAGACAGAAAGAGAGAGAGAGAGAAAGAGAGAGAGAGAAAGAGAGAAAGTGAGAGAGACAGAGAGAGAAAGAGAGAAAGAGAGAGAGAGAGACAGAGAGTGAGAGAGAGAGAGAGAGAGAGAGAGAAAGAGAGAGAGACAGAGAGAGAAAGGGAGAGAGAGAGAAAGAGAGAAAGTGAGAGAGACAGAGAGAGAAAGAGAGAAAGAGAGAGAGAGAATGCCAGTCTTGATGAGCAGAGGTCGACTCCTGTTGACGTCACGCAGACACCGAGACCGAGAGAGAGAGAGACACCGAGAGACACCCGAGAGACCGACACCGAGAGAGAGAGAGAGAGGAGCAGGGGAAAGGAGGAGGCAGAGAGAATGGCTGCCCAGTGCCGCAGCTCCAAATGCACCGTAGAAAGGAAAGGATTCCGGCGGGAACTCGATACCTGGAGACACAAATTGATCAACTGTGTCGGTAAGAAGATCCTCGACATCTCTCTCTCTCTCTCTTTCTTTTTAAAATGGCTTTGGAAGTGATTTATTGCATATCCCCAAAGTACAAAGGGAAGCTCCCCAACGAAGAGTTTAAACCCGGTTTAGCTGTAACGTTAGCGGCTAATGCTAACGTTCCAGCTTTTATTAGCAAGCTGCCTTATTATTAAGTGCAGGTAACTAACGTTAGCATGTCGGTTAGCTCCATTTCTCTTTGTCCTTGTCTTGGTTTTTTACCCCCACCAATGTAAACCCTCCCTCCCCCTGCAGAAATATAATCCATGATTTATAACATGCTAACTAGCATGACATGTCTTTATGTTTTCTTGTTCATTTCTGTTTTTTTTGTTCATGTTTTTGTCTCGGTACACGGTAGCTAGCTAACCTAATCCAACTAGCTAGCTAGCATGCTATTACTAGCTACCGTGTTTGTTATGGTTATTATTACTAGCTACCGTGTTGTTATGGTTACTATAACTAGCTACCGTGTTTGTTATGGTTACTATAACTAGCTACCGTGTTTGTTATGGTTACTATTACTAGCTACCGTGTTGTTATGGTTACTATAACTAGCTACCGTGTTTGTTATGGTTACTATTACTAGCTACCGTGTTTGTTATGGTTACTATAACTAGCTACCGTGTTGTTATGGTTACTATAACTAGCTACCGTGTTTGTTATGGTTACTATAACTAGCTACCGTGTTGTTATGGTTATTATTACTAGCTACCGTGTTTGTTATGGTTACTATAACTAGCTACCGTGTTTGTTATGGTTACTATAACTAGCTACCGTGTTTGTTATGGTTACTATAACTAGCTACCGTGTTGTTATGGTTACTATAACTAGCTACCGTGTTTGTTATGGTTACTATAACTAGCTACCGTGTTGTTATGGTTACTATTACTAGCTACCGTGTTGTTATGGTTACTATTACTAGCTACCGTGTTTGTTATGGTTACTATAACTAGCTACCGTGTTGTTATGGTTACTATAACTAGCTACCGTGTTTGTTATGGTTACTATAACTAGCTACCGTGTTGTTATGGTTACTATAACTAGCTACCGTGTTTGTTATGGTTATTATTACTAGCTACCGTGTTGTTATGGTTACTATAACTAGCTACCGTGTTGTTATGGTTACTATAACTAGCTACCGTGTTGTTATGGTTACTATAACTAGCTACCGTGTTTGTTATGGTTACTATAACTAGCTACCGTGTTTGTTATGGTTACTATAACTAGCTACCGTGTTTGTTATGGTTACTATAACTAGCTACCGTGTTTGTTATGGTTACTATAACTAGCTACCGTGTTGTTATGGTTACTATAACTAGCTACCGTGTTGTTATGGTTATTATTACTAGCTACCGTGTTGTTATGGTTACTATAACTAGCTACCGTGTTTGTTATGGTTACTATAACTAGCCACTGTGTTGTTATGGTTACTATAACTAGCCACTGTGTTGTTATGGTTACTATAACTAGCTACCGTGTTGTTATGGTTACTATAACTAGCTACCGTGTTGTTATGGTTACTATAACTAGCTACCGTGTTGTTATGGTTACTATAACTAGCTACCGTGTTTGTTATGGTTACTATAACTAGCTACCGTGTTGTTATGGTTACTATAACTAGCTACCGTGTTTGTTATGGTTACTATAACTAGCTACCGTGTTGTTATGGTTACTATTACTAGCTACCGTGTTGTTATGGTTACTATTACTAGCTACCGTGTTTGTTATGGTTACTATAACTAGCTACCGTGTTGTTATGGTTACTATAACTAGCTACCGTGTTGTTATGGTTACTATAACTAGCTACCGTGTTGTTATGGTTACTATAACTAGCTACCGTGTTGTTATGGTTACTATAACTAGCTACCGTGTTTGTTATGGTTACTATAACTAGCTACCCTGTTTGTTATGGTTACTATTACTAGCTACCGTGTTGTTATGGTTACTATAACTAGCTACCGTGTTGTTATGGTTACTATAACTAGCTACCGTGTTGTTATGGTTACTATAACTAGCTACCGTGTTGTTATGGTTACTATAACTAGCTACCGTGTTTGTTATGGTTACTATAACTAGCTACCGTGTTGTTATGGTTACTATAACTAGCTACCGTGTTTGTTATGGTTACTATTACTAGCTACCGTGTTGTTATGGTTACTATAACTAGCTACCGTGTTGTTATGGTTACTATAACTAGCTACCGTGTTGTTATGGTTACTATAACTAGCTACCGTGTTGTTATGGTTACTATAACTAGCTACCGTGTTTGTTATGGTTACTATAACTAGCTACCGTGTTTGTTATGGTTACTATAACTAGCTACCGTGTTTGTTATGGTTACTATAACTAGCTACCGTGTTTGTTATGGTTACTATAACTAGCTACCGTGTTGTTATGGTTACTATAACTAGCTACCGTGTTGTTATGGTTACTATAACTAGCTACCGTGTTGTTATGGTTACTATAACTAGCTACCGTGTTGTTATGGTTACTATAACTAGCTACCGTGTTGTTATGGTTACTATAACTAGCTACCGTGTTGTTATGGTTACTATAACTAGCTACCGTGTTGTTATGGTTACTATAACTAGCTACCGTGTTGTTATGGTTACTATAACTAGCTACCGTGTTTGTTATGGTTACTATAACTAGCTACCGTGTTGTTATGGTTACTATTACTAGCTACCGTGTTTGTTATGGTTACTATAACTAGCTACCGTGTTGTTATGGTTACTATAACTAGCTACCGTGTTGTTATGGTTACTATAACTAGCTACCGTGTTGTTATGGTTACTACAACTAGCTACCGTGTTGTTATGGTTACTATAACTAGCTACCGTGTTGTTATGGTTATTATAACTAGCTACCGTGTTGTTATGGTTACTATAACTAGCTACCGTGTTGTTATGGTTACTATAACTAGCTACCGTGTTTGTTATGGTTACTATAACTAGCTACCGTGTTGTTATGGTTACTATAACTAGCTACCGTGTTGTTATGGTTACTATAACTAGCTACCGTGTTGTTATGGTTACTACAACTAGCTACCGTGTTGTTATGGTTACTACAACTAGCTACCGTGTTGTTATGGTTACTACAACTAGCTACCGTGTTGTTATGGTTACTACAACTAGCTACCGTGTTGTTATGGTTACTATAACTAGCTACCGTGTTGTTATGGTTACTATAACTAGCTACCGTGTTGTTATGGTTACTATAACTAGCTACCGTGTTGTTATGGTTACTATAACTAGCTACCGTGTTGTTATGGTTACTATTACTAGCTACCGTGTTGTTATGGTTACTATAACTAGCTACCGTGTTGTTATGGTTACTATAACTAGCTACCGTGTTGTTATGGTTACTATAACTAGCTACCGTGTTGTTATGGTTACTATTACTAGCTACCGTGTTGTTATGGTTACTATAACTAGCTACCGTGCTGTTATGGTTACTATAACTAGCTACCGTGTTGTTATGGTTACTATAACTAGCTACCGTGTTGTTATGGTTACTATAACTAGCTACCGTGTTGTTATGGTTACTATAACTAGCTACCGTGTTGTTATGGTTACTATTGCCAAAACAAGTGAAATAAACAAACAAACAAAAAAACATTAGAAATGAACAAGAAAACATGTAAAATAGATAAAGACATTTCATGCTAATCTGTATTAGCTACCGTTAGCTAACGTTAATGGTTAGTAAACGTGTTAGAATAACAGTTTCTTGCTATACAGTTGTTTTTGTAGGTTATGTTAGTTAGCCAGCTGTTAAACATGTATCTAGACATTGACAACTGTGATTTATACCCGGCTAGTGTTTAGGTTATTTTGGGGAAGGGGGTATGAGTGTAACTTTAGCTAGCTAGCTAATATTACCAATAGGGGTTGCCAGGTCAAGTGCAAATGTTTAACCAAATGATCTGCCAAAAGAGAGGAGGGAGAGGAGAGAGGAGTTGCCACATTTGTACAATAAACACTTTTTCCCCCCCCATAATGTTATCGCGCAAAATTTAAGGAATATCGACTTAACTTGTAATGATGTTGGAAGCAAAATTTCATGAAAATAATTATTGCAAACTTATTAATAAACAAATGTTGACTATGTCGCCGAGAGAAAATATAATTCACTTTTTATTTAAACTCACCGGATTTTTAATCCCATCCGTGTATGTCGATTTCATTTGTTTGACTGCTGTGATTTAAGAAATAAGGCATGAGGGTATATATGGCCAATATATCACGGTTAAGGGGTTTGTTCTTTAAAGGCTCTGCATGGTCAAATAAATGTCTGCATTTGAAATCCCGCCCCCCCCCCACCCCCCCACCTACCATCGACCTGTCATGTCGATACAGAGCCCTCCGCATCATAACAACATTTGGGAGTGATGTGGTATTGAACTCAATTTGCCCTCCGCAATTGCCTCACTCTCTCCATAAGGGGCCTCCGACCACATTATCGAATCAAGGATAAATTGGCTTTAAGCGTGATGCTTAAAGTCAAGTGCAGCTGGTCCAGAACACAGCGGCACGTTTTGCTCTTCGTTGTAATCAGAGGGGTTGATATAAACACTATGGATGCCCAGTCTCTCTCTCTCTCTCTCTCGGTTAAGAGTTGAGGAGAGACTGACTGCATCACTTCTTGTTTAGTTTTTTTTATAAGAAACATTAATGTGTTGAAAATCACAAATTGTTTGCATTGTCAAGTTAACCACAGCTCTTATCCCACACTTATCCCATCAGACATGCCACCAGGGGTCTTCTCCCATCAGACATGCCACCAGGGGTCTTCTCCCATCAGACATGCCACCAGGGGTCTTTTCCCATCAGACATGCCACCAGGGGTCTTCTCCCATCAGACATGCCACCAGGGGTCTTTTCCCATCAGACATGCCACCAGGGGTCTTCTCCCATCAGACATGCCACCAGGGGTCTTTTCCCATCAGACATGCCACCAGGGGTCTTCTCCCATCAGACATGCCACCAGGGGTCTTCTCCCATCAGACATGCCACCAGGGGTCTTCTCCCATCAGACATGCCACCAGGGGTCTTTTCCCATCAGACATGCCACCAGGGGTCTTCTCCCATCAGACATGCCACCAGGGGTCTTCTCCCATCAGACATGCCACCAGGGGTCTTCTCCCATCAGACATGCCACCAGGGGTCTTTTCCCATCAGACATGCCACCAGGGGTCTTCTCCCATCAGACATGCCACCAGGGGTCTTATCCCATCAGACATGCCACCAGGGGTCTTCTCCCATCAGACATGCCACCAGGGGTCTTTTCACAGTCCCCCAAATCCAGAACCAATTCCAGAAAAGCGTACAGTATTATATAGAGCCCTTATTGCATGGAACTTCCTTCCATCTCATAATGCTTTAAAATAAAACAGCAAACCTGGTTTAATAAAACAGATAAAGCAGCACCTTCGCTGCAGAAAGCCTCTCCCTTATTGGACCTGGATAGTTTGTGTGTATGTATTGATATGTAGGCTACGTCTGCCTTTTTATATAAATGTATGTAGTTCTGTCCTTGAGCTGTTCTTGTCTATTGATGTTTTGTGTTGAACCGCAGGAAGAGTAGCTGCTACGTTTGCGACAGCTAATGTGGATCCTAGTAAACTACCGAAAATACCGATGCAGAGTGTCTGGATTCAGCCGTTAGCCCTGGTGTGTATGGGTCATATGCAACAGACCACCATGTTAAGACTACAAACGGTTATAAGTGGCCCATTTGCGAGATTGACTTGTCATTTCGAATAGGCATAAACGACACATGACACATGACACATGACACACACACACACACACACACACACACACACACACACACACACACGAGGCTTAGGTCTTGTTTCAGATAGTCTACAGTAGTCGAGCTGTAAACTGAATGATTTAGCAGCTCGCATCGTCGTTGTTGTTGTTGAGATGCTTGTTTTGGTCACAGTAGTTATACTGGAATAGACTATTGAGGATGGAGGTCATTTCAATCACTTCATTAAATATGAAATAATATGTATATGACCTGAGGGTGCTCGTTAACAACAGCCAGTGTTTGTTTATTTATTTATTTGTTTATTTATTTATTTGTTTATTTATTTATTTGTTTATTTATTTATTTGTTTATTTATTTGTTTATTTATTTGTTTGTTTATTTATTTGTTTGTTTATTTATTTGTTTATTTATTTATTTGTTTATTTATTTGTTTATTTATTTGTTTGTTTATTTATTTGTTTATTTATTTGTTTATTATGATGTTTAACCTGTAGCCTAATCTGACAACTGTTAACGTCAATACAATGCGGTTTTAATAACAACGGATCGGAAAAATCGCGACGGAGCTTTTGAAAACTGCCAATTCAATTAACTCAATAAAACATGTCCATTTTAATAATAATAATAATAATAATAATAATAATAATAATAATAACAACACAAGGCCTCAACAACAACAAATGGAAGTTCTCTTCAAAAAAGGGGGGGAGGGGGGAGACACTCTAGACCTCAAACTGTTACATTTCTCTACGGCTGGCCATGTTTTCTTCCTGGCTACGCCAAACCCCGGGCCTACAGCTCCGCAGCTACTTACCAGAGCCTCCCCAGCTTCTCCTTCAGCCAAATCCAGATCGCAGATGTTCTGAAAAGAGCTGCAAAACCTGGACCCCGCTACAAATCAGCCGGGCTAGACAATCTGGACCCTCTCTTTCTAAAATGATCCGCCGCCATTGTTGCAACCCCTATTTACCAGTCTGTTCAACCTCTCTTTCGTATCGTCCGAGATCCCTAAAGATTGGAAAGCTGCCGCTGTCATCCCCCCCCCTTTTTCAAAGGGGGTGACACTCTAGACCCAAACTGTTATAGATCTATATCCATCCTACCCTGCCTTTCTAAAATCTTTGAAAAGCCAAAGTTAATAAACAGATTACCGACCATTTCGAATCCCACCGTACCTTCTCCGCTCTGGAATCTGGTTTCCGAGCTGGTCATGGGTGCACCTCAGCCACGCTCAAGGTCCTAAACGATATCATAACCGCCATCGATTAAAAGACAACATACTGTGCAGCTGTCTTCATCGACCTGGCCAAGGCTTTCGACTCTGTCAATCACCTCGTTCTTATCGGCAGACTCAACAGCCTTGGTTTCTCAAATGACTGCCTCGCCTGGTTCACCAACTACTTCTCTGATAGAGTTCAGTGTGTCAAATCGGAGGGCCTGTTGTCCGGACCTCTGGCAGTCTCTATGGGGGTGCCACAGGGTTCAATTCTCGGGCCGACTCTTTTCTCTGTATACATCAACGATGCCGCTCTTGCTGCTGGTGAGTCTCTGATCCACCTCTACGCAGACGACACCATTCTGTATACATCTGGCCCTTCTTTGGACACTGTGCTAACAAACCTCCAAACGAGCTTCAATGCCATACAACTCTCCTTCCGTGGCCTCCAACTGCTTTTAAACGCTAGTAAAACTAAATGCATGCTCTTCAACCGATCGCTGCCTGCACCTGCCCGCCCGACTAGCATCACTACTCTGGACGGCTCTGACCTAGAATATGTGGACAACTACAAATACCTAGGTGTCTGGTTAGACTGTAAACTCTCCTTCCAGACTCACATTAAGCATCTCCAATCCTAAATTAAATCAAGAATTGTCTTCCTATTTCGCAACAAAGCATCCTTCACTCACGCCGCCAAACATACACTCGTAAAACTGACCATCCTACCGATCCTCGACTTTTCGGCGACGTCATTTACAAAATAGCCTCCAACACCCTACTCAGCAAACAGGATGTAGTCTATCACACCCATAGAACCGACACAAATCTATGGTTGCTACCCGAGCTGGCTGGTCGTTCGCTCTATTGGTTCAGTTGCCGGAGACGGCGGCCCAATCATTCGCTCTAAACGTTCTGTTCTAATCCGTTGATTGCTTTGATTTTGAATTATTATTATTATTTTATTTTATTTTACACACACATCCATTCCACACCATTTAGTATGATATGTTACGTTGGGACTATAGAGTCCCACAGTGGAGGTGTCATAATACCCATAAAACCTAGCGGTCAAACAGGGAAATGATTCCAATCTTTTTTTTTTCTTCCACCATTTGTTTTTTCCCCATAGGGGGATTTTAGAAACACTTCAAATAAGGTCTGTGTTTTGTTTCGGTTTAACCCCTGACGTGACGTTTTGATAACCCGTGTAAATCTCTCTACGACAAGGTGAACTTTTATCAAATATATTCGTCTCTGTTTACTCTGATTCTACAATGCTAATTAGTATCAAAGTAGACCTCGTGCAAAACTACAAATCCCAGCATGCACCTGCACGTTATCTCTAGCTGACACCTTTGCTAACAGGTTTTGTGTCAATTTAAATCTTGCACAAGACAGTTAACAGAATTGTCAATTTAAAGAAATGTTCAAATCGAATTTATTTATAAAGCCCTTACATCAGCTGATATCTCAAAGTGCTGT
>NC_138294.1:4432500-4620000 GCF_965601325.2 Salmo salar
GTGTTTACACGTGTTTGCTCCCAGTTGGTGCGACTGAGACTTTATTGTGTGTGTGTGTGTGTGTGTGTGTGTGTGTGTGTGTGTGTGTGTGTGTGTGTGTGTGTGTGTGTGTGTGTGTGTGTGTGTGTGTGTGTGTGTTTCCAGACTGTGAACCAGAGGAGCTTGAGGACTGGGCAGTGAAGGCCAGTTGTTCCTTCTGCAGTCTGCTGATCAATGTAAGTTTCATGATACAAACGGACTGCTATTTTCTGTCTTGATTTACTTCCAGCTCTCACGGAAACGCCTTCAGTTAGTTCCAGCTCTCACGGAAACGCCTTCAGTTAGTTCCAGCTCTCACGGAAACGCCTTCAGTTAGTTCCAGCTGTCACGGAGACGCCTTCAGTTAGTTCCAGCTCTCACGGAAACGCTTTCAGTTAGTTCCAGCTGTCACGGAAACACCTTCAGTTAGTTCCAGCTCTCACGGAAACGCCTTCAGTTAGTTCCAGCTCTCACGGAAACACCTTCAGTTAGTTCCAGCTCTCACGGAAACGCCTTCAGTTAGTTCCAGCTGTCACGGAGACGCCTTCAGTTAGTTCCAGCTCTCACGGAAACGCTTTCAGTTAGTTCCAGCTGTCACGGAAACGCCTTCAGTTAGTTCCAGCTCTCACGGAAACACCTTCAGTTTAGTTCCAGCTCTCACGGAAACACCTTCAGTTTAGTTCCAGCTCTCACGGAAACGCCTTCAGTTAGTTCCAGCTCTAAGGGAAACGCTTCAGTTAGTTCCAGCTCTCACGGAAACGCATTCAGTTAGTTCCAGCTGTCACGGAAACGCCTTCAGTTAGTTCCAGCTCTCACGGAAACGCCTTCAGTTAGTTCCAGCTCTCACGGAAACGCCTTCAGTTAGTTCCAGCTCTCACGGAAACGCCTTCAGTTAGTTCCAGCTCTCACGGAAACGCCTTCAGTTAGTTCCAGCTCTCACGGAAACGCCTTCAGTTAGTTCCAGCTCTCACGGAAACGCCTTCAGTTAGTTCCAGCTCTCACGGAAACGCCTTCAGTTAGTTCCAGCTCTCACGGAAACGCCTTCAGTTAGTTCCAGCTCTCACGGAAACGCCTTCAGTTAGTTCCAGCTCTCACGGAAACGCCTTCAGTTAGTTCCAGCTCTCACGGAAACGCCTTCAGTTAGTTCCAGCTCTCACGGAAACGCCTTCAGTTAGTTCCAGCTCTCACGGAAACGCCTTCAGTTAGTTCCAGCTCTCACGGAAACGCCTTCAGTTAGTTCCAGCTCTCACGGAAACGCCTTCAGTTTAGTTCCAGCTCTCACGGAAACGCCTTCAGTTAGTTCCAGCTCTCACGGAAACACCTTCAGTTTAGTTCCAGCTCTCACGGAAACGCTTCAGTTAGTTCCAGCTCTCACGGAAACGCCTTCAGTTAGTTCCAGCTCTCACGGAAACGCCTTCAGTTAGTTCCAGCTCTCAAGGTAAACGCTTCAGTTAGTTCCAGCTCTCACGGAAACGCCTTCAGTTAGTTCCAGCTCTCACGGAAACGCCTTCAGTTAGTTCCAGCTCTCACGGAAACGCCTTCAGTTAGTTCCAGCTCTCACGGAAACGCCTTCAGTTAGTTCCAGCTCTCACGGAGACGCCTTCAGTTAGTTCCAGCTCTCAGGGAAACGCTTTCAGTTAGTTCCAGCTGTCACGGAAACGCTTCAGTTTAGTTCCAGCTCTCACTGAAACACCTTTAGTTAGTTCCAGCTGTCACGGAAACGCCTTCAGTTAGTTCCAGCTCTCACGGAGACGCCTTCAGTTAGTTCCAGCTCTCACGGAAACCCCTTCAGTTAGTTCCAGCTCTCACGGAAACCCCTTCAGTTAGTTCCAGCTCTCACGGAAACGCCTTCAGTTAGTTCCAGCTCTCACGGAAACGCCTTCAGTTAGTTCCAGCTCTCACGGAAACGCCTTCAGTTAGTTCCAGCTCTCACGGAAACGCCTTCAGTTAGTTCCAGCTCTCACGGAAACGCCTTCAGTTAGTTCCAGCTCTCACGGAAACGCCTTCAGTTAGTTCCAGCTCTCACGGAAACGCCTTCAGTTAGTTCCAGCTCTCACGGAAATGCTTCAGTTAGTTCCAGCTCTCACGGAAACGCCTTCAGTTTAGTTCCAGCTCTCACGGAAACGGCTTCAGTTAGTTCCAGCTCTCACGGAAACACCTTCAGTTTAGTTCCAGCTCTCACGGAAACGCTTCAGTTAGTTCCAGCTCTCACGGAAACGCCTTCAGTTAGTTCCAGCTCTCACGGAAACGCCTTCAGTTAGTTCCAGCTCTAAGGTAAACGCTTCAGTTAGTTCCAGCTCTCACGGAAACGCCTTCAGTTAGTTCCAGCTCTCACTGAAACCCCTTCAGTTAGTTCCAGCTCTCACGGAAACGCCTTCAGTTAGTTCCAGCTCTCACGGAGACGCCTTCAGTTAGTTCCAGCTCTCAGGGAAACGCTTTCAGTTAGTTCCAGCTGTCACGGAAACGCTTCAGTTTAGTTCCAGCTCTCACTGAAACACCTTTAGTTAGTTCCAGCTGTCACGGAAACGCCTTCAGTTAGTTCCAGCTCTCACGGAGACGCCTTCAGTTAGTTCCAGCTCTCACGGAAACCCCTTCAGTTAGTTCCAGCTCTAAGGGAAACGCTTCAGTTAGTTCCAGCTCTCACGGAAACGCCTTCAGTTAGTTCCAGCTCTCACGGAAACGCATTCAGTTAGTTCCAGCTCTCACGGAAACGCCTTCAGTTAGTTCCAGCTCTCACGGAAACGCCTTCAGTTAGTTCCAGCTCTCACGGAAACGCCTTCAGTTAGTTCCAGCTCTCACGGAAACGCCTTCAGTTAGTTCCAGCTCTCACGGAAACGCCTTCAGTTAGTTCAACTATATCAAATTTACTGAGTTTCTCTGTCAGTCACTGAATGTTTGGAGCTGTTGTCATTCAGGCGACGTTGGTTGTGTTCCGCTGCTCAGGCGTTGCGTTGTCACGTCATCGACTGCGCATCACGGATTTATGACGCGTTTAGCTGATACATAAAAATTATGGATCCTGACGTTGTGAGATCTGGCAGGCGTCAGCGCCGTCCGGGCAGAGGAACGCGCCCTACGGCATTGGTGTGGTTTGTTATGTGTTTGTTGTGACGCGTTAGCGATTGTCATTGTCTCTTCCTCCTCTAACAGGACCATGTCCCGGTGGCCGCCTCCCCCCTGCCCTCCCCCTCAGACGACACGCCCTCCCAAGCCGCCTCCCTCTCAGACAGCAGCCTATCAGCTCACAGGTTCCTTCACGCCGTGTTCCATAAGAAGGGTGAGTCCCCCGTCCAACTAGAACAGAGACGACGCCTGGCATTTACACTCTTAATGCTAACAACGCTACGTAGCATCGAACGCCTGGCATTTACACTCTTAATGCTAACAACGCTACGTAGCATTTACACTCTTAATGCTTAACAACGCTACGTAGCATCGAACGCCTGGCATTTACACTCTTAATGCTTAACAACGCTACGTAGCATTTACACTCTTAATGCTAACAACGCTACGTAGCATTTACACTCTTAATGCTAACAACGCTACGTAGCATCGAACGCCTTAGCATTTACACTCTTAATGCTAACAACGCTACGTAGCATCGAACGCCTTAGCATTTACACTCTTAATGCTTAACAACGCTACGTAGCATTTACACTCTTAATGCTAACAACGCTACGTAGCATTTACACTCTTAATGCTTAACAACGCTACGTAGCATCAAACGCCTGGCCTTTACACTCTTAATGCTAACAACGCTACGTAGCATTTACACTCTTAATGCTAACAACGCTACGTAGCATCGAACGCCTGGCCTTTACACTCTTAATGCTTAACAACGCTACGTAGCATCGAACGCCTGGCATTTACACTCTTAATGCTAACAACGCTACGTAGCATCGAACGCCTGGCATTTACACTCTTAATGCTTAACAACGCTACGTAGCATCGAACGCCTGGCCTTTACACTCTTAATGCTTAACAACGCTACGTAGCATCGAACGCCTGGCATTTACACTCTTAATGCTAAACAACGCTACGTAGCATCGAACGCCTGGCATTTACACTCTTAAATGCTTAACAACGCTACGTAGCATCGAACGCCTGGCATTTACACTCTTAAATGCTTAACAACGCTACGTAGCATCGAACGCCTGGCATTTACACTCTTAAATGCTAAACAACGCTAACGTAGCATCGTTAGCTACCCGGTTTTATACACGCTAGAGAAATGTACGTAGACGGTGATTGATTGATTGTCTGTCCGCGCCAGAGCTGGCGTCCGGCGAGGACCCCGACGTCCCTCTGGTAGCCCAGGAACTGATGAGGAGGATGGTCCGGCAGTTTGCTGCGGAGTACGCCTCCAAGACGCGCCTCACCACCTCGACCGACACGGGCTCCCGGCGTCCGGACCTCGACACGCCTCTAGACCTCACTGTGACGCGGAACCAGGAGGAGGAACCCACACCAGGTAGGGAACCCGACAGGACTTAGAACCAATACCGGGTAGAGAACCCGACAGGACTTAGAACCAATACCGGGTAGAGAACCCGACAGGACTTAGAACCAATACCGGGTAGAGAACCCGACAGGACTTAGAACCAATACCAGGTAGAGAACCCGACAGGACTTAGAACCAATACCGGGTAGAGAACCCGACAGGACTTAGAACCAATACCAGGTAGGGAACCCGACAGGACTTAGAACCAATACCGGGTAGGGAACCCGACAGGACTTAGAACCACAGCAGGTAGAGAACCCGACAGGACTTAGAACCAATACCAGATAGAGAACCCGACAGGACTTAGAACCAATACCAGATAGAGAACCCGACAGGACTTAGAACCACAGCATATAGAGAACCCGACAGGACTTAGAACCAATACCAGATAGAGAACCCGACAGGACTTAGAACCAATACCGGGTAGGGAACCCGACAGGACTTAGAACCACAGCAGATAGAGAACCCGACAGGACTTAGAACCAATACCAGATAGAGAACCCGACAGGACTTAGAACCAATACCGGGTAGAGAACCCGACAGGACTTAGAACCAATACCGGGTAGAGAACCCGACAGGACTTAGAACCAATACCGGGTAGGGAACCCGACAGGACTTAGAACCAATACCGGGTAGGGAACCCGACAGGACTTAGAACCACAGCAGGTAGAGAACCCGACAGGACTTAGAACCAATACCGGATAGAGAACCCGACAGGACTTAGAACCACAGCAGGTAGAGAACCCGACAGGACTTAGAACCAATACCAGATAGAGAACCCGACAGGACTTAGAACCAATACCGGGTAGAGAACCCGACAGGACTTAGAACCAATACCGGGTAGGGAACCCGACAGGACTTAGAACCAATACCGGGTAGAGAACCCGACAGGACTTCGAACCAATACCGGGTAGGGAACCCGACAGGACTTGGAACCAATACCGGGTAGGGAACCCGACAGGACTTAGAACCACAGCAGGTAGAGAACCCGACAGGACTTAGAACCAATACCGGATAGAGAACCCGACAGGACTTAGAACCACACCGCAGGTAGAGAACCCGACAGGACTTAGAACCAATACCGGGTAGAGAACCCGACAGGACTTAGAACCACAGCAGATAGAGAACCCGACAGGACTTAGAACCACAGCAGATAGAGAACCCGACAGGACTTAGAACCAATACCAGATAGAGAACCCGACAGGACTTAGAACCAATACCGGGTAGAGAACCCGACAGGACTTAGAACCAATACCAGATAGAGAACCCGACAGGACTTAGAACCAATACCGGGTAGAGAACCCGACAGGACTTAGAACCAATACCGGGTAGAGAACCCGACAGGACTTAGAACCCACACATTTCTAACTTGTCTGACCACTGACTAGTTGTCTGACTAGTTGTCTGGCCTCTGACTAGTTGTCTGACCTCTGACTAGTTGTCTGACCCTGACTAGTTGTCTGACCTCTGACTAGTTGTCTGACCACTGACTAGTTGTCTGACTAGTTGTCTGACCACTGACTAGTTGTGTGACTAGTTGTCTGACCTCTGACTAGTTGTCTGACCTCTGACTAGTTGTCTGACCTCTGACTAGTTGTCTGACTAGTTGTCTGACCTCTGACTAGTTGTCTGACCTCTGACTAGTTGTCTGGCTAGTTGTCTGACCTCTGACTACTGGTTGTCTGACCTCTGACTAGTTGTCTGACTAGTTGTCTGACCTCTGACTAGTTGTCTGACTAGTTGTCTGACCTCTGACTAGTTGTCTGACCTCTGACTAGTTGACTGACTAGTTGTCTGACCTCTGACTAGTTGTCTGACCTCTGACTAGTTGTCTGACCACTGACTAGTTGTCTGACTAGTTGTCTGACCACTGACCAGTTGTCTGACTAGTTGTCTGACCTCTGACTAGTTGTCTGACCTCTGACTAGTTGTCTGGCTAGGTTTCTGACCTCTGACTAGTTGTCTGGCTAGTTGTCTGACCTCTGACTAGTTGACTGACTAGTTGTCTGACCTCTGACTAGTTGACTGACTAGTTGTCTGACCTCTGACTAGTTGACTGACCTCTGACTAGTTGACTGACTAGTTGTCTGACCTCTGACTAGTTGTCTGACTAGTTTTCTGATCTCTGACTAGTTGTCTGACCTCTGACTAGTTGACTGACTAGTTGTCTGACCTCTGACTAGTTGACCTCTGACTAGTTGTCTGACCACTGACTAGTTGTCTGACTAGTTGTCTGACCACTGACTAGTTGTCTGACTAGTTGTCTGGCTAGTTGTCTGGCCTCTGGCTAGGTGTCTGTCCTCTGACTAGTTGTCTGGCTAGTTGTCTGAGCTCTGACTAGTTGTCTGACCTCTGACTAGTTGTCTGACCTCTGACTAGTTGTCTGGCTAGTTGTCTGGCCTCTGTCTGACTAGTTGTCTGACCTCTGACTAGTTGTCTGACCTCTGACTAGTTGTCTGACCTCTGACTAGTTGACTGACTAGTTGTCTGACCTCTGACTAGTTGTCTGACTAGTTGTCTGATCTCTGACTAGTTGTCTGACCTCTGACTAGTTGACTGACTAGTTGTCTGACCTCTGACTAGTTGTCTGACCACTGACTAGTTGTCTGACTAGTTGTCTGACCACTGACCAGTTGTCTGACTAGTTGTCTGGCCTCTGACTAGTTGTCTGACCTCTGACTAGTTGTCTGACCTCTGACTAGTTGTCTGGCTAGGTTTCTGACCTCTGACTAGTTGACTGACTAGTTGTCTGACCTCTGACTAGTTGTCTGACTAGTTGTCTGATCTCTGACTAGTTGTCTGACCTCTGACTAGTTGACTGACTAGTTGTCTGACCTCTGACTAGTTGTCTGACCACTGACTAGTTGTCTGACTAGTTGTCTGACCACTGACTAGTTGTCTGACTAGTTGTCTGACCTCTGACTAGTTGTCTGACCTCTGACTAGTTGTCTGGCTAGTTGTCTGGCCTCTGACTAGTTGTCTGGCTAGTTGTCTGACCTCTGACTAGTTGTCTGACCTCTGACTAGTTGTCTGGCTAGTTGTCTGACCTCTGTCTGACTAGTTGTCTGACCTCTGACTAGTTGACTGACTAGTTGTCTGACCTCTGACTAGTTGTCTGACTAGTTGTCTGATCTCTGACTAGTTGTCTGACCTCTGACTAGTTGTCTGACCACTGACTAGTTGTCTGACTAGTTGTCTGACCACTGACTAGTTGTCTGACTAGTTGTCTGACCTCTGACTAGTTGTCTGACCTCTGACTAGTTGTCTGGCTAGTTGTCTGACCTCTGACTAGTTGTCTGACCTCTGACTAGTTGTCTGGCTAGTTGTCTGACCTCTGTCTGACTAGTTGTCTGACCTCTGACTAGTTGACTGACTAGTTGTCTGACCTCTGACTAGTTGTCTGACCACTGACTAGTTGACTGACTAGTTGTCTGACCTCTGACTAGTTGTCTGACAAGTTGTCTGATCTCTGACTAGTTGACTGACTAGTTGTCTGACCTCTGACTAGTTGTCTGACTAGTTGTCTGACCACTGACTAGTTGTCTGACTAGTTGTCTGATCTCTGACTAGTTGTCTGACCTCTGACTAGTTGACTGACTAGTTGTCTGACCTCTGACTAGTTGTCTGACCTCTGACTAGTTGTCTGACCACTGACTAGTTGATTGACTAGTTGTCTGACCTCTGACTAGTTGTCTGACCTCTGACTAGTTGTCTGGCTAGTTGTCTGGCCTCTGACTAGTTGTCTGGCTAGGTGTCTGACCTCTGACTAGTTGTCTGGCTAGTTGTCTGACCTCTGACTAGTTGTCTGACCTCTGACTAGTTGTCTGGCTTGTTGTCTGACCTCTGACTAGTTGACTGACTAGTTGTCTGACCTCTGACTAGTTGTCTGACCTCTGACTAGTTGACTGACTAGTTGTCTGACCTCTGACTAGTTGTCTGACTAGTTGTCTGACCTCTGACTAGTTGTCTGACCTCTGACTAGTTGACTGACTAGTTGTCTGACCTCTGACTAGTTGTCTGACTAGTTGTCTGACCACTGACTAGTTGTCTGACCTCTGACTAGTTGTGTGATTCCTCCTCCCGTAGCTGACACTGTGCTCGACCTCTCCAAGCGGAACTCTGCCAGCTCGGCCTCCACATCACCCACCAATCACAAAGCCTCAGGGTGAGTGTCTCTCCTCTCATTGGTCCATACTCCACATCGCCCACCAATCACAAAGCCTCAGGGTGAGTGTCTCTCCTCTCATTGGTCCATACTCCACATCGCCCACCAATCACAAAGCCTCAGGGTGAGTGTCTCTCCTCTCATTGGTCCATACTCCACATCACCCACCAATCACAAAGCCTCAGGGTGAGTGTCTCTCCTCTCATTGGTCCATACTTCACATCACCCACCAATCACAAAGCCTCAGGGTGAGTGTCTCTCCTCTCATTGGTCCATACTTCACATCACCCACCAATCACAAAGCCTCAGGGTGAGGTGTCTCTCCTCTCATTGGTCCATACTTCACATCACCCACCAATCACAAAGCCTCAGGGTGAGGTGTCTCTCCTCTCATTGGTCCATACTCCACATCACCCACCAATCACAAGCCTCAGGGTGAGTGTCTCTCCTCTCATTGGTCCGTACTTTACATCACCCACCAATCACAAAGCCTCAGGGTGAGGTGTCTCTCCTCTCATTGGTCCATACTCCACATCACCCACCAATCAGAAAGCCTTAGGGTGAGGTGTTTCTCCTCTCATTGGTCCAAACTAGCACGCTACTTAGTATGCATAGCCAATAGAGTAGTGGGGACAGTGTTAGGTGGTCTGTATCAGTAGTCTGTCTAGGGGTGGGTGTAGTGGGGACAGTGTTAGGTGGTCTGTATCAGTAGTCTGTCTAGGGGTGGGTGTAGTGGGGACAGTGTTAGGTGGTCTGTATCAGTAGTCTGTCTAGGGGTGGGTGTAGTGGGGACAGTGTTAGGTGGTCTGTATCAGTAGTCTGTCTAGGGGTGGGTGTAGTGGGGACAGTGTTAGGTGGTCTGTATCAGTAGTCTGTCTAGGGGTGGGTGTAGTGGGGACAGTGTTAGGTGGTCTGTATCAGTAGTCTGTCTAGGGGTGGGTGTAGTGGGGACAGTGTTAGGTGGTCTGTATCAGTAGTCTGTCTAGGGGTGGGTGTAGTGGGGACAGTGTTAGGTGGTCTGTATCAGTAGTCTGTCTAGGGGTGGGTGTAGTGGGGACAGTGTTAGGTGGTCTGTATCAGTAGTCTGTCTAGGGGTGGGTGTAGTGGGGACAGTGTTAGGTGGTCTGTATCAGTAGTCTGTCTAGGGGTGGGTGTAGTGGGGACAGTGTTAGGTGGTCTGTATCAGTAGTCTGTCTAGGGGTGGGTGTAGTGGGGACAGTGTTAGGTGGTCTGTATCAGTAGTCTGTCTAGGGGTGGGTGTAGTGGGGACAGTGTTAGGTGGTCTGTATCAGTAGTCTGTCTAGGGGTGGGTGTAGTGGGGACAGTGTTAGGTGGTCTGTATCAGTAGTCTGTCTAGGGGTGGGTGTAGTGGGGACAGTGTTAGGTGGTCTGTATCAGTAGTCTGTCTAGGGGTGGGTGTAGTGGGGACAGTGTTAGGTGGTCTGTATCAGTAGTCTGTCTAGGGGTGGGGTGGGCTGTGGGGGCTGTGCTGGTGGGCGGTGGGCGGTCGTCTGTGCGTCGGGGTGGGTGTGTGGGCGTGTTCGGTGGTCTGTCTCGTGTCTGTCTGGGGTGGGTGTGTGGGGCGTGCTGGTGGTCTGTCTCGGTTGTCGGGGGGGGTGTGGGCTGGGGGCTGGCTGTCGGTGGGGGGGCGTGTTGGTGGTCTGCTCGTGTCTGTCTGGGGTGGGTGTGTGGGGCCCGTGTTGGTGGTCTGTCTCGGCTGTGCTGGGGTGGCTGGCTGGGTGGGGTGGCTGGCTGGTGGCTGGGTGGGTGGCTGGCTGGCTGGGCTGGTGGCTGGCTGCTGGCTGGCTGGCTGGCTGGGCTGGGTGGCTGGCTGGCTGGCTGGCTGGCTGGCTGCGGTGGGTGGCTGGCTGGCTGGCTGGCTGGCTGGCTGTGTGTCCCTGTGTGTTGTTGCTATGTGAAGGGGTTCAGTCTTTTATCACTTGAGTGGTAACGTCACGGCAACGTCACGGTAACAACAGCGGTGGGGGGGGGGGGGGGGGGGGTCTGTAACCTCAGCTATTCAGACTGACACGCAGAAACAAGTGGAACTAGTTACTGTGGGGGTGAGAGAGACAGAGTAACTTTTAATAATAATAATAAGACTGCATTGTTCCTGTTTCTAATAACGTTGTCGATCCTTTAACCAAAACACTGGACAGTGATCAACTGCACTGCAAACCTCTCTTCATATGACAAGACGCACAGAGATGATGTCACTCCCTCTCTTCACATGACAAGACGCACAGAGACGATGTCACTCCCTCTCTTCATATGACAAGACGCACAGAGACGATGTCACTCCCTCTCTTCATATGACAAGACGCACAGAGATGATGTCACTCCCTCGCTTCATATGACAAGACGCACAGAGATGATGTCACTCCCTCTCTTCATATGACAAGACGCACAGAGACGATGTCACTCCCTTTCTTCATATGACAAGACGCACAGAGAGATGTCACTCCCTCTCTTCATATGACAAGACGCACAGAGACGATGTCACTCCCTCTCTTCATATGACAAGACGCACAGAGACGATGTCACTCCCTTTCTTCATATGACAAGACGCACAGAGACGATGTCACTCCCTCTCTTCATATGACAAGACGCACAGAGATGATGTCACTCCCTCTCTTCATATGACAAGACGCACAGAGATGATGTCACTCCCTTTCTTCATATGACAAGACGCACAGAGACGATGTCACTCCCTCTCTTCATATGACAAGACGCACAGAGACGATGTCACTCCCTTCTCTTCATATGACAAGACGCACAGAGACGATGTCACTCCCTCTCTTCATATGACAAGACGCACAGAGACGATGTCACTCCCTCTCTTCACATGACAAGACGCACAGAGATGACGTCACTCCCTTTCTTCATAGGACAGACGCACAGAGATGATGTCACAGATGACGTCAGCTCATGACAGACAGTGGCAGTGATGTTACCAACACGACATAAAGGAATCGCTCCTCCCCTCCCCTCCCCTTGCCTCCCCTCGCCTCCCTCACCCCTTCCCTGATCCTGACGGTGGTGTTCGGTCCTCCCCCCACTAGGAGGCAGCAGCGTTGTGGAGCAGCCAGGGCCGGGTCGTACCAGACCGAGGAACACCATGCCCAGAGGTCCAGCGAGCTGTCTGAGGGGCTGCTGTCCAAGGCTCTGAGAGACGTGAGGTCCGGTCGTCTTCAGGAGAACAGAGCTGCTCTTCTCTACGGGATTCCTCCCCCTGGAATCCTGCGCTCACAGCTAGAGGCCCCGGGCCCCATACAGCGGGAGGATGTGACCTCACGGGATGTGACGTCGTCGGCGCGCGGCGAGGAGGTGCGGCTGGTTTTGCAGAGGGTGGCGGCCTGGGCGGAGCTGGGAGCGAGGGAGGAGAACGGAGAGATGTTCTTCCTTCCCTCCTCTGTCCTGCAGAGGGCTTTGTCTCGGTCTTTACCTCCCCCGGCTCAGAGAGGATCTCTACCTCCGTATCCCCCAGGTCAAATCGCGCTCCAGACCAGTTCTTCCTCTCCCTGAACCTTGTAGCCTGGCTGAGGCCCTTGCACTACCACCATAACACCACCACCACCACTAATATTGCTGCTACCTCTTCCTCTCCGCTGAGACTCCACCGCGCCCTCCTGCCTTCCCTCGACCTGCCTGACCTTTCACACCGCTGCCCCGCCCACCACCGCTGCTCCTCATTGGACGATCCTGAGGAAAGGGGCGGAGCGTAGCGGGGAGAACAAGCAATCCAGGAAGAAGCGCGGGCGCTACCGGCGGTACGACCACGACCTGCTAGAGGAGGCTATCACCATGGTGATGGGGGGGCGGGATGAGCGTTTCCAAGGCCCAGGTGGTTTATGGGATACCTCACAGCACGCCGGAGTACAAGGTCAAAGAGCGCAACGGAAACCTCAAGATACCGCCCAAGAAGAGGAGGCCCGTCATCGTCACGACGACGACCACGCGGGCAACCGCTGGGCTCTGCCGGTTCCACCGACCTCGGGGAGGGTTCTAGACTACAGAACGTTAGAGTCTAGAACCGACAACACTTGACCTCCTCTCAACCTCGACCTCCTGCAGAACAGGAGGATGTTTTGTAGATCTTGGTCCGACACAGCTTTCATAAATACTTGGTGCGCTTGGTTTTGGTTTCGCTTGACATGCGGAGTTTGTAGATTTCTGGACTTCTGATCCATTTGTTTCCTAATTGAGGTAAATCAAGCACACCTCCAGGTATTTGACCCCAGGTTTGATGTTAATCACAAGCCAGTCCATGCAGACCAGGTTATATTACCCAGAATTATTGTTGACTATAAAACAAGAACGGCATTCTTCGCTACACGCCAGGTGTTATTTTTAAATCCAATCTCTTCGGGTCAGCTGGTTGTCATGTCTACCTGGTAGTTCATTTGTCACTGATTGGGCCAGAGAGTCCACTGTACTGGACCTAGTCATAGGGCAGGTATCTCCTAGTCTGGGTTGTCTGGGAAACGGCCCATGGTGGACGATCAGCGTCCGCGGTACTGCTGACCTCTCGGTCTAGGGTTCAATAGCCTTGATATAAATGATGTGACTACCAGGGTTAGATGTGACCACCAGGGTTAGATGTGACCACCAGGGTTAGATGTGACCACCAGGGTTAGATGTGACTACCAGGGTTAGATGTGACCACCAGGGTTAGATGTGACCACCAGGGTTAGATGTGACCACCAGGGTTAGATGTGACTACCAGGGTTAGGGTTAGATGTGACTACCAGGGTTAGATGTGACCACCAGGGTTAGGGTTAGATGTGACCACCAGGGTTAGATGTGACCACCAGGGTTAGGGTTAGATGTGACTACCAGGGTTAGGGTTAGATGTGACTACCAGGGTTAGATGTGACCACCAGGGTTAGATGTGACTACCAGGGTTAGATGTGACTACCAGGGTTAGATGTGACCACCAGGGTTAGATGTGACCACCAGGGTTAGATGTGACTACCAGGGTTAGGGTTAGATGTGACTACCAGGGTTAGATGTGACCACCAGGGTTAGGGTTAGATGTGACTACCAGGGTTAGATGTGACTACCAGGGTTAGGGTTAGATGTGACTACCAGGGTTAGGGTTAGATGTGACTACCAGGGTTAGATGTGACTACCAGGGTTAGATGTGACTACCAGGGTTAGGGTTAGATGTGACTACCAGGGTTAGATGTGACTACCAGGGTTAGATGTGACCACCAGGGTTAGATGTGACCACCAGGGTTAGATGTGACCACCAGGGTTAGGGTTAGATGTGACTACCAGGGTTAGATGTGACCACCAGGGTTAGGTTAGATGTGACTACCAGGGTTAGATGTGACCACCAGGGTTAGATGTGACTACCAGGGTTAGATGTGACCACCAGGGTTGGGGTTAGATGTGACTACCAGGGTTAGATGTGACCACCGATGTGACTACCAGGGTTAGGGTTAGATGTGACTACCAGGGTTAGATGTGACCACCAGGGTTAGATGTGACTACCAGGGTTAGATGTGACTACCAGGGTTAGATGTGACCACCAGGGTTAGATGTGACCACCAGGGTTGGGTTAGATGTGACTACCAGGGTTAGATGTGACCACCAGGGTTAGGGTTAGATGTGACCACCAGGGTTAGATGTGACCACCAGGGTTAGGGTTAGATGTGACTACCAGGGTTAGATGTGACTACCAGGGTTAGATGTGACTACCAGGGTTAGGGTTAGATGTGACTACCAGGGTTAGATGTGACTACCAGGGTTAGGGTTAGATGTGACTACCAGGGTTAGATGTGACTACCAGGGTTAGATGTGACTACCAGGGTTAGATGTGACTACCAGGGTTAGATGTGACTACCAGGGTTAGATGTGACTACCAGGGTTAGATGTGACACCAGGGTTAGGGTTAGATATGACCACCAGGGTTAGGGTTAGATGTGACTACCAGGGTTAGATGTGACTACCAGGGTTAGGGTTAGATGTGACTACCAGGGTTAGATGTGACCACCAGGGTTAGATGTGACTACCAGGGTTAGATGTGACTACCAGGGTTAGATGTGACCACCAGGGTTAGGGTTAGATGTGACTACCAGGGTTAGATGTGACCACCAGGGTTAGGGTTAGATGTGACCACCAGGGTTAGATGTGACCACCAGGGTTAGATGTGACCACCAGGGTTAGGGTTAGATGTGACCACCAGGGTTAGGGTTAGATGTGACTACCAGGGTTAGATGTGACCACCAGGGTTAGATGTGACTACCAGGGTTAGATGTGACTACCAGGGTTAGATGTGACCACCAGGGTTAGATGTGACCACCAGGGTTAGATGTGACTACCAGGGTTAGATGTGACTACCAGGGTTAGGGTTAGATGTGACTACCAGGGTTAGGGTTAGATGTGACTACCAGGGTTAGATGTGACTACCAGGGTTAGATGTGCACAGGGTTAGATGTGACACCAGGGTTAGGGTTAGATTGACCACCAGGGTTAGGGTTAGATGTGACTACCAGGGTTAGATGTGACTACCAGGGTTAGGGTTAGATGTGACTACCAGGGTTAGATGTGACTACCAGGGTTAGATGTGACTACCAGGGTTAGTGTGACACCAGGGTTAGATGTGACTACCAGGGTTAGATGTGACCACCAGGGTTAGATGTGACTACCAGGGTTAGATGTGACCACCAGGGTTAGATGTGACTACCAGGGTTAGGGTTAGATGTGACTACCAGGGTTAGATGTGACCACCAGGGTTAGGTTTAGATGTGACCACCAGGGTTAGATGTGACCACCAGGGTTAGATGTGACCACCAGGGTTAGATGTGACTACCAGGGTTAGATGTGACTACCAGGGTTAGGGTTAGATGTGACTACCAGGGTTAGGGTTAGATGTGACTACCAGGGTTAGATGTGACTACCAGGGTTAGATGTGACTACCAGGGTTAGATGTGACTACCAGGGTTAGATGTGACCACCAGGGTTAGATGTGACTACCAGGGTTAGATGTGACTACCAGGGTTAGGGTTAGATGTGACTACCAGGGTTAGATGTGACCACCAGGGTTAGATGTGACCACCAGGGTTAGATGTGACTACCAGGGTTAGATGTGACTACCAGGGTTAGGGTTAGATGTGACTACCAGGGTTAGGGTTAGATGTGACTACCAGGGTTAGATGTGACTACCAGGGTTAGATGTGACTACCAGGGTTAGATGTGACTACCAGGGTTAGATGTGACACCAGGGTTAGGGTTAGATATGACCACCAGGGTTAGGGTTAGATGTGACTACCAGGGTTAGATGTGACTACCAGGGTTAGATGTGACTACCAGGGTTAGATGTGACTACCAGGGTTAGATGTGACCACCAGGGTTAGGGTTAGATGTGACTACCAGGGTTAGGGTTAGATGTGACTACCAGGGTTAGATGTGACCACCAGGGTTAGATGTGACTACCAGGGTTAGATGTGACCACCAGGGTTAGATGTGACTACCAGGGTTAGATGTGACCACCAGGGTTAGATGTGACTACCAGGGTTAGATGTGACTACCAGGGTTAGATGTGACTACCAGGGTTAGATGTGACTACCAGGGTTAGATGTGACCACCAGGGTTAGGGTTAGATGTGACTACCAGGGTTAGATGTGGCTACCAGGGTTAGGGTTAGATGTGACTACCAGGGTTAGGGTTAGATGTGACTACCAGGGTTAGATGTGACTACCAGGGTTAGATGTGACCACCAGGGTTAGGGTTAGATGTGACCACCAGGGTTAGATGTGACCACCAGGGTTAGGGTTAGATGTGACTACCAGGGTTAGATATGACCACCAGGGTTAGGGTTAGATGTGACCACCAGGGTTAGATGTGACTACCAGGGTTAGGGTTAGATGTGACTACCAGGGTTAGATGTGACTACCAGGGTTAGATGTGACTACCAGGGTTAGATGTGACCACCAGGGTTAGATGTGACCACCAGGGTTAGATGTGACCACCAGGGTTAGATGTGACTACCAGGGTTAGATGTGACCACCAGGGTTAGATGTGACTACCAGGGTTAGATGTGACCACCAGGGTTAGATGTGACTACCAGGGTTAGATGTGACTACCAGGGTTAGATGTGACCACCAGGGTTAGATGTGACACCAGGGTTAGATGTGACCACCAGGGTTAGGGTTAGATGTGACCACCAGGGTTAGATGTGACACCAGGGTTAGATGTGACCACCAGGGTTAGGGTTAGATGTGACCACCAGGGTTAGATGTGACTACCAGGGTTAGATGTGACCACCAGGGTTAGATGTGACCACCAGGGTTAGATGTGACCACCAGGGTTAGATGTGACTACCAGGGTTAGATGTGACCACCAGGGTTAGATGTGACCACCAGGGTTAGATGTGACCACCAGGGTTAGATGTGACTACCAGGGTTAGGGTTAGATGTGACTACCAGGGTTAGATGTGACCACCAGGGTTAGGGTTAGATGTGACTACCAGGGTTAGATGTGACTACCAGGGTTAGATGTGACCACCAGGGTTAGATGTGACCACCAGGGTTAGATGTGACTACCAGGGTTAGATGTGACCACCAGGGTTAGGGTTAGATGTGACTACCAGGGTTAGATGTGACCACCAGGGTTAGATGTGACTACCAGGGTTAGATGTGACTACCAGGGTTAGATGTGACCACCAGGGTTAGATGTGACTACCAGGGTTAGATGTGACACCAGGGTTAGGGTTATGTGACACCAGGGTTAGATGTGACCACCAGGGTTAGGGTTAGATGTGACTACCAGGGTTAGATGTGACTACCAGGGTTAGGGTTAGATGTGACTACCAGGGTTAGATGTGACTACCGGGAGGGTTAGATGTGACTACCAGGGTTAGATGTGACTACCAGGGTTAGATGTGACTACCAGGGTTAGATGTGACTACCAGGGTTAGATGTGACACCAGGGTTAGGGTTAGATATGACCACCAGGGTTAGGGTTAGATGTGACTACCAGGGTTAGATGTGACTACCAGGGTTAGGGTTAGATGTGACTACCAGGGTTAGATGTGACACCAGGGTTAGATGTGACTACCAGGGGGGTTAGATGTGACTACCAGGTTTAGATGTGACTACCAGGGTTAGATGTGACTACCAGGGTTAGATGTGACTACCAGGGTTAGATGTGACCACCAGGGTTAGGGTTAGATGTAACTACCAGGGTTAGGGTTAGATGTAACTAACAGGGTTAGATGTGACCACCAGGGTTAGATGTGACTACCAGGGTTAGATGTGACCACCAGGGTTAGATGTGACCACCAGGGTTAGATGTGACCACCAGGGTTAGATGTGACTACCAGGGTTAGGGTTAGATGTGACTACCAGGGTTAGATGTGACCACCAGGGTTAGATGTGACTACCAGGGTTAGATGTGACCACCAGGGTTAGGGTTAGATGTGACTACCAGGGTTAGATGTGACTACCAGGGTTAGATGTGACCACCAGGGTTAGATGTGACCACCAGGGTTAGATGTGACCACCAGGGTTAGGGTTAGATGTGACTACCAGGGTTAGATGTGACCACCAGGGTTAGATGTGACCACCAGGGTTAGATGTGACCACCAGGGTTAGATGTGACTACCAGGGTTAGATGTGACCACCAGGGTTAGATGTGACCACCAGGGTTAGATGTGACTACCAGGGTTAGATGTGACCACCAGGGTTAGATGTGACCACCAGGGTTAGATGTGACCACCAGGGTTAGATGTGACTACCAGGGTTAGGGTTAGATGTGACTACCAGGGTTAGATGTGACCACCAGGGTTAGGTTTAGATGTGACCACCAGGGTTAGATGTGACCACCAGGGTTAGGGTTAGATGTGACTACCAGGGTTAGGGTTAGATGTGACTACCAGGGTTAGATGTGACTACCAGGGTTAGATGTGACTACCAGGGTTAGGGTTAGATGTGACTACCAGGGTTAGATGTGACTACCAGGGTTAGATGTGACTACCAGGGTTAGATGTGACTACCAGGGTTAGATGTGACACCAGGGTTAGGGTTAGATATGACCACCAGGGTTAGGGTTAGATGTGACTACCAGGGTTAGATGTGACTACCAGGGTTAGGGTTAGATGTGACTACCAGGGTTAAGGGTTAGATGTGACTACCAGGGTTAGATGTGACCACCAGGGTTAGATGTGACTACCAGGGTTAGATGTGACCACCAGGGTTAGATGTGACCACCAGGGTTAGATGTGACCACCAGGGTTAGATGTGACCACCAGGGTTAGGGTTAGATGTGACCACCAGGGTTAGGGTTTGATGTGACCACCAGGGTTTGATGTGACCACCAAGGTTAGATGTGACCACCAGGGTTAGGGTTAGATGTGACTACCAGGGTTATGTTTAGATGTGACCACCAGGGTTAGGGTTAGATGTGACCACCAGGGTTAGGGTTAGATGTGACCACCAGGGTTAGGGTTAGATGTGACCACCAGGGTTAGATGTGACCACCAGGGTTAGGGTTAGATGTGACCACCAGGGTTAGATGTGACCACCAGGGTTAGGGTTAGATGTGACCACCAGGGTTAGGGTTAGATGTGACCACCAGGGTTAGGGTTAGATGTGACCACCAGGGTTAGGGTTAGATGTGACCACCAGGGTTAGGGTTAGATGTGACCACCAGGGTTAGATGTGACCACCAGGGTTAGATGTGACCACCAGGGTTAGATGTGACCACCAGGGTTAGATGTGACCACCAGGGTTAGGGTTAGATGTGACTACCAGGGTTAGGGTTAGATGTGACTACCAGGGTTAGATGTGACCACCAGGGTTAGATGTGACTACCAGGGTTAGATGTGACTACCAGGGTTAGATGTGACCACCAGGGTTAGATGTGACCACCAGGGTTAGATGTGACTACCAGGGTTAGATGTGACTACCAGGGTTAGGGTTAGATGTGACTACCAGGGTTAGGGTTAGATGTGACTACCAGGGTTAGATGTGACTACCAGGGTTAGATGTGACCACCAGGGTTAGATGTGACTACCAGGGTTAGATGTGACCACCAGGGTTAGATGTGACCACCAGGGTTAGATGTGACCACCAGGGTTAGATGTGACCACCAGGGTTAGATGTGACTACCAGGGTTAGATGTGACCACCAGGGTTAGATGTGACCACCAGGGTTAGATGTGACCACCAGGGTTAGATGTGACTACCAGGGTTAGATGTGACTACCAGGGTTAGATGTGACTACCAGGGTTAGATGTGACACCAGGGTTAGGGTTAGATGTGAACCTACCAGGGTTAGGGTTAGATGTAACTACCAGGTTAGGGTTAGATGTAACTAACAGGGTTAGATGTGACCACCAGGGTTAGATGTGACTACCAGGGTTAGATGTGACCACCAGGGTTAGATGTGACTACCAGGGTTAGATGTGACCACCAGGGTTAGATGTGACTACCAGGGTTAGATGTGACTACCAGGGTTAGATGTGACCACCAGAGTTAGATGTGACCACCAGGGTTAGATGTGACTACCAGGGTTAGATGTGACCACCAGGGTTAGATGTGACCACCAGGGTTAGGGTTAGATGTGACCACCAGGGTTAGATGTGACTACCAGGGTTAGGGTTAGATGTGACCACCAGGGTTAGATGTGACCACCAGGGTTAGATGTGACCACCAGGGTTAGATGTGACTACCAGGGTTAGATGTGACCACCAGGGTTAGATGTGACTACCAGGGTTAGATGTGACCACCAGGGTTAGATGTGACCACCAGGGTTAGATGTGACTACCAGGGTTAGATGTGACTACCAGGGTTAGATGTGACCACCAGGGTTAGATGTGACCACCAGGGTTAGATGTGACCACCAGGGTTAGGGTTAGATGTGACCACCAGGGTTAGATGTGACCACCAGGGTTAGATGTGACTACCAGGGTTAGATGTGACCACCAGGGTTAGATGTGACCACCAGGGTTAGATGTGACCACCAGGGTTAGATGTGACCACCAGGGTTAGATGTGACTACCAGGGTTAGATGTGACCACCAGGGTTAGATGTGACCACCAGGGTTAGATGTGACTACCAGGGTTAGATGTGACCACCAGGGTTAGATGTGACTACCAGGGTTAGATGTGACTACCAGGGTTAGATGTGACCACCAGAGTTAGATGTGACCACCAGGGTTAGATGTGACCACCAGGGTTAGATGTGACCACCAGGGTTAGGGTTAGATGTGACCACCAGGGTTAGATGTAACTACCAGGGTTAGGGTTAGATGTGACCACCAGGGTTAGATGTGACCACCAGGGTTAGATGTGACCACCAGGGTTAGATGTGACTACCAGGGTTAGATGTGACCACCAGGGTTAGATGTGACCACCAGGGTTAGGGTTAGATGTGACCACCAGGGTTAGATGTGACCACCAGGGTTAGATGTGACTACCAGGGTTAGATGTGACCACCAGGGTTAGATGTGACCACCAGGGTTAGATGTGACCACCAGGGTTAGATGTGACCACCAGGGTTAGATGTGACCACCAGGTTAGATGTGACTACCAGGGTTAGATGTGACCACCAGGGTTAGATGTGACCACCAGGGTTAGATGTGACCACCAGGGTTAGATGTGACCACCAGGGTTAGATGTGACTACCAGGGTTAGATGTGACCACCAGGGTTAGATGTGACCACCAGGGTTAGATGTGACTACCAGGGTTAGATGTGACCACCAGGGTTAGATGTGACTACCAGGGTTAGATGTGACTACCAGGGTTAGATGTGACCACCAGAGTTAGATGTGACCACCAGGGTTAGATGTGACCACCAGGGTTAGATGTGACCACCAGGGTTAGGGTTAGATGTGACCACCAGGGTTAGATGTAACTACCAGGGTTAGGGTTAGATGTGACCACCAGGGTTAGATGTGACCACCAGGGTTAGATGTGACCACCAGGGTTAGATGTGACTACCAGGGTTAGATGTGACCACCAGGGTTAGATGTGACCACCAGGGTTAGATGTGACCACCAGGGTTAGGGTTAGATGTGACTACCAGGGTTAGGGTTAGATGTGACTACCAGGGTTAGATGTGACCACCAGGGTTAGATGTGACTACCAGGGTTAGATGTGACTACCAGGGTTAGGGTTAGATGTGACTACCAGGGTTAGATGTGACTACCAGGGTTAGATGTGACTACCAGGGTTAGATGTGACCACCAGGGTTAGGGTTAGATGTAACTACCAGGGTTAGGGTTAGATGTAACTAACAGGGTTAGATGTGACCACCAGGGTTAGATGTGACCACCAGGGTTAGATGTGACCACCAGGGTTAGATGTGACCACCAGGGTTAGATGTGACTACCAGGGTTAGATGTGACCACCAGGGTTAGATGTGACCACCAGGGTTAGATGTGACTACCAGGGTTAGATGTGACCACCAGGGTTAGATGTGACCACCAGGGTTAGATGTGACTACCAGGGTTAGATGTGACTACCAGGGTTAGATGTGACTACCAGGGTTAGATGTGACACCAGGGTTAGGGTTAGGTATGACCACCAGGGTTAGGGTTAGATGTGACTACCAGGGTTAGATGTGACTACCAGGGTTAGGGTTAGATGTGACTACCAGGGTTAGATGTGACTACCAGGGTTAGATGTGACTACCAGGGTTAGATGTGACCACCAGGGTTAGGGTTAGATGTAACTACCAGGGTTAGGGTTAGATGTAACTAACAGGGTTAGATGTGACCACCAGGGTTAGATGTGACTACCAGGGTTAGATGTGACCACCAGGGTTAGATGTGACTACCAGGGTTAGATGTGACTACCAGGGTTAGATGTGACCACCAGGGTTAGATGTGACCACCAGGGTTAGATGTGACTACCAGGGTTAGATGTGACTACCAGGGTTCGATGTGACCACCAGGGTTAGATGTGACCACCAGGGTTAGATGTGACCACCAGGGGTTAGATGTGACTACCAGGGTTAGATGTGACTACCAGGGTTAGATGTGACCACCAGGGTTAGATGTGACCACCAGGGTTAGATGTGACCACCAGGGTTAGATGTGACCACCAGGGTTAGATGTGACTACCAGGGTTAGATGTGACTACCAGGGTTAGATGTGACCACCAGGGTTAGGGTTAGATGTAACTACCAGGGTTAGGGTTAGATGTAACTAACAGGGTTAGATGTGACCACCAGGGTTAGATGTGACCACCAGGGTTAGATGTGACTACCAGGGTTAGATGTGACCACCAGGGTTAGATGTGACTACCAGGGTTAGATGTGACCACCAGGGTTAGATGTGACCACCAGGGTTAGATGTGACTACCAGGGTTAGATGTGACTACCAGGGTTAGATGTGACCACCAGGGTTAGATGTGACCACCAGGGTTAGATGTGACCACCAGGGTTAGATGTGACTACCAGGGTTAGGGTTAGATGTGACTACCAGGGTTAGATGTGACCACCAGGGTTAGATGTGACCACCAGGGTTAGGGTTGATGTGACCACCAGGGTTAGATGTGACCACCAGGGTTAGATGTGACCACCAGGGTTAGATGTGACCACCAGGGTTAGGGTTAGATGTGACCACCAGGGTTAGTGTGACCGATGTGACTACCAGGGTTAGATGTGACCACCAGGGTTAGATGTGACTACCAGGGTTAGATGTGACCACCAGGGTTAGATGTGACCACCAGGGTTAGATGTGACTACCAGGGTTAGATGTGACTACCAGGGTTAGGGTTAGATGTGACTACCAGGGTTAGGGTTAGATGTGACTACCAGGGTTAGGGTTAGATGTGACTACCAGGGTTAGATGTGACTACCAGGGTTAGGGTTAGATGTGACTACCAGGGTTAGATGTGACCACCAGGGTTAGATGTGACTACCATGGTTAGATGTGACCACCAGGGTTAGATGTGACTACCAGGGTTAGGGTTAGATGTGACTACCAGGGTTAGATGTGACCACCAGGGTTAGGTTTAGATGTGACCACCAGGGTTAGATGTGACCACCAGGGTTAGTGTTTGATGTGACTACCAGGGTTAGGGTTAGATGTGACTACCAGGGTTAGATGTGACCACCAGGGTTAGATGTGACCACCAGGGTTAGATGTGACTACCAGGGTTAGATGTGACCACCAGGGTTAGATGTGACCACCAGGGTTAGATGTGACTACCAGGGTTAGATGTGACTACCAGGGTTAGGGTTAGATGTGACTACCAGGGTTAGATGTGACCACCAGGGTTAGGGTTAGATGTGACTACCAGGGTTAGATGTGACTACCAGGGTTAGGGTTAGATGTGACTACCAGGGTTAGGGTTAGATGTGACTACCAGGGTTAGATGTGACTACCAGGGTTAGATGTGACTACCAGGGTTAGGGTTAGATGTGACTACCAGGGTTAGATGTGACTACCAGGGTTAGATGTGACTACCAGGGTTAGATGTGACTACCAGGGTTAGATGTGACTACCAGGGTTAGATATGACCACCAGGGTTAGGGTTAGATGTGACTACCAGGGTTAGATGTGACTACCAGGGTTAGGGTTAGATGTGACTACCAGGGTTCGATGTGACTACCAGGGTTAGATGTGACTACCAGGGTTAGATGTGACTACCAGGGTTAGATGTGACCACCAGGGTTAGGGTTAGATGTGACTACCAGGGTTAGATGTGACTACCAGGGTTAGGGTTAGATGTGACTACCAGGGTTAGGGTTAGATGTGACTACCAGGGTTAGATGTGACTACCAGGGTTAGATGTGACCACCAGGGTTAGGGTTAGATGTGACCACCAGGGTTAGATGTGACCACCAGGGTTAGGGTTAGATGTGACTACCAGGGTTAGATATGACCACCAGGGTTAGGGTTAGATGTGACCACCAGGGTTAGGGTTAGATGTGACTACCAGGGTTAGATGTGACTACCTTGGTTAGATGTGACTACCAGGGTTAGATGTGACCACCAGGGTTAGATGTGACCACCAGGGTTAGATGTGACTACCAGGGTTAGATGTGACTACCAGGGTTAGATGTGACCACCAGGGTTAGATGTGACTACCAGGGTTAGATGTGACCACCAGGGTTAGATGTGACCACCAGGGTTAGATGTGACCACCAGGGTTAGATGTGACTACCAGGGTTAGATGTGACCACCAGGGTTAGATGTGACTACCAGGGTTAGATGTGACTACCAGGGTTAGGGTTAGATGTGACTACCAGGGTTAGATGTGACTACCAGGGTTAGATGTGACTACCAGGGTTAGATGTGACACCAGGGTTAGGGTTAGATATGACCACCAGGGTTAGGGTTAGATGTGACTACCAGGGTTAGATGTTACTACCAGGGTTAGGGTTAGATGTGACTACCAGGGTTAGATATGACTACCAGGGTTAGATGTGACTACCAGGGTTAGATGTGACCACCAGGGTTAGGGTTAGATGTAACTACCAGGGTTAGGGTTAGATGTAACTAACAGGGTTAGATGTGACCACCAGGGTTAGATGTGACTACCAGGGTTAGATGTGACCACCAGGGTTAGATGTGACTACCAGGGTTAGATGTGACTACCAGGGTTAGATGTGACTACCAGGGTTAGATGTGACTACCAGGGTTAGATGTGACCACCAGGGTTAGGGTTTGATGTGACCACCAGGGTTTGATGTGACCACCAGGGTTAGATGTGACTACCAGGGTTAGGGTTAGATGTGACTACCAGGGTTAGGGTTAGATGTGACCACCAGGGTTAGGGTTAGATGTGACCACCAGGGTTAGGGTTAGATGTGACCACCAGGGTTAGGGTTAGATGTGACTACCAGGGTTAGGGTTAGATGTGACTACCAGGGTTAGATGTGACTACCAGGGTTAGATGTGACCACCAGGGTTAGATGTGACCACCAGGGTTAGATGTGACCACCAGGGTTAGATGTGACCACCAGGGTTAGGGTTAGATGTGACTACCAGGGTTATGGTTAGATGTGACTACCAGGGTTAGATGTGACTACCAGGGTTAGGGTTAGATGTGACTACCAGGGTTAGATGTGACTACCAGGGTTAGATGTGACTACCAGGGTTAGGGTTAGATATGACCACCAGGGTTAGGGTTAGATGTGACTACCAGGGTTAGATGTGACTACCAGGGTTAGGGTTAGATGTGACTACCAGGGTTAGATGTGACTACCAGGGTTAGATGTGACCACCAGGGTTAGGGTTAGATGTAACTACCAGGGTTAGGGTTAGATGTAACTAACAGGGTTAGATGTGACCACCAGGGTTAGATGTGACTACCAGGGTTAGATGTGACCACCAGGGTTAGATGTGACTACCAGGGTTAGATGTGAGTACCAGGGTTAGATGTGACTACCAGGGTTAGATGTGACTACCAGGGTTAGATGTGACCACCAGGGTTAGGGTTTGATGTGACCACCAGGGTTTGATGTGACCACCAGGGTTAGATGTGACTACCAGGGTTAGGGTTAGATGTGACTACCAGGGTTAGGGTTAGATGTGACCACCAGGGTTAGGGTTAGATGTGACCACCAGGGTTAGGGTTAGATGTGACCACCAGGGTTAGGGTTAGATGTGACCACCAGGGTTAGGGCTAGATGTGACCACCAGGGTTAGGGTTAGATGTGACCACCAGGGTTAGATGTGACCACCAGGGTTAGATGTGACTACCAGGGTTAGATGTGACCACCAGGGTTAGATGTGACCACCAGGGTTAGATGTGACTACCAGGGTTAGATGTGACCACCAGGGTTAGATGTGACCACCAGGGTTAGATGTGACCACCAGGGTTAGATGTGACCACCAGGGTTAGATGTGACTACCAGGGTTAGATGTGACCACCAGGGTTAGATGTGACTACCAGGGTTAGATGTGACTACCAGGGTTAGATGTGACCACCAGGGTTACATGTGACTACCAGGGTTAGATGTGACTACCAGGGTTAGATGTGACCACCAGGGTTAGATGTGACTACCAGGGTTAGGGTTAGATGTGACTACCAGGGTTAGATGTGACTACCAGGGTTAGATGTGACCACCAGGGTTAGATGTGACCACCAGGGTTAGATGTGACTACCAGGGTTAGATGTGACCACCAGGGTTAGATGTGACCACCAGGGTTAGATGTGACTACCAGGGTTAGATGTGACCACCAGGGTTAGATGTGACCACCAGGGTTAGATGTGACCACCAGGGTTAGATGTGACCACCAGGGTTAGATGTGACTACCAGGGTTAGATGTGACCACCAGGGTTAGATGTGACCACCAGGGTTAGATGTGACCACCAGGGTTAGATGTGACCACCAGGGTTAGGGTTAGATGTGACCACCAGGGTTAGATGTAACTACCAGGGTTAGGGTTAGATGTGACCACCAGGGTTAGATGTGACCACCAGGGTTAGATGTGACCACCAGGGTTAGATGTGACTACCAGGGTTAGATGTGACCACCAGGGTTAGATGTGACCACCAGGGTTAGATGTGACCACCAGGGTTAGATGTGACTACCAGGGTTAGATGTGACCACCAGGGTTAGATGTGACTACCAGGGTTAGATGTGACCACCAGGGTTAGATGTGACCACCAGGGTTAGATGTGACCACCAGGGTTAGATGTGACCACCAGGGTTAGGGTTAGATGTGACTACCAGGGTTAGATGTGACCACCAGGGTTAGATGTGACCACCAGGGTTAGATGTGACCACCAGGGTTAGATGTGACCACCAGGGTTAGATGTGACCACCAGGGTTAGATGTGACCACCAGGGTTAGATGTGACCACCAGGGTTAGATGTGACCACCAGGGTTAGATGTGACTACCAGGGTTAGATGTGACCACCAGGGTCACATCTAGAGAATTGGAATCGGAATGTTGGTGAACTTCCTGTTTTGACTGAAATTGACCCCAACCCTGTTGACCCAGTAGTGTTGTGCTGTTATGTTATTCAGGTCGAGTTGAAGCTCCTCTATGGAGCAGCGACGATTGTCTGCTCCTCCTGGGGTCACCCGCACTAATGAAGTGACTTAGAGCCGTTATAACGCGTTATACCACATAATAACAGATGTTCTAACTAGACGGATGGATCCAGGAGTAACTGTAGAGATGTCTCTCTCTCTCTCTCTTTACGCTGGTTTCATTTTCTCAGAGGTTTTTAAAGACCTGTTGAAATCCTCTCTGGTCTGGGAACGTTCTAGGTTAAAGTTGAAGAGAGTACACTGGAACGTTTGGGAGAACGTTCTAGGTTAAAGTTGAAGAGAGTGCACTGAAACGTTCTAGGTTAAAGTTGAAGAGAGTGCACTGAAACGTTTGGGAGAACGTTCTAGGTTAAAGTTGAAGAGAGTACACTGGAACGTTTGGGAGAACGTTCTAGGTTAAAGTTGAAGAGCGTGCACTGAAACGTTTGGGAACGTTCTAGGTTAAAGTTGAAGAGCGTGCACTGAAACGTTTGGGAGAACGTTCTAGGTTAAAGTTGAAGAGCGTGCACTGAAACGTTTGGGAGCGTTCTAGGTGAAAGTTGAAGAGAGTACACTGAAACGTTTGGGAGCGTTCTAGGTTAAAGTTGAAGAGAGTACACTGGAACGTTTGGGAGAACGTTCTAGGTTAAAGTTGAAGAGAGTACACTGAAACGTTTGGGAGAACGTTCTAGGTTAAAGTTGAAGAGAGTACACTGGAACGTTCTAGGTTAAAGTTGAAGAGAGTACACTGAAACGTTTGGGAGAACGTTCTAGGTTAAAGTTGAAGAGAGTACACTGAAACATTTGGGAGAACGGTCTGTTATTGTGAATGTGTTTTTTTTTTTTTAAAGATTCACATTTGATTGTATATGGATGTTATATACAGCGTTTGATGTCTCTCCGTCTTCTAAATGTTCCTCACGTAAACTGCTGCTGTAAACTCCCATCTCTCTCTCTCTCTCTCTCTGTTTTCTATCTTCTCTGGTATTGGCTATCTCAGAAAGAGACGTCGTATTTGCTATCGGACCAAAAACAACATTATTTTCAGGGTGTCGGCGGTAGTCTCTGTAGTTTCCTCCCACTTTTATAAGCTGCTCTTTCACTAACCTCTCAACCTGTCTATCTCTGGGTCTCCTCATAACGTCTCTGATCTGAAAAAAATTGGACAGATTCCTGTATGAACCTCTGCTTCTCAACGACGGCCCCGTGAAGGATAACATTGTTGCTGAAACGACAACAAAGCCATTTTACTGCTGTTTTAGAACAGAAGGATTTTTTTTTTTTTAAACTGGACCTGAGATATCTTTGTTTGTTGTCACCATCACTGTAATTCTCTTCTCTAAACCTACAGAGTTTATAAAACACTATGAAGCCTTTATAAGGTGAATTTTTTTTAAAGGGATACTTACAGGATATTATTTATTTTCCCCAGAGTCAGATGAACTTGTGGATACCATTTTTTTTAAATTTTTATGTCTCTGTGTGCAGTTTGAAGGAAATTGCTAACTAGCGTTAGCGCAATGACTGGTAGTCTATGGGAACAGCTAGCATTCTAGGAGGTGTAATGACGAAGTCTATGGGAACAGCTAGCATTCTAGCAGGTGTAATGACTGGAAGTCTATGGAGATCTGATCACATTCTAGGAGGTGTAATGTGTAATATACCCATAGACTTCCAGTCAGTACACCTACTAGAATGCTAGCTGATACCCATAGACTTCCAGTCATTGCGCTAACGCAAGTTAGCATTGGCTCACAAAACTACCTCTAGTGGATAGCATTTTTTTATGTCTCCGTGTGCAGTTTGAAGGAAATTGCTAACTAGCGTTAGCGCAATGACTGGAAGTCTATGGGAACAGCTAGCATTCTAGTAGGCGTAATGACTGGAAGTCTATCGGGATCTGATCACAGTCTAGCAGATAACCATAGACTTCCCGTCATTACACCTACTAGAATGCTAGCAGATACCCATAGACTTCCAGTCATTGCGCTAACGCAAGTTAGCATTGGCTCACAAAACGACCTCTTAACTTCCTTCATATTGGACTCGGGGACATAAAAAATGGTATCCACACGTTCATCTGACTCTAGGGTAGTAGATAACTAACGCTGACACCCCCAAAGTATCCCTTGGAAATACTGTCTAGCCTTGGGCTGGGCTGGTATACCGTGTTTTACTACATACCGGAATTGATGCACGAGTGGGTTTAGAGTTTTCACTTTACCTTCTGTAACGTTATTTCAGTGTTTTGGTTTGTTAAATGTAATACGCAACTCCGACGTGTATAAAACTCGTTTGCTTCTTGAGTCAATCGTTCATCCCTCTCCTGCATGCCACTAACCACACCAAGCCTGTTACCCTGTTACTCAAGCAGTTGCTCTCTATTCGTTTGTATATCGTACTGTTCTGCAAACTACTGTTTGCCTTTTCTTAGCAAGGTGTTGCTGAAAAAAATAATGATTTTTAATTGCTAGTTAGCTAGTTTGCTCAATGTTCTCGGAGTCAGAGCAAACGTAGCTAGTTAGCTAATACTGCCTGGTACCAGTGCTGCTAGATGAGCGGCTAATCGCTAGTTAGCTAGCTTGCTAAATGTACTCGGAGTCAGAGCAAATGTAGCTAGTTAGCTAATACTGCCTGGTACCAGTGCTGCTGTATGGCTAGATGAGCGGTTAATCGCTAGTTAGCTAGCTTGCTAAATGTACTCGGAGTCAGAGCAAATGTAGCTAGTTAGCTAATACTGCTTGGTACCAGTGCTGCTGTATGGCTAGATGAGCGGCTAATCGCTAGTTGGCTAATACTGCCCTGTACCAGTGCTGCTGTATGGCTAGATGAGCGGCTAATCGCTAGTTAGCTAATACTGCCCTGTACCAGTGCTGCTGTATGGCTAGATGAGCGGCTAATCGCTAGTTAGCTAATACTGCCCTGTACCAGTGCTGCTGTATGGCTAGATGAGCGGCTAATCGCTAGTTAGCTAATACTGCCCTGTACCAGTGCTGCTGTATGGCTAGATGAGCGGCTAATCGCTAGTTAGCTAATACTGCCCTGTACCAGTGCTGCTGTATGGCTAGATGAGCGGCTAATCGCTAGTTAGCTAATACTGCCCTGTACCAGTGCTGCTGTATGGCTAGATGAGCGGCTAATCGCTAGTTGGCTAATACTGCCTGGTACCAGTGCTGCTGTATGGCTAGATGAGCGGCTAATCGCTAGTTGGCTAATACTGCCCTGTACCAGTGCTGCTGTATGGCTAGATGAGCGGCTAATCGCTAGTTGGCTAATACTGCCCTGTACCAGTGCTGCTGTATGGCTAGATGAGCGGCTAATCGCTAGTTAGCTAATACTGCCCTGTACCAGTGCTGCTGTATGGCTAGATGAGCGTCTAATCGCTAGTTAGCTAATACTGCCCTGTACCAGTGCTGCTGTATGGCTAGATGAGCATGTTAGAGCAACGGTATCTTATCAGAGAGGAATAGGTATGTTGCCTAGCTACATGAAGTATGAAAAACAACATGTAATGTAACATCTCTAATTAGGGTCACCTGGAAAACACTGACAAACACTTTGGTTCCTTCCCTTGTCAATACTCATTTGTTGCCATGTTGCCATGACTACCCACTGCAGTCCAACTAGAATAATCATATTTCAACGATTCTAACAGTTTCCGTTAACTAGGCCTGGATGTGTTTTCGTCATGAAAACACAAGGAACAGGAAGTGGATAAAAAGGCAGATTATTGTTGTTTTTTTGGAGTTTGATTGAACAGTACGAATGGAGAAAGCCCTGTTGTCTTGCCACCATAGGGGTCAGCAGGGAGAAAGCCCTGTTGTCTTGCCACTATAGGGGTCAGCATGGAGAAGGCCCTGTTGTCTTGCCACCATAGGGGTCAGCATGGAGAAAGCCCTGTTGTCTTGCCACCATAGGGGTCAGCAGGGAGAAAGCCCTGTTGTCTTGCCACCATAGGGGTCAGCATGGAGAAAGCCCTGTTGTCTTGCCACCATAGGGGTCAGCATGGAGAAAGCCCTGTTGTCTTGCCACCATAGGGGTCAGCATGGAGAAAGCCCTGTTGTCTTGCCACCATAGGGGTCAGCATGGAGAAGGCCCTGTTGTCTTGCCACCATAGGGGTCAGCAGGGAGAAAGCCCTGTTGTCTTGCCACCATAGGGGTCAGCAGGGAGAAAGCCCTGTTGTCTTGCCACCATAGGGGTCAGCATGGAGAAAGACCTGTTGTCTTGCCACCATAGGGGTCAGCATGGAGAAAGCCCTGTTGTCTTGCCACCATAGGGGTCAGCATGGAGAAAGCCCTGTTGTCTTGCCACCATAGGGGTCAGCATGGAGAAAGCCCTGTTGTCTTGCCACCATAGGGGTCAGCAGGGAGAAAGCCCTGTTGTCTTGCCACCATAGGGGTCAGCAGGGAGAAAGCCCTGTTGTCTTGCCACCATAGGGGCCAGCATGGAGAAAGCCCTGTTGTCTTGCCACCATAGGGGTCAGCATGGAGAAAGCCCTGTTGTCTTGCCACCATAGGGGTCAGCATGGAGAAAGCCCTGTTGTCTTGCCACCATAGGGGTCAGCATGGAGAAGGCCCTGTTGTCTTGCCACCATAGGGGTCAGCATGGAGAAAGCCCTGTTGTCTTGCCACCATAGGGGTCAGCATGGAGAAAGCCCTGTTGTGTTGTCAGCATGGAGAAAGCCCTGTTGTCTTGTCAGCATGGAGAAAGCCCTGTTGTCTTGCCACCATAGGGGTCAGCATGGAGAAAGCCCTGTTGTCTTGCCACCATAGGGGTCAGCATGGAGAAAGCCCTGTTGTCTTGCCACCATAGGTAGTCAGGGACTACTCACACTGCATATTTACAACTTTTTATTATTCAAAAAAACATAAAATATCAAATACTGTGACATGATATTTTGTCCATATCGCCCTTGTCTAGCCTATACAATCTGCCTTTGTGGCTTTGGCAGGGAAGATGTGCAGCTGTGTTTTTGTCCTGTATTTTGAACTTGTCGTGTGAGTTAAAATAGTTTTACTTTTCTCCTGTTCTGCGATATCAGCCTCTGGTTCTATAATGGTAACCCCGGTGACTAAAGAACTAACTCTGGTAACCCTGGCGACTAAAGAACTAACTCTGGTAACCCTGGTGACTAAAGAACTAACTCTGGTAACCCTGGCGACTAAAGAACTAACTCTGGTAACCCTGGTGACTAAAGAACTAACTCTGGTAACCCTGGTGACTAAAGAACTAACTGAACAGTGCCTGTCTACTCCTACATTGTGTTCAGAAAGTATTCAGACCCCTTGACTTATTCCACATTTTGTTACGTTACAGCCTCGTTCTAAAATGGATCAAATTGTTTTCTCCCATCAATCTACACACAATACCCCATAATGACAAAGCAAAAACAGTTTTAGAAAATTTATCAAATGTATAAAGAAATAAACAAATATATTTACAAGTATTCAGACTCTTTCCTCAGTACTTTGTTTATGCACTATATAGGGAATAGGGTGCCATTTGGGACACTGATCATATGGCTCTGTACCTACCTGACTGACCCTCGTCCAGATGGTGTAGTCTCACCTCTCTGGGGAACCTCGTCCAGATGGTGTAGTCTCCTCTCTCTGGGGACCCTCGTCCAGATGGTGTAGTCTCACCTCTCTGGGGACCCTCGTCCAGATGGTGTAGTCTCCTCTCTCTGGGGACCCTCGTCCAGATGGTGTAGTCTCACCTCTCTGGGGACCCTCGTCCAGATGGTGTAGTCTCCTCTCTCTGGGGACCCTCGTCCAGATGGTGTAGTCTCACCTCTCTGGGGACCCTCGTCCAGATGGTGTAGTCTCACCTCTCTGGGGACCCTCGTCCAGATGGTGTAGTCTCACCTCTCTGGGGACCCTCGTCCAGATGGTGTAGTCTCACCTCTCTGGGGACACTCGTCCAGATGGTGTAGTCTCACCTCTCTGGGGACCCTCGTCCAGATGGTGTAGTCTCACCTCTCTGGGGACCCTCGTCCAGATGGTGTAGTCTCACCTCTCTGGGGACCCTCGTCCAGATGGTGTAGTCTCACCTCTCTGGGGACCCTCGTCCAGATGGTGTAGTCTCCTCTCTCTGGGGACCCTCGTCCAGATGGTGTAGTCTCACCTCTCTGGGGACCCTCGTCCAGATGGTGTAGTCTCACCTCTCTGGGGACCCTCGTCCAGATGGTGTAGTCTCCTCTCTCTGGGGACCCTCGTCCAGATGGTGTAGTCTCCTCTCTCTGGGGACCCTCGTCCAGATGGTGTAGTCTCACCTCTCTGGGGACCCTCGTCCAGATGGTGTAGTCTCACCTCTCTGGGGACCCTCGTCCAGATGGTGTAGTCTCACCTCTCTGGGGACCCTCGTCCAGATGGTGTAGTCTCACCTCTCTGGGGACCCTCGTCCAGATGGTGTAGTCTCACCTCTCTGGGGACCCTCGTCCAGATGGTGTAGTCTCACCTCTCTGGGGACCCTCGTCCAGATGGTGTAGTCTCACCTCTCTGGGGACCCTCGTCCAGATGGTGTAGTCTCACCTCTCTGGGGACCCTCGTCCAGATGGTGTAGTCTCCTCTCTCTGGGGACCCTCGTCCAGATGGTGTAGTCTCACCTCTCTGGGGACCCTCGTCCAGATGGTGTAGTCTCCTCTCTCTGGGGACCCTCGTCCAGATGGTGTAGTCTCACCTCTCTGGGGACCCTCGTCCAGATGGTGTAGTCTCACCTCTCTGGGGACCCTCGTCCAGATGGTGTAGTCTCACCTCTCTGGGGACCCTCGTCCAGATGGTGTAGTCTCACCTCTCTGGGGACCCTCGTCCAGATGGTGTAGTCTCACCTCTCTGGGGACACTCGTCCAGATGGTGTAGTCTCACCTCTCTGGGGACCCTCGTCCAGATGGTGTAGTCTCACCTCTCTGGGGACCCTCGTCCAGATGGTGTAGTCTCACCTCTCTGGGGACCCTCGTCCAGATGGTGTAGTCTCACCTCTCTGGGGACCCTCGTCCAGATGGTGTAGTCTCACCTCTCTGGGGACCCTCGTCCAGATGGTGTAGTCTCCTCTCTCTGGGGACCCTCGTCCAGATGGTGTAGTCTCACCTCTCTGGGGACCCTCGTCCAGATGGTGTATTCTCACCTCTCTGGGGACCCTCGTCCAGATGGTGTAGTCTCCTCTCTCTGGGGACCCTCGTCCAGATGGTGTAGTCTCCTCTCTCTGGGGACCCTCGTCCAGATGGTGTAGTCTCACCTCTCTGGGGACCCTCGTCCAGATGGTGTAGTCTCACCTCTCTGGGGACCCTCGTCCAGATGGTGTAGTCTCACCTCTCTGGGGACCCTCTCTCTGGGGACCCTCGTCCAGATGGTGTAGTCTCACCTCTCTGGGGACCCTCGTCCAGATGGTGTAGTCTCACCTCTCTGGGGACCCTCGTCCAGATGGTGTAGTCTCACCTCTCTGGGGACCCTCGTCCAGATGGTGTAGTCTCACCTCTCTGGGGACCCTCGTCCAGATGGTGTAGTCTCCTCTCTCTGGGGACCCTCGTCCAGATGGTGTAGTCTCCTCTCTCTGGGGACCCTCGTCCAGATGGTGTAGTCTCCTCTCTCTGGGGACCCTCGTCCAGATGGTGTAGTCTCACCTCTCTGGGGACCCTCGTCCAGATGGTGTAGTCTCACCTCTCTGGGGACCCTCGTCCAGATGGTGTAGCCCTCTCTGGGGACCCTCGTCCAGATGGTGTAGCTCCCTCCTGGGGACCCTCGTCCAGATGGTGTAGACCCTCGTCCAGATGGGTGCTCACTCTCTGGGGACCCTCGTCCAGATGGTGTAGTCTCCTCTCTCTGGGGACCCTCGTCCAGATGGTGTAGTCTCACCTCTCTGGGGACCCTCGTCCAGATGGTGTAGTCTCACCTCTCTGGGGACCCTCGTCCAGATGGTGTAGTCTCCCTCTCTGGGGACCCTCGTCCAGATGGTGTAGTCTCACCTCTCTGGGGACCCTCGTCCAGATGGTGTAGTCTCACCTCTCTGGGGACCCTCGTCCAGATGGTGTAGTCTCACCTCTCTGGGGACCCTCGTCCAGATGGTGTAGTCTCACCTCTCTGGGGACCCTCGTCCAGATGGTGTAGTCTCACCTCTCTGGGGACCCTCGTCCAGATGGTGTAGTCTCACCTCTCTGGGGACCCTCGTCCAGATGGTGTAGTCTCCTCTCTCTGGGGACCCTCGTCCAGATGGTGTAGTCTCACCTCTCTGGGGACCCTCGTCCAGATGGTGTAGTCTCACCTCTCTGGGGACCCTCGTCCAGATGGTGTAGTCTCCTCTCTCTGGGGACCCTCGTCCAGATGGTGTAGTCTCCTCTCTCTGGGGACCCTCGTCCAGATGGTGTAGTCTCCTCTCTCTGGGGACCCTCGTCCAGATGGTGTAGTCTCACTTCTCTGGGGACCCTCGTCCAGATGGTGTAGTCTCACTTCTCTGGGGACCCTCGTCCAGATGGTGTAGTCTCACCTCTCTGGGGACCCTCGTCCAGATGGTGTAGTCTCACCTCTCTGGGGACCCTCGTCCAGATGGTGTAGTCTCACCTCTCTGGGGACCCTCGTCCAGATGGTGTAGTCTCCTCTCTCTGGGGACCCTCGTCCAGATGGTGTAGTCTCACCTCTCTGGGGACCCTCGTCCAGATGGTGTAGTCTCACCTCTCTGGGGACCCTCGTCCAGATGGTGTAGTCTCAACTCTCTGGGGACCCGCGTCCAGATGGTGTAGTCTCACCTCTCTGGGGACCCTCGTCCAGATGGTGTAGTCTCACCTCTCTGGGGACCCTCGTCCAGATGGTGTAGTCTCAACTCTCTGGGGACCCTCGTCCAGATGGTGTAGTCTCACCTCTCTGGGGACCCTCGTCCAGATGGTGTAGTCTCACCTCTCTGGGGACCCTCGTCCAGATGGTGTAGTCTCACCTCTCTGGGGACCCTCGTCCAGATGGTGTAGTCTCCTCTCTCTGGGGACCCTCGTCCAGATGGTGTAGTCTCACCTCTCTGGGGACCCTCGTCCAGATGGTGTAGTCTCACCTCTCTGGGGACCCTCGTCCAGATGGTGTAGTCTCACCTCTCTGGGGACCCTCGTCCAGATGGTGTAGTCTCCTCTCTCTGGGGACCCTCGTCCAGATGGTGTAGTCTCACCTCTCTGGGGACCCTCGTCCAGATGGTGTAGTCTCACTCTCTCTGGGGACCCTCGTCCAGATGGTGTAGTCTCACCTCTCTGGGGACCCTCGTCCAGATGGTGTAGTCTCACCTCTCTGGGGACCCTCGTCCAGATGGTGTAGTCTCACCTCTCTGGGGACCCTCGTCCAGATGGTGTAGTCTCACCTCTCTGGGGACCCTCGTCCAGATGGTGTAGTCTCCTCTCTCTGGGGACCCTCGTCCAGATGGTGTAGTCTCACCTCTCTGGGGACCCTCGTCCAGATGGTGTAGTCTCACCTCTCTGGGGACCCTCGTCCAGATGGTGTAGTCTCCTCTCTCTGGGGACCCTCGTCCAGATGGTGTAGTCTCACTTCTCTGGGGACCCTCGTCCAGATGGTGTAGTCTCACCTCTCTGGGGACCCTCGTCCAGATGGTGTAGTCTCAACTCTCTGGGGACCCTCGTCCAGATGGTGTAGTCTCACCTCTCTGGGGACCCTCGTCCAGATGGTGTAGTCTCCTCTCTCTGGGGACCCTCGTCCAGATGGTGTAGTCTCCTCTCTCTGGGGACCCTCGTCCAGATGGTGTAGTCTCACCTCTCTGGGGACCCTCGTCCAGATGGTGTAGTCTCACCTCTCTGGGGACCCTCGTCCAGATGGTGTAGTCTCACTTCTCTGGGGACCCTCGTCCAGATGGTGTAGTCTCACCTCTCTGGGGACCCTCGTCCAGATGGTGTAGTCTCCTCTCTCTGGGGACCCTCGTCCAGATGGTGTAGTCTCCTCTCTCTGGGGACCCTCGTCCAGATGGTGTAGTCTCACCTCTCTGGGGACCCTCGTCCAGATGGTGTAGTCTCCTCTCTCTGGGGACCCTCGTCCAGATGGTGTAGTCTCCTCTCTCTGGGGACCCTCGTCCAGATGGTGTAGTCTCCTCTCTCTGGGGACCCTCGTCCAGATGGTGTAGTCTCACCTCTCTGGGGACCCTCGTCCAGATGGTGTAGTCTCCTCTCTCTGGGGACCCTCGTCCAGATGGTGTAGTCTCCTCTCTCTGGGGACCCTCGTCCAGATGGTGTAGTCTCACCTCTCTGGGGACCCTCGTCCAGATGGTGTAGTCTCCTCTCTCTGGGGACCCTCGTCCAGATGGTGTAGTCTCCTCTCTCTGGGGACCCTCGTCCAGATGGTGTAGTCTCCTCTCTCTGGGGACCCTCGTCCAGATGGTGTAGTCTCACCTCTCTGGGGACCCTCGTCCAGATGGTGTAGTCTCACCTCTCTGGGGACCCTCGTCCAGATGGTGTAGTCTCCTCTCTCTGGGGACCCTCGTCCAGATGGTGTAGTCTCCTCTCTCTGGGGACCCTCGTCCAGATGGTGTAGTCTCCTCTCTCTGGGGACCCTCGTCCAGATGGTGTAGTCTCACCTCTCTGGGGACCCTCGTCCAGATGGTGTAGTCTCACCTCTCTGGGGACCCTCGTCCAGATGGTGTAGTCTCCTCTCTCTGGGGACCCTCGTCCAGATGGTGTAGTCTCCTCTCTCTGGGGACCCTCGTCCAGATGGTGTAGTCTCACCTCTCTGGGGACCCTCGTCCAGATGGTGTAGTCTCACCTCTCTGGGGACCCTCGTCCAGATGGTGTAGTCTCACCTCTCTGGGGACCCTCGTCCAGATGGTGTAGTCTCACCTCTCTGGGGACCCTCGTCCAGATGGTGTAGTCTCACCTCTCTGGGGACCCTCGTCCAGATGGTGTAGTCTCACCTCTCTGGGGACCCTCGTCCAGATGGTGTAGTCTCACCTCTCTGGGGACCCTCGTCCAGATGGTGTAGTCTCACCTCTCTGGGGACCCTCGTCCAGATGGTGTAGTCTCCTCTCTCTGGGGACCCTCGTCCAGATGGTGTAGTCTCACCTCTCTGGGGACCCTCGTCCAGATGGTGTAGTCTCACCTCTCTGGGGACCCTCGTCCAGATGGTGTAGTCTCACCTCTCTGGGGACCCTCGTCCAGATGGTGTAGTCTCACCTCTCTGGGGACCCTCGTCCAGATGGTGTAGTCTCCTCTCTCTGGGGACCCTCGTCCAGATGGTGTAGTCTCACCTCTCTGGGGACCCTCGTCCAGATGGTGTATTCTCACCTCTCTGGGGACCCTCGTCCAGATGGTGTAGTCTCCTCTCTCTGGGGACCCTCGTCCAGATGGTGTAGTCTCCTCTCTCTGGGGACCCTCGTCCAGATGGTGTAGTCTCACCTCTCTGGGGACCCTCGTCCAGATGGTGTAGTCTCACCTCTCTGGGGACCCTCGTCCAGATGGTGTAGTCTCACCTCTCTGGGGACCCTCGTCCAGATGGTGTAGTCTCACCTCTCTGGGGACCCTCGTCCAGATGGTGTAGTCTCACCTCTCTGGGGACCCTCGTCCAGATGGTGTAGTCTCACCTCTCTGGGGACCCTCGTCCAGATGGTGTAGTCTCACCTCTCTGGGGACCCTCGTCCAGATGGTGTAGTCTCACCTCTCTGGGGACCCTCGTCCAGATGGTGTAGTCTCCTCTCTCTGGGGACCCTCGTCCAGATGGTGTAGTCTCCTCTCTCTGGGGACCCTCGTCCAGATGGTGTAGTCTCACTTCTCTGGGGACCCTCGTCCAGATGGTGTAGTCTCACCTCTCTGGGGACCCTCGTCCAGATGGTGTAGTCTCACTTCTCTGGGGACCCTCGTCCAGATGGTGTAGTCTCCTCTCTCTGGGGACCCTCGTCCAGATGGTGTAGTCTCACCTCTCTGGGGACCCTCGTTCAGATGGTGTAGTCTCCTCTCTCTGGGGACCCTCGTCCAGATGGTGTAGTCTCCTCTCTCTGGGGACCCTCGTCCAGATGGTGTAGTCTCCTCTCTCTGGGGACCCTCGTCCAGATGGTGTAGTCTCACCTCTCTGGGGACCCTCGTCCAGATGGTGTAGTCTCACCTCTCTGGGGACCCTCGTCCAGATGGTGTAGTCTCACCTCTCTGGGGACCCTCGTCCAGATGGTGTAGTCTCACCTCTCTGGGGACCCTCGTCCAGATGGTGTAGTCTCACCTCTCTGGGGACCCTCGTCCAGATGGTGTAGTATCACCTCTCTGGGGACCCTCGTCCAGATGGTGTAGTCTCCTCTCTCTGGGGACCCTCGTCCAGATGGTGTAGTCTCACTTCTCTGGGGACCCTCGTCCAGATGGTGTAGTCTCACCTCTCTGGGGACCCTCGTCCAGATGGTGTAGTCTCACTTCTCTGGGGACCCTCGTCCAGATGGTGTAGTCTCCTCTCTCTGGGGACCCTCGTCCAGATGGTGTAGTCTCACCTCTCTGGGGACCCTCGTCCAGATTGTGTAGTCTCACCTCTCTGGGGACCCTCGTCCAGATGGTGTAGTCTCACCTCTCTGGGGACCCTCGTCCAGATGGTGTAGTCTCCTCTCTCTGGGGACCCTCGTCCAGATGGTGTAGTCTCACCTCTCTGGGGACCCTCGTCCAGATGGTGTAGTCTCACCTCTCTGGGGACCCTCGTCCAGATGGTGTAGTCTCCTCTCTCTGCGGACCCTCGTCCAGATGGTGTAGTCTCACCTCTCTGGGGACCCTCGTCCAGATGGTGTAGTCTCACCTCTCTGGGGACCCTCGTCCAGATGGTGTAGTCTCACCTCTCTGGGGACCCTCGTCCAGATGGTGTAGTCTCACCTCTCTGGGGACCCTCGTCCAGATGGTGTAGTCTCACCTCTCTGGGGACCCTCGTCCAGATGGTGTAGTCTCACCTCTCTGGGGACCCTCGTCCAGATGGTGTAGTCTCCTCTCTCTGGGGACCCTCGTCCAGATGGTGTAGTCTCACCTCTCTGGGGACCCTCGTCCAGATGGTGTAGTCTCACCTCTCTGGGGACCCTCGTCCAGATGGTGTAGTCTCCTCTCTCTGGGGACCCTCGTCCAGATGGTGTAGTCTCCTCTCTCTGGGGACCCTCGTCCAGATGGTGTAGTCTCCTCTCTCTGGGGACCCTCGTCCAGATGGTGTAGTCTCACTTCTCTGGGGACCCTCGTCCAGATGGTGTAGTCTCACTTCTCTGGGGACCCTCGTCCAGATGGTGTAGTCTCACCTCTCTGGGGACCCTCGTCCAGATGGTGTAGTCTCACCTCTCTGGGGACCCTCGTCCAGATGGTGTAGTCTCACCTCTCTGGGGACCCTCGTCCAGATGGTGTAGTCTCCTCTCTCTGGGGACCCTCGTCCAGATGGTGTAGTCTCACCTCTCTGGGGACCCTCGTCCAGATGGTGTAGTCTCACCTCTCTGGGGACCCTCGTCCAGATGGTGTAGTCTCAACTCTCTGGGGACCCGCGTCCAGATGGTGTAGTCTCACCTCTCTGGGGACCCTCGTCCAGATGGTGTAGTCTCCTCTCTCTGGGGACCCTCGTCCAGATGGTGTAGTCTCACCTCTCTGGGGACCCTCGTCCAGATGGTGTAGTCTCACCTCTCTGGGGACCCTCGTCCAGATGGTGTAGTCTCACCTCTCTGGGGACCCTCGTCCAGATGGTGTAGTCTCCTCTCTCTGGGGACCCTCGTCCAGATGGTGTAGTCTCACCTCTCTGGGGACCCTCGTCCAGATGGTGTAGTCTCACCTCTCTGGGGACCCTCGTCCAGATGGTGTAGTCTGACCTCTCTGGGGACCCTCGTCCAGATGGTGTAGTCTCCTCTCTCTGGGGACCCTCGTCCAGATGGTGTAGTCTCACCTCTCTGGGGACCCTCGTCCAGATGGTGTAGTCTCCTCTCTCTGGGGACCCTCGTCCAGATGGTGTAGTCTCACCTCTCTGTGGACCCTCGTCCAGATGGTGTAGTCTCACCTCTCTGGGGACCCTCGTCCAGATGGTGTAGTCTCACCTCTCTGGGGACCCTCGTCCAGATGGTGTAGTCTCACCTCTCTGGGGACCCTCGTCCAGATGGTGTAGTCTCCTCTCTCTGGGGACCCTCGTCCAGATGGTGTAGTCTCACCTCTCTGGGGACCCTCGTCCAGATGGTGTAGTCTCACCTCTCTGGGGACCCTCGTCCAGATGGTGTAGTCTCCTCTCTCTGGGGACCCTCGTCCAGATGGTGTAGTCTCACTTCTCTGGGGACCCTCGTCCAGATGGTGTAGTCTCACCTCTCTGGGGACCCTCGTCCAGATGGTGTAGTCTCAACTCTCTGGGGACCCTCGTCCAGATGGTGTAGTCTCACCTCTCTGGGGACCCTCGTCCAGATGGTGTAGTCTCCTCTCTCTGGGGACCCTCGTCCAGATGGTGTAGTCTCCTCTCTCTGGGGACCCTCGTCCAGATGGTGTAGTCTCACCTCTCTGGGGACCCTCGTTCAGATGGTGTAGTCTCACCTCTCTGGGGACCCTCGTCCAGATGGTGTAGTCTCACTTCTCTGGGGACCCTCGTCCAGATGGTGTAGTCTCACCTCTCTGGGGACCCTCGTCCAGATGGTGTAGTCTCCTCTCTCTGGGGACCCTCGTCCAGATGGTGTAGTCTCCTCTCTCTGGGGACCCTCGTCCAGATGGTGTAGTCTCACCTCTCTGGGGACCCTCGTCCAGATGGTGTAGTCTCCTCTCTCTGGGGACCCTCGTCCAGATGGTGTAGTCTCCTCTCTCTGGGGACCCTCGTCCAGATGGTGTAGTCTCCTCTCTCTGGGGACCCTCGTCCAGATGGTGTAGTCTCACCTCTCTGGGGACCCTCGTCCAGATGGTGTAGTCTCCTCTCTCTGGGGACCCTCGTCCAGATGGTGTAGTCTCCTCTCTCTGGGGACCCTCGTCCAGATGGTGTAGTCTCACCTCTCTGGGGACCCTCGTCCAGATGGTGTAGTCTCCTCTCTCTGGGGACCCTCGTCCAGATGGTGTAGTCTCCTCTCTCTGGGGACCCTCGTCCAGATGGTGTAGTCTCCTCTCTCTGGGGACCCTCGTCCAGATGGTGTAGTCTCACCTCTCTGGGGACCCTCGTCCAGATGGTGTAGTCTCACCTCTCTGGGGACCCTCGTCCAGATGGTGTAGTCTCCTCTCTCTGGGGACCCTCGTCCAGATGGTGTAGTCTCCTCTCTCTGGGGACCCTCGTCCAGATGGTGTAGTCTCCTCTCTCTGGGGACCCTCGTCCAGATGGTGTAGTCTCCTCTCTCTGGGGACCCTCGTCCAGATGGTGTAGTCTCACCTCTCTGGGGACCCTCGTCCAGATGGTGTAGTCTCCTCTCTCTGGGGACCCTCGTCCAGATGGTGTAGTCTCACCTCTCTGGGGACCCTCGTCCAGATGGTGTAGTCTCACCTCTCTGGGGACCCTCGTCCAGATGGTGTAGTCTCACCTTCCCCTCCTGATGACTGACACTCGGTCGAAGTGAAATTCAAATCCAGTCTGTTACATTTCGTATTTCTTCTCCCCTTCAGGTCAGTCTCACATGGCTGCATTTATCAGGAGCAGACTGGAGTTATATATACATTTAAGAGTTTTTTTTGGTGAAGCTAGTAATTTAGGTTGAGCAAAAAGCAGTTTAATTTCTATAACGGAGAATAGATAACGTTTTATTGTAGTTAACCGACCCAAACTCCGGACTAGGTTCTTACTGCAGTATTACCATGGTTACACTGACCGACCCAAACTCGGACTAGGTTCTACAGCAGTATTACCATGGTTACACTGACCGACCCAAACTCGGACTAGGTTCTACTATATATCTTTAAAAAATAAAAAATACTTGAACAGAAATCAGTCGGTTATTTTATGCTTACATCGATTGGACTATAAATTATAAATGTTTAATTATTGTCGTGAAGCGTTTAGTGTTGCTGCTCGGAAATCGTTTTTCTTTCTACATTTTGTTTCAGGTCTGTGATTTTTATTTTTTAAATATTTTTTTTGATTGATTCTGTTTAAAAAAATAAATTAAAAAAATATGTAAAGAGGCACTTTGATGCAATGTGAAACGTGTTGTTCTGTTCTAAATGCATGAGTCGGCGATTTTAAATGTAATATTAATAATTGTATTTATTGTCTCCAGTACTTGCCACATTTAGACCACTAGGAGGTGATGTTGACTGAATCGGGGAAGAAGCTGGTACTCTCGCAGTACTTCAGTAGTATTTTAAAGTATTTTTACTTGTGTTTTTTTTTTGGGGGGGGTATCTGTACTTTAAACTATTTTATATTTTGGACAACTTTTACTTCACTACATTCCTCAAGAAAATAATGTAATTTGTACTCCGTACATTTTCTCTGACACACAAAAGTACTCTACATTTTAAATCGAATCAAATCACATTTATTGGTCACATAACACATGGTTAGCAGGTGTTAATTGGTCACATGGTTAGCAGGTGTTAATTGGTCACATGGTTAGCAGATGATAATTGCGAGTGTAGTGAAATGCTTGTGCTTCTAGTTCCGACTGTGCAGTAATATCTAACAAGTAATCTAACAATTCCACAACAACTACATATAAATATATGTATGAAATGTATGTATTCACTACTGTAAGTCTCTCTGGATAAGAGCGTCTGCTAAATGACTAAAACTACCTTGTACACACACAAGTGTAAAGGAATGAATGAGAATATGTACAATATAAATATATGGATGAGCGATGGCCGAACGGCATAGGCAAGATGCAGTAGATGGTATAGAGTACAGTATAATACATATGAGATGAGTAATGTAGGGTATGAAAACATATAAAGTGGCACCTATAATGTTTATTAGCAGGACAGGAAAATGGTCCGATTCACACACTCATCACGAATCCGTGGTTATCTCTGCCTGTGATCTGGCGGACTCATTAAACACAGCTGCATTGTTTGTAAATGATGTCAGAGTGTTGTCAGTGTGCCTCTGGCTATCTGGAAATACACATAGAGAAATGTGACGTCTGCTTTGCTTAATATAAGGAATTTGAAATTATTTATACTTTTACTTTTGATACTTAAGTATATTTTTTTTAAATGACAGATTTTTTTATTTAACGAGGCAAGTCAGTTAAGAACAAATTCTTATTTACAATGACGGTGTTACCGGGGGAACAGTGGGGTTTAACTGCCTTGTTCAGGGGGCAGAACGACAGATTTTATTTTGTCAGCTCGGGGATTCGATCTTGCAACCTTTCGGTTACTGGTCCAATACTCGAACCACTAGGCTACCTGCCTCCTCTAACCACTAGGCTACCTGCCTCCTCCTCTAACCACTAGGCTACCTGCCTCCTCCTCTAACCACTAGGCTACCTGCCTCCTCCTCTAACCACTAGGCTACCTGCCTCCTCCTCTAACCACTAGGCTACCTGCCTCCTCCTCTAACCACTAGGCTACCTGCCTCCTCTAACCACTAGGCTACCTGCCTCCTCCTCTAACCACTAGGCTACCTGCCTCCTCCTCTAACCACTAGGCTACCTGCCTCCTCCTCTAACCACTAGGCTACCCGCCTCCTCCTCTAACCACTAGGCTACCTGCCTCCTCCTCTAACCACTAGGCTACCTGCCTCCTCCTCTAACCACTAGGCTACCTGCCTCCTCCTCTAACCACTAGGCTACCTGCCGCCCCGTATTAGTGTTGTTGACTGTTCTGGTGGGTTCGTGTTGTTGACCATCTGTTCGTGTTGTTGACCATCTGTTCGTGTTGTTGACCATCTGTTAGTGTTGTTGACCATCTGTTCGTGTTGTTGACCATCTGTTCGTGTTGTTGACCATCTGTTCGTGTTGTTGACCATCTGTTCGTGTTGTTGACCATCTGTTCGTGTTGTTGACCATCTGTTAGTGTTGTTGACCATCTGTTCGTGTTGTTGACAGTCTGTTCGTGTTGTTGACCATCTGTTCGTGTTGTTGACCATCTGTTCTGGTGGGTTAGTGTTGTTGACCATCTGTTCGTGTTGTTGACCATCTGTTCGTGTTGTTGACCATCTGTTCGTGTTGTTGACCATCTGTTCGTGTTGTTGACAGTCTGTTCGTGTTGTTGACCATCTGTTCGTGTTGTTGACAGTCTGTTCGTGTTGTTGACCATCTGTTAGTGTTGTTGACCATCTGTTAGTGTTGTTGACCATCTGTTCGTGTTGTTGACCATCTGTTCGTGTTGTTGACAGTCTGTTCGTGTTGTTGACCATCTGTTAGTGTTGTTGACCATCTGTTAGTGTTGTTGACCATCTGTTCGTGTTGTTGACCATCTGTTCGTGTTGTTGACCATCTGTTCGTGTTGTTGACAGTCTGTTCGTGTTGTTGACAGTCTGTTCGTGTTGTTGACAGTCTGTTCGTGTTGTTGACCATCTGTTAGTGTTGTTGACCATCTGTTCGTGTTGTTGACCATCTGTTCGTGTTGTTGACCATCTGTTCGTGTTGTTGACCATCTGTTCGTGGTGTTGACCTTCTGTTCGTGTTGTTGACCATCTGTTCGTGTTGTTGACCATCTGTTCGTGGTGTTGACCTTCTGTTCGTGTTGTTGACCATCTGTTCGTGTTGTTGACCATCTGTTCGTGTTGTTGACAGTCTGTTAGTGTTGTTGACCGTCTGTTCGTGTTGTTGACCGTTTGTTCGTGTTGTTGACAGTCTGTTAGTGTTGTTGACCATCTGTTCGTGTTGTTGACCATCTGTTCTGGTGGGTTAGTGTTGTTGACAGTCTGTTCATGTTGTTGACCATCTGTTCGTGTTGTTGACCATCTGTTCTGGTGGGTTAGTGTTGTTGACCATCTGTTCGTGTTGTTGACAGTCTGTTAGTGTTGTTGACCATCTGTTCGTGTTGTTGACCATCTGTTCGTGTTGTTGACCGTCTGTTCGTGTTCTTGACCTTCTGTTCGTGTTGTTGACCGTCTGTTCGTGTTGTTGACAGTCTGTTAGTGTTGTTGACCGTCTGTTCGTGTTGTTGACAGTCTGTTAGTGTTGTTGACCATCTGTTCGTGTTGTTGACAGTCTGTTAGTGTTGTTGACCATCTGTTAGTGTTGTTGACCATCTGTTAGTGTTGTTGACCATCTGTTCGTGTTGTTGACAGTCTGTTAGTGTTGTTGACCATCTGTTAGTGTTGTTGACCATCTGTTCGTGTTGTTGACCATCTGTTCGTGTTGTTGACCATCTGTTCGTGTTGTTGACCATCTGTTCGTGTTGTTGACCATCTGTTAGTGTTGTTGACCATCTGTTCGTGTTGTTGACCATCTGTTAGTGTTGTTGACCATCTGTTCGTGTTGTTGACAGTCTGTTAGTGTTGTTGACCATCTGTTCGTGTTGTTGACCAGTCTGTTCGTGTTGTTGACCATCTGTTAGTGTAGTTGACCATCTGTTCGTGTTGTTGACCATCTGTTCGTGTTGTTGACCATCTGTTCGTGTTGTTGACAGTCTGTTCGTGTTGTTGACCATCTGTTCGTGTTGTTGACAGTCTGTTCGTGTTGTTGACCATCTGTTAGTGTTGTTGACCATCTGTTAGTGTTGTTGACCATCTGTTCGTGTTGTTGACCATCTGTTCGTGTTGTTGACAGTCTGTTCGTGTTGTTGACCATCTGTTAGTGTAGTTGACCATCTGTTCGTGTTGTTGACCATCTGTTCGTGTTGTTGACCATCTGTTCGTGTTGTTGACAGTCTGTTCGTGTTGTTGACCATCTGTTAGTGTTGTTGACAGTCTGTTCGTGTTGTTGACCGTCTGTTCGTGTTGTTGACCATCTGTTCTGGTGGGTTAGTGTTGTTGACCATCTGTTCGTGTTGTTGACCATCTGTTCGTGTTGTTGACCATCTGTTCGTGTTGTTGACCATCTGTTCGTGTTGTTGACAGTCTGTTCGTGTTGTTGACCATCTGTTCGTGTTGTTGACAGTCTGTTCGTGTTGTTGACCATCTGTTAGTGTTGTTGACCATCTGTTAGTGTTGTTGACCATCTGTTCGTGTTGTTGACCATCTGTTCGTGTTGTTGACAGTCTGTTCGTGTTGTTGACCATCTGTTAGTGTTGTTGACCATCTGTTAGTGTTGTTGACCATCTGTTCGTGTTGTTGACCATCTGTTCGTGTTGTTGACAGTCTGTTCGTGTTGTTGACAGTCTGTTCGTGTTGTTGACAGTCTGTTCGTGTTGTTGACCATCTGTTAGTGTTGTTGACCATCTGTTCATGTTGTTGACCATCTGTTCGTGTTGTTGACCATCTGTTCGTGTTGTTGACCATCTGTTCGTGGTGTTGACCTTCTGTTCGTGTTGTTGACCATCTGTTCGTGTTGTTGACCATCTGTTCGTGGTGTTGACCTTCTGTTCGTGTTGTTGACCATCTGTTCGTGTTGTTGACCATCTGTTCGTGTTGTTGACATCTGTTCGTGTTGTTGACAGTCTGTTAGTGTTGTTGACCGTCTGTTCGTGTTGTTGACCGTTTGTTCGTGTTGTTGACAGTCTGTTAGTGTTGTTGACCATCTGTTCGTGTTGTTGACCATCTGTTCTGGTGGGTTAGTGTTGTTGACAGTCTGTTCATGTTGTTGACCATCTGTTCGTGTTGTTGACCATCTGTTCTGGTGGGTTAGTGTTGTTGACCATCTGTTCGTGTTGTTGACAGTCTGTTAGTGTTGTTGACCATCTGTTCGTGTTGTTGACCATCTGTTCGTGTTGTTGACCGTCTGTTCGTGTTCTTGACCTTCTGTTCGTGTTGTTGACCGTCTGTTCGTGTTGTTGACAGTCTGTTAGTGTTGTTGACCGTCTGTTCGTGTTGTTGACAGTCTGTTAGTGTTGTTGACCATCTGTTCGTGTTGTTGACAGTCTGTTAGTGTTGTTGACCATCTGTTAGTGTTGTTGACCATCTGTTAGTGTTGTTGACCATCTGTTCGTGTTGTTGACCATCTGTTCGTGTTGTTGACATCTGTTAGTGTTGTTGACCATCTGTTAGTGTTGTTGACCATCTGTTCGTGTTGTTGACCATCTGTTCGTGTTGTTGACCATCTGTTCGTGTTGTTGACCATCTGTTCGTGTTGTTGACCATCTGTTAGTGTTGTTGACCATCTGTTCGTGTTGTTGACCATCTGTTAGTGTTGTTGACCATCTGTTCGTGTTGTTGACCATCTGTTCGTGTTGTTGACCATCTGTTCGTGTTGTTGACCATCTGTTCGTGTTGTTGACCATCTGTTCGTGTTGTTGACCATCTGTTCGTGTTGTTGACCATCTGTTCGTGTTGTTGACCATCTGTTCGTGTTGTTGACAGTCTGTTCGTGTTGTTGACAGTCTGTTCGTGTTGTTGACAGTCTGTTAGTGTTGTTGACCATCTGTTAGTGTAGTTGACCATCTGTTCGTGTTGTTGACCATCTGTTCGTGTTGTTGACCATCTGTTAGTGTTGTTGACAGTCTGTTCGTGTTGTTGACCGTCTGTTCGTGTTGTTGACCATCTGTTCTGGTGGGTTAGTGTTGTTGACAGTCTGTTCGTGTTGTTGACCAGTCTGTTCGTGTTGTTGACCATCTGTTAGTGTTGTTGACCATCTGTTCGTGTTGTTGACCATCTGTTAGTGTTGTTGACCATCTGTTAGTGTTGTTGACAGTCTGTTCGTGTTGTTGACCATCTGTTAGTGTTGTTGACCATCTGTTCGTGTTGTTGACCATCTGTTAGTGTTGTTGACCATCTGTTCGTGTTGTTGACCATCTGTTAGTGTTGTTGACCATCTGTTCATGTTGTTGACAGTCTGTTAGTGTTGTTGACAGTCTGTTCGTGTTGTTGACCATCTGTTCGTGTTGTTGACCATCTGTTCTGGTGGGTTAGTGTTGTTGACAGTCTGTTAGTGTTGTTGACCATCTGTTAGTGTTGTTGACCATCTGTTCGTGTTGTTGACCATCTGTTCGTGTTGTTGACCATCTGTTAGTGTTGTTGACCATCTGTTCGTGTTGTTGACCATCTGTTAGTGTTGTTGACCATCTGTTCGTGTTGTTGACCATCTGTTAGTGTTGTTGACCATCTGTTCGTGTTGTTGACCATCTGTTAGTGTTGTTGACCATCTGTTCAGTGTTGTTGACCATCTGTTAGTGTTGTTGACCATCTGTTCGTGTTGTTGACCATCTGTTCGTGTTGTTGACCATCTGTTCGGTGGGTTAGTGTTGTTGACCATCTGTTAGTGTTGTTGACCATCTGTTAGTGTTGTTGACCATCTGTTCGTGTTGTTGACCATCTGTTCGTGTTGTTGACCATCTGTTAGTGTTGTTGACCATCTGTTCGTGTTGTTGACCATCTGTTCGTGTTGTTGACCATCTGTTCTGGTGGGTTAGTGTTGTTGACAGTCTGTTCGTGTTGTTGACAGTCTGTTCGTGTTGTTGACCATCTGTTAGTGTTGTTGACCATCTGTTCGTGTTGTTGACCATCTGTTAGTGTTGTTGACCATCTGTTAGTGTTGTTGACAGTCTGTTCGTGTTGTTGACCATCTGTTAGTGTTGTTGACCATCTGTTCGTGTTGTTGACCATCTGTTAGTGTTGTTGACCATCTGTTCGTGTTGTTGACCATCTGTTAGTGTTGTTGACCATCTGTTCGTGTTGTTGACCATCTGTTAGTGTTGTTGACCAGTCTGTTCGTGTTGTTGACCATCTGTTCGTGTTGTTGACCATCTGTTCGTGTTGTTGACCATCTGTTAGTGTTGTTGACCATCTGTTGTGTTGTTGACCATCTGTTAGTGTTGTTGACCATCTGTTAGTGTTGTTGACCATCTGTTCGTGTTGTTGACCATCTGTTAGTGTTGTTGACCATCTGTTCGTGTTGTTGACCATCTGTTAGTGTTGTTGACCATCTGTTCGTGTTGTTGACCATCTGTTCGTGTTGTTGACCATCTGTTAGTGTTGTTGACCATCTGTTCGTGTTGTTGACCATCTGTTAGTGTTGTTGACCATCTGTTAGTGTTGTTGACCATCTGTTCGTGTTGTTGACCATCTGTTAGTGTTGTTGACCATCTGTTCGTGTTGTTGACCATCTGTTAGTGTTGTTGACCATCTGTTAGTGTTGTTGACCATCTGTTAGTGTTGTTGACCATCTGTTCGTGTTGTTGACCATCTGTTCGTGTTGTTGACCATCTGTTAGTGTTGTTGACCATCTGTTCGTGTTGTTGACCATCTGTTAGTGTTGTTGACCATCTGTTCGTGTTGTTGACCATCTGTTCGTGTTGTTGACCATCTGTTCGTGTTGTTGACCATCTGTTAGTGTTGTTGACCATCTGTTAGTGTTGTTGACCATCTGTTAGTGTTGTTGACCATCTGTTCGTGTTGTTGACCATCTGTTCGTGTTGTTGACCATCTGTTCGTGTTGTTGACCATCTGTTCTGGTGGGTTAGTGTTGTTGACCATCTGTTAGTGTTGTTGACCATCTGTTCGTGTTGTTGACCATCTGTTAGTGTTGTTGACCATCTGTTAGTGTTGTTGACCATCTGTTAGTGTTGTTGACCATCTGTTAGTGTTGTTGACCATCTGTTAGTGTTGTTGACCATCTGTTCGTGTTGTTGACCATCTGTTAGTGTTGTTGACCATCTGTTAGTGTTGTTGACCATCTGTTCGTGTTGTTGACCATCTGTTAGTGTTGTTGACCATCTGTTAGTGTTGTTGACCATCTGTTAGTGTTGTTGACCATCTGTTCGTGTTGTTGACCATCTGTTCGTGTTGTTGACCATCTGTTAGTGTTGTTGACCATCTGTTAGTGTTGTTGACCATCTGTTCGTGTTGTTGACCATCTGTTCGTGTTGTTGACCATCTGTTCGTGTTGTTGACCATCTGTTAGTGTTGTTGACCATCTGTTAGTGTTGTTGACCATCTGTTCGTGTTGTTGACCATCTGTTAGTGTTGTTGACCATCTGTTCGTGTTGTTGACCATCTGTTAGTGTTGTTGACCATCTGTTAGTGTTGTTGACCATCTGTTCGTGTTGTTGACCATCTGTTCGTGTTGTTGACCATCTGTTAGTGTTGTTGACCATCTGTTCGTGTTGTTGACCATCTGTTAGTGTTGTTGACCATCTGTTAGTGTTGTTGACCATCTGTTAGTGTTGTTGACCATCTGTTCGTGTTGTTGACCATCTGTTCGTGTTGTTGACCATCTGTTAGTGTTGTTGACCATCTGTTAGTGTTGTTGACCATCTGTTCGTGTTGTTGACCATCTGTTCGTGTTGTTGACCATCTGTTAGTGTTGTTGACCATCTGTTCGTGTTGTTGACCATCTGTTAGTGTTGTTGACCATCTGTTAGTGTTGTTGACCATCTGTTCGTGTTGTTGACCATCTGTTAGTGTTGTTGACCATCTGTTAGTGTTGTTGACCATCTGTTAGTGTTGTTGACCATCTGTTAGTGTTGTTGACCATCTGTTAGTGTTGTTGACCATCTGTTCGTGTTGTTGACCATCTGTTCGTGTTGTTGACCATCTGTTCGTGTTGTTGACCATCTGTTAGTGTTGTTGACCATCTGTTAGTGTTGTTGACCATCTGTTCGTGTTGTTGACCATCTGTTCGTGTTGTTGACCATCTGTTCGTGTTGTTGACCATCTGTTCGTGTTGTTGACCATCTGTTAGTGTTGTTGACCATCTGTTAGTGTTGTTGACCATCTGTTAGTGTTGTTGGCCCTCTGTTCGTGTTGTTGACCATCTGTTCGTGTTGTTGACCATCTGTTCGTGTTGTTGACCATCTGTTCGTGTTGTTGACCATCTGTTAGTGTTGTTGACCATCTGTTCGTGTTGTTGACCATCTGTTGGTGTTGTTGACCATCTGTTCTGGTGGGTTAGTGTTGTTGACATCTGTTCGTGTTGTTGACAGTCTGTTAGTGTTGTTGACAGTTAATAAACCGGTTCTGTTGAACAGACAGACTTCTGGTCATTGTTTCTGTGGTGTTTATGAATCTTCATATGAATGAGTCCTTCGGTTTAGTTTGTGAATTTAATGAAATGGTTCCTTTTTTTAATTAAATAAAGATTTGTTTTTTTCCTATCCCCTGTCTATCTCTAGCTCCCTGTTGCCCACGGTTACGGATGAGCCCCAGAGGGAAGCAGAGGACGCTGGGATGCCCGATGCCCCAAGTGGGAGGAGCTCTGCTCTGGAGGCGGTCCGCTCCTCTTTATGCCCCGCCCATCGCTCTCTGCTCCAGCGAATCCTGAGGCTCGCCCACCAGCAGCACCGTCTATCGTTGGCCTACAGGGACGCACATCGCCGTCTCGTCCCGCCCCCAGACCCTCTCTGCGGCCACCTGGTGGCCAAACAACAGGACGACACTTCCTCTCCTCCTCCTCCTCCTTCTTTTACTGACTGTTGGAGCCGTAGTGCCACCGGAGCCACTCGTCAGCAGACTGACTGGAAGACACCAGGCGGTCCAGGCTGTTGCTGTGTGCAGCGCTGCAGGCTGCCTCCTGTCTGTTTCTGTCTTCAGAGCCTCCACTGCCTGTCCTGCCAGAGCCTATCCCTGGGACACATTACCACTGGGGTTCGCTCTTCCTCTTCTCTCTGCACTTTCACCTCCTCCCCTTCTCTTTCATCCTCCGCTCTGTACCCTAACCCCTCGGTCTGTCCCGTGGCCTCTGTCTGTTGCTCCCACCCCCAGCCCTGCTCCAACCCTCACCCTCACCCCCAGCCCTGCTCCAACCCCCACCCTCACCCCCAGCCCTGCGCCTCCTGCTGCTCAGAACACACCTACCTGGCCCCGGTCAGACGCACAGCCCAGGGAGGAGGAGGAAGAGCGGGAGGAGGAAGCGAGTGCCCTGTCCTCAAGAGAGAGCCATCCCGCACCCCCTCTCCTCCCCCTCTCTCCCCCATCCCCTCAGACATGGACGGAAAGGAGGAAGACAAGCCTCCCTCTCTTCTGCTGCAGCAGCAGCAGCAGCAGGAGGGGGAAAAAGAGGAGGAGGCTGGGTGTGGTGGGGAGGTGGGCGAGGACAGGGAGCAGCAGGACCTGGTGGAGCGATTCAGTGACAAACTAAAAACAATCAGACCCCAGGAGAAGGATCCCCACCTGACGACCTCGGCCAATCGGCACGTGGCAGAGTCCCGGGCCGACGCCCACCTGAGTGAGATCATCACCACCGTTCTGAACACGGGCGGCGGCGGCGGCGACTACAGCCTAAACGACATGTTGCATCACCACGACAACGACGAGAGCCGGCCACCTCGGACACGTTCCCGGCGGCGACAGGAGGCCCTGGCTGCCATGACGACTTTGCCCGACCAGTCGTCCACCCGGCGCCAGACCGTGCTAATCAAACGGGAGCTGGCCAGGCTGAACCAATCGCTGGGCAGGAGGCTGTCGCTAGGGAAGAACAAGAGCCGCAGTGCCAAGCCCTTTTCTACCTGCTCCTCACCTGAACCAACCCCTGTTACAGCCGAGATGGACAGAATCACAGAGGAGGGGGGAGAGACGGGTAGAGTGGAGGAGGGAGGGACGGAGAGGGTGAAGGAGGGAGAGACGGAGAGGGTGAAGGAGGGAGAGACGGAGAGGGTGAAGGAGGGAGGGACGGAGAGGGTGAAGGAGGGAGAGACGGAGAGGGTGAAGGAGGGAGAGACGGAGAGGGTGAAGGAGGGAGGGACGGAGAGGGTGAAGGAGGGAGAGACGGAGAGGGTGAAGGAGGGAGAGACGGAGAGGGTGAAGGAGGGAGGGACGGAGAGGGTGAAGGAGGGAGGGACGGAGAGGGTGAAGGAGGGAGAGACGGGTAGAGTGGAGGAGGGAGAGACGGAGAGGGTGAAGGAGGGAGGGACGGAGAGGGTGAAGGAGGGAGGGACGGAGAGGGTGAAGGAGGGAGAGACGGAGAGGGTGACAGCAGAGGAGGCAGGTCCAGTGAGAGTTACGAAGGATATAGTGGGCGTGAAGGAGGAGATGGAGAAACCCCCAGTCCTCTCCTCTACACAACAGAGTCACCCGCAGGAGGACCAACACAAACCAGAGAGCTGGAACATCACCTGTCAGGACAGCAGTAGGAATGACCTCCCAGAGAAGAGGAGGAGACAGGAGGAGTCACCAGGTAGTACCAGCAGCACCTGTCTTCCTGAGAGGAGTAGAGAGGAAGAGGAGGAGACAGCAGAAACAGCAGGCTGCAGCAAGGACAGTAGCAGAGTGTCAGCCAGGAATAGCCCTTCCCACCCCTGCAGAACCGGGAGAGGCAAGAGGTCCCAGCCAGGCAGCAGCAGCAAGGTGGTGGTGGTGAGGAGGAGCAGCGAGGCTGGGAGGTCCAGGAGGAATATCGTCCCTCCCCAGCGGTTCTCCTCCTACGTCACAGAGCCCAGGATGATGTATTCTGCTGCCTGTTTCTCAGAGAGAATCTTCTCCGCCCAGAGGACGCCAAAGGATCGGCCACCACTAAATGCCCCCAACACCAATCACACAGACTCCCAATCCTCGGCCACAGACACGGCTGAGGGGTTGGGCGAAGCAAGAGAAGAAGAATTACCGCTGGCATCCAGTCCTGAGGTTGTCAGTCAGGAGAGGAGAGGAGACAGAGGCTGTAGATCAACAGCAGGAGGTCAGAGTTCAGACCGTGAGTCACAGAGACGAGGTCAGGTGATTCCCGTCACTGCATCTTCCTCTGAGCAGCAGAGTCCCCGTAAACACCGCTCCCGGAACAGGGCAGATGTTAGGCTCAGAGCAGCCAAACCTTTTGGGCGCTTACGCTCCTCCCCAGCCCAACCCCAGGGTCAGCACCCAGACTCCCGGTCCCAACCAGCGAGCCCTCAGACAGCCTTCAGGTCAGAGGGTGAGGTCCACACAGAGCAATCTCAGTACACCAGCCCTATCAAGCTGATGTTTGTGTCTGCAGTAGTGGGTGAAGAGGGGGTGAGGTACACCCTGAAGGCGGCTGCACCAGGATCCAGCTGGCATGGACAGGAGACCTTTGACCCCTGTGAGGAGTCATCGTGGGCTGGAAGTCCAGAGAAGACCCCAGAGAAGACTCACAATCCACCTAAAACCAGGAGTCCCCCCCAGACCAGGAGTCCCCCCCAGACCAGGAGTCCCCCCCAGCTTAAAACCAGGAGTCCGCTTAAAACCAGGAGTCCACCCAAGAACACCGTATCGTCATCACCAAAGCTGTGTGGAACGACGAGAGGAGAGGGGGGTAGCCCGCCAAAACGTTCCCCCGGATCCCAGAACGGAGATGGCCCGCCTCCTTTTCGTGAAACCACCCCCACGAAGAGACGTCCGGGACGTCCCAAGAAGCTGGGCCCCCAGCTGGAGAAGAGGGCCAAGAGGCCGATCGGCCGCCCGCCCAAGCAAAGGGGTGTAGAGCCGAGCTGTGGCTCCAGGCAGGGGGGTCAGGACCGGTCCGGTGGAGTTCCCTTAGGCTGCAGTACCGGGGAGGTGGGCAACGAGGAGAGAGACCCAGCCAACAGGAACCTGAAGATCACCGTGGTGTACGGACGCTCCCACAGGACCAAGAGGACCGTGTCGGAGGAGGCTGCTTGTCTCCAGGCTACAGAGCAGCTGATGGATCTGAACTTTGTCAGACCGGTGAAGGAGAAGAGGTTCGCTCCCCACGCCAGCAACAGCAGCAACATTATCAAGTGCCAGAAGCTGCAGTGTACCGCGGCCATGCGTCGTCCAGGGAGACCCGCCAAGGTCAAGATCTCCGGAATCTCCGTTACCGTCACCACCAGGTCGCCGGGGAAACGCAAGATCCACATGAACCGGGACGCAGCCAGGAAATCTCCGGAGAAGCTCTGTCAGTGGAAAGCCCTCCTTCCTGAACCCCAGCCTTCCAAAGAGCCCAGGAAAATCAGCAGCACACCATCTAGTGACGACGACACTCGGATGCAGACCGAGAGAACGACAGAGTCCAAGGATGGAGAGAGGGAGCGACAGACCCAGACTCCTCCTCTGTTGGCGGTGCGTCACTCTGTGAGGGTGAGGAAGCCTTCAGTGTACCTGCTTCACTCTGTAGCCACCTCCACCTCTAGGTCCCTGAGCCACAGTACCGCCCTGCTGCGCCGATCCAGACAGCTACTGATCAACAGGGCCAGCAGCAAGGGCAGCCATCGCAGGAGGAAGGAGGAGGGAGGAGAGGACACCCCAGGGCAGGAGGAGCTGCTGTCTGGGAAGGAGGAGAGGAAGAGCGAGGGAAGAGGAGGGCTGTTGTGTGAGGACCTGAGCCAGGTGGCGGGGGTTTCGGTAGACTCCATTTTCCCGGCCAGCTCCAGCGAGGCGTTGAGGTGGTGGCCCGTCTCCTCCGACCAGGACAGCCTGAACCAAGAGCTGGCTCGCAGGATCCGCCTCATATCCCACAGCTGGGTCACTTCCGCAGCCACTACCACCCACACCACCAGGACGGGGACGATCACGTCCGCCAAGCAGAAACTCGACGATGACTCTTTGTCCTCCTGGAAGCCAGAGGTTGGGTCGGCGGTGCGGCTGCTGTTTGACCAGCGCTGCAGCGTGGAGAGGCTGGCATCCTGGTTCATGCAGACCACTGAGACTCAGTCTCTGGGCATTGTGAAGAAGACCAGCTCCCGAAACCCCTATGAGCTCCTTCACTACCCCCGGACCGCCAGCAGGGGGAGCGTCTTTCCCAGCCCGCAGACCATGCGACTACGCAAACACATCAAGAAGTTTGCCAAAGCTGTGCCGAAGAGCCCCGCCCAGCTCCGTCTAGCCCAGGAACGGCTCCGACGTGGAAAAGAGCTGAATGCCAGGCGGCGTCTGTTCACTGCGAGGCCGGCGTCAGGCGGGCTGCGTCTCAGAGCTCCATGGAGGAAGATCAGGGCCCTCGGGACGTACAGAACCACTCTGCTCAGAGTCAGAGAAAAGTTCCTCACCTGGACCCTCAGAGCCAAGCGGCCCAACAGGCTGAGGTACAACCAGGCGATCTGGAGGAGAAGCCTGGTGGAGGTAGGCAATTCACCTGACCAGGTCTGCCCTTCTGCTCAGCCCAGGGAGGAGCTCACCTCTTCTCCACATCACCACTGTCTACCTGCCTCCTCGGACACCAGTCAGCCCTGCAGCCCCGACCAGCTGACAGGCCTCACCAAACAGCAGCGTCTCAGCTCTAAAGCCTGGAGTCCAGAGACTCTGAAGGAGTGTTGCGTGTTTCTCAAGAAGATCAACTCCCCCGACACAGAGTCCACCGTTGAGGACGAGTGGGACGTCTGCACCGTCAATCTAGACGACACATACTGCCCCGACGAGACCAGACAGGAGGAGAGGAGGGACGAGTACGACAAAGCTGTGAAAACTGAGAGAAGGAAGAGGAGAGTTCCCTGGAAGGAGTCTAGCGGTTCGCCGCAGGAGGCGATGGTTCAGGAGCACAACCGGGTCCGAGCCGGGAACAGGAGAGGCAAACAGAAAAATTCAGGGAAAGCCACGAGCCAATCACCGACCCCGCCACCGCCAACGAAAGCCACGAGCCAATCACCGACCCCGCCGCCAACGAAAGCCACGAGCCAATCACCGACCCCGCCGCCAACGAAAGTCACGAGCCAATCACCGACCCCGCCTCCAACGAAAGCCACGAGCCAATCACCGACCCCGCCGCCAACGAAAGTCATGAGAAAATCGCGTGGGAGGGGCCTGACCGGGCCGCGGTGGCGTGACTTTATACTGGGTAATGACTTTAACTTCCTGTTGTTTCCTGTACATTCTGACAGTCACGTAGCCGATTTTAGTATAGAAATACCCTTAAATCTGGCTCCGTATGTTGTACAGGTACAAATCCATTGTTTTTAATCGCAAACATTCTACTCTCCCCTCATCTCTGCAGGAACCTGACTGTCCCCCCCCCCCCCTCCGTCCCGTCTCCACGGTGACCGTGTTGTAACCGTATTGGGGACGCTCCTCCCTCCGTCTCCAACGGTGACCGGCGTGTAAACAACCATGGTGCCTTCAAGACTGTCCCTCGGGTATTATGTAGCAGAAGGATAAAAAGTTTTAACCAAGAAAGAAGCTTGACGTTGCACTATTTTTAAACTATTCAGTCCCGTGTCCCCCTCCTCCCCCCTCCTCCTCCGTCCCACTGCTTTAAAAACACAAAAAACCAAACTGTGGATAGATTTGTACAGAATGTTTGTTTTAAACTTTGACACAAACTTTTAACTTTCTTCTTCTGTATTGTCTGATACAACTACCAACCCGTCAAGTTCTGTTGTAATGAGCCTGGATTGCCCGTTGGGAGAGTACACATTCAGACTTCAACTCTTGAGTCTTCATCTCCAATGGCACCCTATTCCCTATATATATATATATATATAGGGCACTATTTTAGACCAGGGCCATATAATGTTCAGGTCAAAAGTAGTGCACTGTATAGGGAATAGGGTGCCATAGGGCTCTGGTCTAAAGTAGTGCACTATATAGGGAATAGGGTACCATAGGGCTCTGGTATAAAGTAGTGCACTATATAGGGAATAGGGTGCCCTTTGGGTCTGATTCTCTCTTCCCTGATGTGTGTGCACTTCCTGTCATGGATTTATAAACATTATAAGTGTAAACATCAGCTTGGAAGGGAGGGAGTAGCCACCATGTTACTAACGCGAGTCCACGTTAGATCCATGACGGAGGGACACTTCGGTGTGGTTAAGGTGGAAGAACTGAATTAGGTTTTTAGTATGCTTTGCCACGGCAGCCATTTTGTATGAAGGTTAATGTGTGTCTGTTGCATTATAGAAGCAGCAGCGCCATGATTCCCCCCCCATCCCCTCCCCCCCATCCCCTCCCCCCCATCCCCTCCCCCCCATCCCCTCCCCCCCATCCCCTCCTCCCCATCCCCTCCCCCCCATCCCCTCCCCCCCATCCCCTCCTCCCCATCCCCTCCCCCCCATCCCCTCCCCCCCATCCCCTCCTCCCATCCCCTCCCCCCCATCCCCTCCTCCCCATCCCCTCCCCCCCCATCCCCTCCCTCCCATCCCCTCCCCCCCCATCCCCTCCCCCCCATCCCCTCCCCCCCATCCCCTCCTCCCCATCCCCTCCCCCCCATCCCCTCCCCCCACATCCCCTCCCCCCATCCCCTCCCCCCCATCCCCTCCCTCCCCATCCCCTCCCCCCCATCCCCTCCTCCCATCCCCTACTCCCATCCCCTCCCCCCCATCCCCTCCTCCCATCCCCTCCCCCCCATCCCCTCCCTCCCATCCCCTCCCCCCATCCCCCCTCCCATCCCCTCCCTCCCATCCCCTCCCTCCCATCCCCTCCCCCCCATCCCCTCCCCCCCCATCCCCTCCCCCCCATCCCCTCCCTCCCATCCCCTCCCTCCCATCCCCTCCCCCCCATCCCCTCCCTCCCATCCCCTCCCTCCCATCCCCTCCCTCCCATCCCCTCCCCCTTACAAAACAACATACCTCATGATCTAACAAATCAACCAGCAGACTGGAGCTGGACCGGGCCGTAGTCACGGCCCCCTAAATAACAACATATCCCCTATAGTTTTAATTAAACTCATTACACGGAGGGGTCGAGTGTCTGCAGTCTTTTTTTCCTTCCTGATTTTAATTAAAAAAGGTCACTAATTAGTAACGAACTCCCCCCCCCCTTTTCACCTGGTTGCCACGGTCTTTTAATTGAAAGGTCGAACACTAGGGCCCTGCATGGAATCAGTTTGAATCCCCCTTCCTGCCCTATTTAGTGCACTACCAGAGCGGCTCCGGTCCAAAAGTAGCACACTATATAGAGAACAAGGTGCGATTTGTGACTTTTAAAACCCTACTACTTCATATTGACTGTGTCCAGAAGCTACGGGTTCATCTCTAAGGGACACTGTATCCTCAACGTAGTACACTACTTTTGGACCGTTGTGTAGTCGAGAATGTTTTTTTTTTAAACTTTGGGCCGGGGGATTTATCTTCTAGCGTGCTTGACATTTTTAAAGCTAATGTGATCTGTGCTAACGGGGTAACGTTGCCTTTTTAAATCCTGGCCTTTATTGTCTTTTTAAAACAATGTTGTTGTTGTTGTTGTTGTTGTTGTTGTTGATATTTGGGCTTTTCTGTCTGTCTGTTTTAAGTTTTCACCCAGAGCATTAATGAATAAAACGTGAATGAGATCAGACCTGCTTGTTGTGTGTGAACGTTAAATCAGACCTTATTAACCCTGTACCCCCCCCCCAGAGGTTATTAACCCTGTACCCCCCCAGAGGTTATTAACCCTGTACCCCCCCCAGAGGTTATTAACCCTGTACCCCACCCCAGAGGTTATTAACCCTGTACACCCCCAGAGGTTATTAACCCTGTACACCCCCCCCAGAGGTTATTAACCCTGTACCCCCCCCAGAGGTTATTAACCCTGTACCCCCCCCAGAGGTTATTAACCCTGTACACCCCCCCAGAGGTTATTAACCCTGTACCCCCCCCAGAGGTTATTAACCCTGTACACCCCCCCCAGAGGTTATTAACCCTGTACCCCCCCCCAGAGGTTATTAACCCTGTGCCCCCCCAGACCTTATTAACCCTGTACCCCCCCCAGAGGTTATTAACCCTGTACACCCCCCCAGAGGTTATTAACCCTGTACACCCCCCCAGAGGTTATTAACCCTGTACCCCCCCAGAGGTTATTAACCCTGTACCCCTCCAGAGGTTATTAACCCTGTACACCCCCCCAGAGGTTATTAACCCTGTACCCCCCAGAGGTTATTAACCCTGTACCCCCCAGAGGTTATTAACCCTGTTAACCCCCCCCAGAGGTTATTAACCCTGTACCCCCCCAGACCTTATTAACCCTGTACCCCCCCCAGAGGTTATTAACCCTGTACCCCCCCAGACCTTATTAACCCTGTACCCCCCCCAGAGGTTATTAACCCTGTACCCCCCCCAGAGGTTATTAACCCTGTACCCCCCCAGAGGTTATTAACCCTGTACACCCCCCCCCAGAGGTTATTAACCCTGTGCCCCCCCAGAGGTTATTAACCCTGTACCCCCCCAGAGGTTATTAACCCTGTACACCCCCCAGAGGTTATTAACCCTGTAACCCCCCCAGAGGTTATTAACCCTGTACCCCCCCAGAGGTTATTAACCCTGTACCTACCCCAGACCTTATTAACCCTGTACCCCCCCAGAGGTTATTAACCCTGTACCCCCCCCCAGAGGTTATTAACCCTGTACCCCCCCCAGAGGTTATTAACCCTGTAACCCCCCCAGAGGTTATTAACCCTGTACCCCACCCAGAGGTTATTAACCCTGTACACCCCCAGAGGTTATTAACCCTGTACACCCCCCCCAGAGGTTATTAACCCTGTACCCCCCCCAGAGGTTATTAACCCTGTACCCCCCCCAGAGGTTATTAACCCTGTACACCCCCCCAGAGGTTATTAACCCTGTACCCCCCCAGAGGTTATTAACCCTGTACACCCCCCCCCAGAGGTTATTAACCCTGTACCCCCCCCCCAGAGGTTATTAACCCTGTGCCCCCCCAGACCTTATTAACCCTGTACCCCCCCCAGAGGTTATTAACCCTGTTAACCCCCCCAGAGGTTATTAACCCTGTACACCCCCCCAGAGGTTATTAACCCTGTACCCCCCCAGAGGTTATTAACCCTGTACCCCCCAGAGGTTATTAACCCTGTACACCCCCCCAGAGGTTATTAACCCTGTACCCCCCCCAGACCTTATTAACCCTGTACCCCCCCCCAGAGGTTATTAACCCTGTACCCCCCCCAGACCTTATTAACCCTGTACCCCCCCCAGAGGTTATTAACCCTGTACCCCCCCCAGAGGTTATTAACCCTGTACACCCCCCCAGAGGTTATTAACCCTGTACACCCCCCCAGAGGTTATTAACCCTGTACCCCCCCAGAGGTTATTAACCCTGTACCCCCCCAGAGGTTATTAACCCTGTACACCCCCCAGAGGTTATTAACCCTGTACCCCCCCCAGAGGTTATTAACCCTGTACCCCCCCAGAGGTTATTAACCCTGTACCCCCCCAGAGGTTATTAACCCTGTACCCCCCCCAGAGGTTATTAACCCTGTACCCCCCCAGAGGTTATTAACCCTGTAACCCCCCCAGAGGTTATTAACCCTGTACCCCCCCAGAGGTTATTAACCCTGTACCCCCCCAGAGGTTATTAACCCTGTACCCCCCCCCAGAGGTTATTAACCCTGTACCCCCCCCAGAGGTTATTAACCCTGTACCCCCCCAGAGGTTATTAACCCTGTACCCCCCCCAGAGGTTATTAACCCTGTCACCCCCCCAGAGGTTATTAACCCTGTACACCCCCCCCCCCCAGAGGTTATTAACCCTGTACCCCCCCAGAGGTTATTAACCCTGTACACCCCCCCAGAGGTTATTAACCCTGTAACCCCCCCAGAGGTTATTAACCCTGTACCCCCCCAGAGGTTATTAACCCTGTACCACCCCAGAGGTTATTAACCCTGTACCCCCCCCAGAGGTTATTAACCCTGTACCCCCCCCAGAGGTTATTAACCCTGTACCCCCCCAGAGGTTATTAACCCTGTACCCCCCCCAGAGGTTATTAACCCTGTACCCCCCCAGAGGTTATTAACCCTGTACACCCCCCCAGAGGTTATTAACCCTGTACCCCCCCCAGAGGTTATTAACCCTGTACCCCCCCAGAGGTTATTAACCCTGTACCCCCCCAGAGGTTATTAACCCTGTACCCCCCCAGAGGTTATTAACCCTGTACCCCCCCAGAGGTTATTAACCCTGTACCCCCCCCAGAGGTTATTAACCCTGTACCCCAACCCCCCCAGAGGTTATTAACCCTGTACTACCACCCCCCCCCCCAGAGGTTATTAACCCTGTAACCCCCCCAGAGGTTATTAACCCTGTACCCCCCCCAGAGGTTATTAACCCTGTACCCCCCCCAGAGGTTATTAACCCTGTACCCCCCCAGAGGTTATTAACCCTGTACCCCCCCCAGAGGTTATTAACCCTGTGCCCACCCCCCCAGAGGTTATTAACCCTGTACACCCCCCCAGAGGTTATTAACCCTGTACCACCCCGAGGTTATTAACCCTGTACACCCCCCCAGAGGTTATTAACCCTGTACCCCCAGAGGTTATTAACCCTGTACACCCCCCCAGAGGTTATTAACCCTGTACCCCCCCCCAGAGGTTATTAACCCTGTACCCCCCAGAGGTTATTAACCCTGTACCCCCCCAGAGGTTATTAACCCTGTACCCCCCCAGAGGTTATTAACCCTGTACCCCGCAGAGGTTATTAACCCTGTACCCCCCCAGAGGTTATTAACCCTGTACCCCCCCAGAGGTTATTAACCCTGTACCCCCCCAGAGGTTATTAACCCTGTACACCCCCCAGAGGTTATTAACCCTGTACCCCCCCAGAGGTTATTAACCCTGTACCCCCCCAGAGGTTATTAACCCTGTACCCCCCCAGAGGTTATTAACCCTGTACCCCCCCAGAGATTATTAACCCTGTACCCCCCCAGAGGTTATTAACCCTGTACCCCCCCAGAGGTTATTAACCCTGTACACCCCCCAGGGGTTATTAACCCTGTACACCGCCCCAGAGGTTATTAACCCTGTTCACCCCCCCAGAGGTTATTAACCCTGTACACCCCCCCAGAGATTATTAACCCTGTACTCCCCCCCAGAGGTTATTAACCCTGTACCCCCCCAGAGGTTATTAACCCTGTACACCCCCCCCAGAGGTTATTAACCCTGTAAACACCCCCAGAGGTTATTAACCCTGTACACCCCCCCAGAGGTTATTAACCCTGTACACCCCCCCCAGGGGTTATTAACCCTGTACACCCCCCCAGAGGTTATTAACCCTGTACCCCCCCAGAGGTTATTAACCCTGTACCCCCCCAGAGGTTATTAACCCTGTACCCCCCCAGAGGTTATTAACCCTGTACCCCCCCAGAGGTTATTAACCCTGTACCCCCCCAGAGGTTATTAACCCTGTACCCACCCCCAGAGGTTATTAACCCTGTACCCCCCCCCCAGAGGTTATTAACCCTGTACCCCCCCCCCCAGAGGTTATTAACCCTGTACCCCCCCAGAGGTTATTAACCCTGTGCCCCCCCAGAGGTTATTAACCCTGTACACCCCCCCAGAGGTTATTAACCCTGTACCCAGCCCCCCAGAGGTTATTAACCCTGAACCACCCCGAGGTTATTAACCCTTTACACCTCCCCAGAGGTTATTAACCCTGTACCCCCCCTAGAGGTTATTAACCCTGTACACCCCAGAGGTTATTAACCCTGTGCCCCCCCAGAGGTTATTAACCCTGTACACCCCCCCAGAGGTTATTAACCCTGTACACCCCCCCAGAGGTTATTAACCCTGTACACCCCCCCAGAGGTTATTAACCCTGTACACCCCCCAGAGGTTATTAACCCTGTACACCCCCCCCCCAGAGGTTATTAACCCTGTACACCCCCCCCCCAGAGGTTATTAACCCTGTACACCCCCCCAGAGGTTATTAACCCTGTACACCCCCCCAGGGGTTATTAACCCTGTACACCCCCCCAGGGGTTATTAACCCTGTACACCCCCCCAGAGGTTATTAACCCTGTACCCCCCCAGAGGTTATTAACCCTGTACCCCCCCCTAGAGGTTATTAACCCTGTACCCCCCCTAAAGGTTATTAACCCTGTACCCCCCCTAAAGGTTATTAACCCTGTACCCCCCCCCAGAGGTTATTAACCCTGTACCACCCCGAGGTTATTAACCCTGTACACCCCCCCAGAGGTTATTAACCCTGTACCCCCCCCAGAGGTTATTAACCCAGTACCCCCCCAGAGGTTATTAACCCTGTACCCCAACCCCCCCAGAGGTTATTAACCCTGTACACCCCCCCAGAGGTTATTAACCCTGTACCCCCCCAGAGGTTATTAACCCTGTACCCCCCCCCTAGAGGTTATTAACCCTGTACCCCCCCTAAAGGTTATTAACCCTGTACCCCCCCTAGAGGTTATTAACCCTGTACCCCCCCAGAGGTTATTAACCCTGTGCCCCCCCAGAGGTTATTAACCTCTGTACACCCCCCCAGAGGTTATTAACCCTGTACCCCCCCAGAGGTTATTAACCCTGTACACCCCCCAGAGGTTATTAACCCTGTACCACCCCGAGGTTATTATCCCTGTACACCCCCCCCAGAGGTTATTAACCCAGTACCCCCCCAGAGGTTATTAACCCTGTACCCCAACCCCCCCAGAGGTTATTAACCCTGTTAACCCCCCCAGAGGTTATTAACCCTGTACCCCTCCAGAGGTTATTAACCCTCCACACCCCCCCAGAGGTTATTAACCCTCCACACCCCCCCAGAGGTTATTAACCCTGTACCCCCCCAGAGGTTATTAACCCTGTACCCCCCCAGAGGTTATTAACCCTGTACCCCCCCAGAGGTTATTAACCCTGTACCCCCCCCAGAGGTTATTAACCCTGTACCCCCCCAGAGGTTATTAACCCTGTACCCCCCCAGAGGTTATTAACCCTGTACCCCCCCTAGAGGTTAATAACCCTGTACCCCCCCTAAAGGTTATTAACCCTGTACACCCCAGAGGTTATTAACACTGTACCCCTCGAGGTTATTAACCCTGTGCCCCCCCAGAGGTTATTAACCCTGTACACCCCCCCAGAGGTTATTAACCCTATACCCACCCCAGAGGTTATTAACCCTGTACCCCCCCAGAGGTTATTAACCCTGTACCCCCCCAGAGGTTATTAACCCTGTACCCCCCCCAGAGGTTATTAACCCTGTACCCCCCCAGAGGTTATTAACCATGTACCCCCCCAGAGGTTATTAACCATGTACCCCCCCAGAGGTTATTAACCCTGTACCCCCCCAGAGGTTATTAACCCTGTACCCCCCCTAGAGGTTAATAACCCTGTACCCCCCCAGAGGTTATTAACCCTGTACACCCCCCCAGAGGTTATTAACCCTGTACCCCCCCAGAGGTTATTAACCCTGTACCCCCCCCCCCCCCCAGAGGTTATTAACCTTGTACCCCCCCCAGAGGTTATTAACCCTGTACCCCCCCCCAGAGGTTATTAACCTTGTACCCCCCCCAGAGGTTATTAACCCTGTACCCCCCCAGAGGTTATTAACCCTGTACCCCCCCAGAGGTTATTAACCCTGTACCCCCCCCAGAGGTTATTAACCCTTTACCCACCCCAGAGGTTATTAACCCTGTACCCCCCCAGAGGTTATTAACCCTGTACCCCCCCAGAGGTTATTAACCCTGTACCCCCCCCAGAGGTTATTAACCCTGTACACCCCACTACCCTCCTCCCTCTATCACCCCCCCTGACAGATCATCCTGATATAAATCTGTTGTTATTGACATGTTGATGACAGACCTTGGTTATGTTACTGTAGTGTGATGGTCTCCCAGCGGCTCCAACTGTCTTCTAGCTGCCCAGCCTCTCCTCACCCCCTCTCACTCAGCCTCTCCCCCCCACCCAGCCTCTCCTCACCCCCACTCACCCAGCCTCTCCTCTCCCCTCTCACCCAGCCTCTCCTCACCCCCTCACCCAGCCTCTCCTCACCCCCTCTCACCCCCTCACCCAGCTCTCCTCACCCCCTCTCACCCAGCCTCTCCCCCCCACCCAGCCTCTCCTCACCCTGACCCAGCCTCTCCTCAGCCCCCCTCACCCAGCCTCTCCTCACCCCCTCTCACCCAGCCCCCCCCCCTCACCCAGCCTCTCCTCACCCCCTCTCACCCAGCCTCTCCTCACCCAGCCTCTCCTCACCCCCTCTCACCCAGCCTCTCCTCACCCCCTCTCACCCAGCCTCTCCTCACCCAGCCTCTCCTCACCCAGCCTCTCCTCACCCAACCTCTCCTCACCCCCTCTCACCCAGCCCCCCCTCACCCAGCCTCTCCTCACCCCCTCTCACCCAGCCTCTCCTCACCCAGCCTCTCCTCACCCCCCCTCACCCAGCCTCTCCTCACCCCCTCTCACCCAGCCTCTCCTCACCCAGCCTCTCCTCACCCCCTCTCACCCAGCCTCTCCTCCCCCTCTCACCAAACTGCTTAGGCGGTTTACGTACCACATCATCGACTGTGCAGTCAGGTACCAGATGGCTATGTCGTATATGGTTAGCTGACATGTTCAATAGACCAGATGGCTATATCGTATATGGTTAGCTGACATGTTCAATAGATCAGATTACTGTGCAGCACAGTCAGAAAGTATTCAGACCCCTTCCCTTTTTCCATATTTTATTACGTTCCAGCCTTATTCTAAAATTGATTAAATTATTTTTACCTCAGCAATCTACACACAATACCCCATAATGACATCACAATGGCCCATAATGACATCACAATACCCCATAATGACATCACAATACCCCATAGTGACATCACAATACCCCATAGTGACAAAGCAAAAACACATTTTCTGTATGCAGATTTCTCTCAAGTTTTGTGCAAAATAATTGTTTACAATCCCTGTTAGTGAGCATTTCTCCTTTGATCATCCATCCACTTGACAGGCGTGGAATATCAAGAAGCTGATTAAACAGCATGATCATTACACAGGTGCACCTTGTGCTGGGGGACAATAAAAGGCCACTCTAAAATGTACAGTTTTGCCTCACAGCACAATGCCACAGATATCTCAAGTTTTGAGGGAGCAATTGTCGTGCCGACTGCAGGAATGTCCACCAGAGCTGTTGCCAGATAATTTCATGTTAATTGCTCTACCATCGAGTCGCCTCCGTCGTTTTAGAGAAATCGGCCTCAAAACCGCAGACCGCGTGTAACCACGCCAGCCCAGGACCTCCACATCCTGCGGGCTCGTCTGAAACCAGCCACCCAGACAGCTGATGAAGCTGTGGGTTTTGCACAACTGAAGAAATTCTGCACCAACTGTCAGAAACCGTCTCAGGGAAGCTCATCTGCGTTGCTCGTCGTCCTCACCAGGGTCTTGACCTGACTGCAGTTCGACGTCGTAACTGACTTCAGTGGGGAAAATGCTCACCTTCGATGGCTACTGGCACGCTGGAGAAGTGTGCTCTTCACGGATGAATCCCGGTTTCAACTGCAGGGCAGATGGCAGACAGCGTGTATGGAGTCGTGTGGGCGAGCAGTTTGCTGATGTCAACGTTGTGAACAGAGGGCCCCATGGTGGAGGTGGGGTTATGGTATGGGCCCCATGGTGGAGGTGGGGTTATGGTATTGGGCCCCATGGTGGAGGTGGGGTTATGGTATTGGGCCCCATGGTGGAGGTGGGGTTATGGTATGGGCCCCATGGTGGAGGTGGGGTTATGGTATGGGGCCCATGGTGGAGGTGGGGTTATGGTATTGGGCCCCATGGTGGAGGTGGGGTTATGGTATGGGGCCCATGGTGGAGGTGGGGTTATGGTATGGGGCCCCATGGTGGAGGTGGGGTTATGGTATTGGGCCCCATGGTGGAGGTGGGGTTATGGTATTGGGCCCCATGGTGGAGGTGGGGTTATGGTATGGGCCCCATGGTGGAGGTGGGGTTATGGTATGGGCCCCATGGTGGAGGTGGGGTTATGGTATGGGCCCCATGGTGGAGGTGGGGATATGGTATGGGCCCCATGGTGGAGGTGGGGTTATGGTATGGGCCCCATGGTGGAGGTGGGGTTATGGTATGGGCCCCATGGTGGAGGTGGGGTTATGGTATGGGCCCCATGGTGGTGGTGGGGTTATGGTATGGGCCCCATGGTGGAGGTGGGGTTATGGTATTGGGCCCCATGGTGGAGGTGGGGTTATGGTATGGGCCCCATGGTGGAGGTGGGGTTATGGTATGGGGCCCCATGGTGGAGGTGGGGTTATGGTATTGGGCCCCATGGTGGAGGTGGGGTTATGGTATTGGGCCCCATGGTGGAGGTGGGGTTATGGTATGGGCCCCATGGTGGAGGTGGGGTTATGGTATGGGCCCCATGGTGGAGGTGGGGTTATGGTATTGGGCCCCATGGTGGAGGTGGGGTTACGGTATGGGCCCCATGGTGGAGGTGGGGTTATGGTATGGGGCCCCATGGTGGAGGTGGGGTTATGGTATGGGCCCCATGGTGGAGGTGGGGTTATGGTATGGGCCCCATGGTGGAGGTGGGGTTATGGTATGGGCCCCATGGTGGAGGTGGGGTTATGGTATGGGGCCCCATGGTGGAGGTGGGGTTATGGTATTGGGCCCCATGGTGGAGGTGGGGTTATGGTATTGGGCCCCATGGTGGAGGTGGGGTTATGGTATTGGGCCCCATGGTGGAGGTGGGGTTATGGTATTGGGCCCCATGGTGGAGGTGGGGTTATGGTATTGGGCCCCATGGTGGAGGTGGGGTTATGGTATTGGGCCCCATGGTGGAGGTGGGGTTATGGTATGGGCCCCATGGTGGAGGTGGGGTTATGGTATGGGCCCCATGGTGGAGGTGGGGTTATGGTATGGGCCCCATGGTGGAGGTGGGGTTATGGTATTGGGCCCCATGGTGGAGGTGGGGTTATGGTATTGGGCCCCATGGTGGAGGTGGGGTTATGGTATGGGCCCCATGGTGGAGGTGGGGTTATGGTATGGGCCCCATGGTGGAGGTGGGGTTATGGTATTGGGCCCCATGGTGGAGGTGGGGTTACGGTATGGGCCCCATGGTGGAGGTGGGGTTATGGTATGGGGCCCCATGGTGGAGGTGGGGTTATGGTATGGGCCCCATGGTGGAGGTGGGGTTATGGTATGGGCCCCATGGTGGAGGTGGGGTTATGGTATGGGGCCCCATGGTGGAGGTGGGGTTATGGTATTGGGCCCCATGGTGGAGGTGGGGTTATGGTATTGGGCCCCATGGTGGAGGTGGGGTTATGGTATTGGGCCCCATGGTGGAGGTGGGGTTATGGTATGGGGCCCCATGGTGGAGGTGGGGTTATGGTATGGGGCCCCATGGTGGAGGTGGGGTTATGGTATGGGGCCCCATGGTGGAGGTGGGGTTATGGTATGGGCCCCATGGTGGAGGTGGGGTTATGGTATTGGGCCCCATGGTGGAGGTGGGGTTATGATATGGGGCAGGCGTAAGCTACGGACAACAAACACAATTGTATTTTATTGATGTAGCCTTTATTTAACTAGTCAAGTCATGAATACGACGTGGTCCTCTTTGGGTATAGCGAGCACCATCCCCCTCTCCCTCTTCCCCCTACACCCAGGCTCTGTTATTGCAGGTCGTAAATTCCTAGAGGAGTCTCTCTCCTCATGGCCAGGCAGTATAGAGAGAGAGAGGTTTCACAGTAGAACAGAGGAACTTGGTATACATCACAGAATTTGAGAACTGAACAATGTCCATGTTTTTGGAGAATGTTTTACACGGTCGATGGAGAATCCAGTCCACGACCGACCCGGTCCATTTCGTTTAATGTTTGTGAAACAATACAGCCACATTACCATAACTCTGTTTATACAAGTCTCTCAGTTGTGAGGCTTGCATCTAATTATTGTATAAAATGAATGAGTAAAGATGAAACTATTTGTGAAATTATTTAATGTGATTTTAAACTGTTTAATGAAGGAGAGTCCAATTCCCTTAGGAGTTTAACTGAGTCGTAGGCCCGCCCAATGAGCACAGACATTGATCTGGCGTCATGGGACAGTCTCTTTCCTGCTGTTCTGGATATAAACCCCCCACCTGGGGAATTCCCCGACAGACCGCGCGTACCTCGAGCATCGAGGGAGCTAAGGTTTGAGGAGAGACTCTGAGACTATCGATTCAGACAGAATAAGAGCAACTCTTCGATACTAAATTACTAGTCTGCAGCTAGGAATTATGTACCATTGGATGCAAGGACCGCCGAAACATCTATTATATAACGACATGGCTGAATGTTACTCTGAACTATCCATTCTAACCACGAAAGATGGGCAGAAAGAAGATTCCAGCAGAGATCACGACGACACACTGAGCGTAAATATATATATTTATTGCAATTATTCCCGAATGAGTGAGCGTTCATGTGCAAAGGATTAGCATTTCAATGGTTATAATTATCAACTTTATAGTGTCTCTTACCTTTCGCGCCCTTCTCAGTCCCTCTGTCTGCCATGCCGGTTTAGCCCACTAGGGCACATTCCCCTATCATTTCCTTGTAACCATATCTACTGTCTGTTTATGCATTTCTGTGATTTATTTAGTTAGATAATAAATAAATGATTTTAAAAGACACAATTGATGTATGGATGACTCATAGTGAAGACTGGGTTCGTGCAGATAACCAACAATTTACGACATTTGGAATGGAGACTAACGTGAGGTAAAATAATAATTCATTAATCAGAAGACTAATCGATCAGATATTAAAATATCTGAAGAGTTATATTAGGAAAATTATAACTTTGTAATCTGAATATTTTCCTTGGTTCCCCGACTTCCTAGTTAATTACAGTTACATGATGAAGTAGTTTAAATCGCGTAAATAATAATTACAGAGAATTGATTTGATAAAACAACAGTCTTCACTTTAATGATCCCGAGGCCCGTTGTCGTACCATTCATCACCTCATGTTTCAGCAGGATAACGCACGGCCCCACGTCGCAAGGATCTGGACGCAATTACTGGGAGCTGAAAACGTCCCAGTGCTTCCATGGCCTGCATACTAACCCGACATGTCACCCCATCGAGCATGTTTGGGATGCTCTGGATCGACGTGTACGACAGCTTGTTCCAGTTCCCGCCGATATCCAGCAACTTCGCACAGCCATTGAAGAGGAAGTGGGACAACAATCCACAGCCTGATCATCTCTACGTGAAGGAGATGCGTCGTGCTGCGTTAGGCATGTGGTGGTCACACCAGATACTGACTGGTTTTCTGATCCACACCCCCTACTCTCTTTTTTTAAGGTGTCTGTGACCAACAGAGGGATATCTGTATTCCCAGTCATGTGAAATCCATAGATTAGGACCTAATTCATTTGACTGATTTCCTCGTATGAACTGTAACTCAGTGAAATCTTTCGTTTATTTTTGTTCAGTGGAGATCATCCGATAGCTATTTCATACGATGTGATTGGCTGATACGTAAGATCGGTCACGCGTCTGCAGTCCGGCAGGAACTGGAACAATGTGTTGCGGTCGGTGATAATGACCATCTCAGTACTGTACCACACACCGTCCAGTCGTCCCCCCAGTTCTCCTGACCTCAATGTGACTTCCTGGAGAAATACGGAGTTCTCCTGACCTCAATGGGACTTCCTGGAGAAATACAGAGTTCTCCTGACCTCAATGGGACTTCCTGGAAGAATACAGAGTTTTCCTGACATCAATGGGACTTCCTGGAAGAATACAGAGTTCTCCTGACCTCAATTGGGACTTCCTGGAGGAATACAGAGTTCTCCTGACCTCAATTGGGACTTCCTGGAGGAATACAGAGTTCTCCTGACCTCAATTGGGACTTCCTGGAGGAATACAGAGTTCTCCTGACCTCAATGGGACTTCCTGGAGGAATACAGAGTTCTCCTGACCTCAATGGGACTTCCTGGAAGAATACAGAGTTCTCCTGACCTCAATGGGACTTCCTGGAAGAATACAGAGTTCTCCAGACCTCAATTGGGACTTCCTGGAGGAATACAGAGTTCTCCTGACCTCAATGGGACTTCCTGGAGGAATACAGAGTTCTCCTGACCTCAATGGGACTTCCTGGAGGAATACAGAGTTCTCCTGACCTCAATGGGACTTCCTGGAGGAATACAGAGTTCTCCTGACCTCAATGGGACTTCCTGGAGGAATACAGAGTTCTCCTGACCTCAATGGGACTTCCTGGAGGAATACAGAGTTCTCCTGACCTCAATGGGACTTCCTGGAGGAATACAGAGTTCTCCTGACCTCAATGGGACTTCCTGGAGGAATACAGAGTTCTCCTGACCTCAATGGGACTTCCTGGAGGAATACAGAGTTCTCCTGACCTCAATGGGACTTCCTGGAGGAATACAGAGTTCTCCTGACCTCAATGGGACTTCCTGGAGGAATACAGAGTTCTCCTGACCTCAATGGGACTTCCTGGAGGAATACAGAGTTCTCCTGACCTCAATGGGACTTCCTGGAGGAATACAGAGTTCTCCTGACCTCAATGGGACTTCCTGGAGGAATACAGAGTTCTCCTGACCTCAATGGGACTTCCTGGAGGAATACAGAGTTCTCCTGACCTCAATGTGACTTCCTGGAAGAATACAGAGTTCAATAACAAAGGGAGATTTACAGCAGAGAGACACAACAGGGAAGAGGAATTTTAATTTATTTTATTTAATCCAATAAAAATACATTTTTTTAAATTCAGGTTGATGATAGGAATTCCTTTTGTAGATCAACAGGGTGAGAGACCTGTCATGTCCACTTCTCTGATACATTAGTGATTCCACTGGGCAGCTACACTCCTCCTGACCTCTGACCTCTCTACCCTATCTGACCTGGGACTCTACGAGGTGTCGGCCTCCTGGTTGATCAGGGCACTGAGGTCCAGTCTGGTTTTGTCCAAAGCTGCCGTCTTGGCCCGGCGGGATGGACGAGGTACCGGCACCGAGTCTGGAACATTCTCCCCATCACTATGGAGGGAGAGGAGGAGGAGAGAGGAGGAGGGGACGGACGGGGGAGGAGGGGGCGGGAGGAGGAGGAGAGGGGGGAGGAGGGGCAGGGAGGGAGAGGAGGAGGGAGACGGAGAGGAGGAGGGGGAGTTAAAGGTGATATACAGAACGGATCCATTTCAACATTCAGGGACAATTAAACATCATGGTACAATGTTCACACCCCCCCCCCCCCCCCCCCCCCCCTCCCCCTCCTCTCCCCCCCTCCTCACCTCTCCTCGGAGGACTCTGCCGATCTGCTGGACTTCTTGGCTCCTTTGGAGGGTTTCCTCTGACCTCCACACACACACACACACACACACACACACACACACACACACACACACAGGATCAACTATGTGTGTTGCTCTTCCCTGTCAGAGGTTAGCAGGAGGTGTGTAACTTGGGGTAATACCTCTCCTGGGCCTCTTGGCAGACTGGTCCACGTCCTGGTTGGCAGCATCTGAAGAGATGAAAACATTAGGAGTTCAATCCATCTCTCTCTACCCTCAGTAGTAGTCTCCTCTCTCTCTCTCTACCCTCAGTAGTAGTCTCCCCTCTCTCTCTACCCTCAGTAGTAGTCTCCTCTCTCTCTCTACCCTCAGTAGTAGTCTCCTCTCTCTCTCTACCCTCAGTAGTAGTCTCCTCTCTCTCTCTCTACCCTCAGTAGTAGTCTCCTCTCTCTCTCTCTACCCTCAGTAGTAGTCTCCTCTCTCTCTCTACCCTCAGTAGTAGTCTCCTCTCTCTCTCTACCCTCAGTAGTAGTCTCCTCTCTCTCTCTACCCTCAGTAGTAGTCTCCTCTCTCTCTCTCTACCCTCAGTAGTAGTCTCCTCTCTCTCTCTCTACCCTCAGTAGTAGTCTCCTCTCTCTCTCTACCCTCAGTAGTAGTCTCCTCTCTCTCTCTCTACCCTCAGTAGTAGTCTCCTCTCTCTCTCTCTACCCTCAGTAGTAGTCTCCTCTCTCTCTCTACCCTCAGTAGTAGTCTCCTCTCTCTCTCTACCCTCAGTAGTAGTCTCCTCTCTCTCTCTACCCTCAGTAGTAGTCTCCTCTCTCTCTCTCTACCCTCAGTAGTAGTCTCCTCTCTCTCTCTACCCTCAGTAGTAGTCTCCTCTCTCTCTCTACCCTCAGTAGTAGTCTCCTCTCTCTCTACCCTCAGTAGTAGTCTCCTCTCTCTCTCTACCCTCAGTAGTAGTCTCCTCTCTCTCTCTACCCTCAGTAGTAGTCTCCTCTCTCTCTCTCTACCCTCAGTAGTAGTCTCCTCTCTCTCTCTACCCTCAGTAGTAGTCTCCTCTCTCTCTCTCTACCCTCAGTAGTAGTCTCCTCTCTCTCTCTCTACCCTCAGTAGTAGTCTCCCTCTCTCTCTCTACCCTCAGTAGTAGTCTCCTCTCTCTCTCTCTACCCTCAGTAGTAGTCTCCTCTCTCTCTCTACCCTCAGTAGTAGTCTCTCTCTCTCTCTCTACCCTCAGTAGTAGTCTCCTCTCTCTCTCTACCCTCAGTAGTAGTCTCCTCTCTCTCTCTACCCTCAGTAGTAGTCTCCTCTCTCTCTCTACCCTCAGTAGTAGTCTCCTCTCTCTCTCTCTCTACCCTCAGTAGTAGTCTCCTCTCTCTCTCTACCCTCAGTAGTAGTCTCCCTCTCTCTCTCTACCCTCAGTAGTAGTCTCCTCTCTCTCTCTACCCTCAGTAGTAGTCTCCTCTCTCTCTCTCTACCCTCAGTAGTAGTCTCCTCTCTCTCTCTCTACCCTCAGTAGTAGTCTCCTCTCTCTCTCTACCCTCAGTAGTAGTCTCCCTCTCTCTCTCTACCCTCAGTAGTAGTCTCCTCTCTCTCTCTACCCTCAGTAGTAGTCTCCTCTCTCTCTCTACCCTCAGTAGTAGTCTCCTCTCTCTCTCTACCCTCAGTAGTAGTCTCCTCTCTCTCTCTCTACCCTCAGTAGTAGTCTCCTCTCTCTCTCTACCCTCAGTAGTAGTCTCCTCTCTCTCTCTACCCTCAGTAGTAGTCTCCTCTCTCTCTCTACCCTCAGTAGTAGTCTCCTCTCTCTCTCTACCCTCAGTAGTAGTCTCCTCTCTCTCTCTCTACCCTCAGTAGTAGTCTCCTCTCTCTCTCTACCCTCAGTAGTAGTCTCCTCTCTCTCTCTCTACCCTCAGTAGTAGTCTCCTCTCTCTCTCTACCCTCAGTAGTAGTCTCCCTCTCTCTCTCTACCCTCAGTAGTAGTCTCCTCTCTCTCTCTACCCTCAGTAGTAGTCTCCTCTCTCTCTCTACCCTCAGTAGTAGTCTCCTCTCTCTCTCTCTACCCTCAGTAGTAGTCTCCTCTCTCCTCTCTACCCTCAGTAGTAGTCTCCTCTCTCTCTCTACCCTCAGTAGTAGTCTCCTCTCTCTCTCTACCCTCAGTAGTAGTCTCCTCTCTCTCTCTACCCTCAGTAGTAGTCTCCTCTCTCTCTCTCTACCCTCAGTAGTAGTCTCCTCTCTCTCTCTCTACCCTCAGTAGTAGTCTCCTCTCTCTCTCTACCCTCAGTAGTAGTCTCCTCTCTCTCTCTCTACCCTCAGTAGTAGTCTCCTCTCTCTCTCTACCCTCAGTAGTAGTCTCCTCTCTCTCTCTACCCTCAGTAGTAGTCTCCTCTCTCTCTCTCTACCCTCAGTAGTAGTCTCCTCTCTCTCTCTACCCTCAGTAGTAGTCTCCTCTCTCTCTCTACCCTCAGTAGTAGTCTCCTCCTCTCTCTCTACCCTCAGTAGTAGTCTCCTCTCTCTCTCTACCCTCAGTAGTAGTCTCCTCTCTCTCTCTACCCTCAGTAGTAGTCTCCTCTCTCTCTCTACCCTCAGTAGTAGTCTCCTCTCTCTCTACCCTCAGTAGTAGTCTCCTCTCTCTCTCTCTACCCTCAGTAGTAGTCTCCTCTCTCTCTCTACCCTCAGTAGTAGTCTCCTCTCTCTCTCTACCCTCAGTAGTAGTCTCCTCTCTCTCTCTCTACCCTCAGTAGTAGTCTCCTCTCTCTCTCTCTACCCTCAGTAGTAGTCTCCTCTCTCTCTCTACCCTCAGTAGTAGTCTCCTCTCTCTCTCTACCCTCAGTAGTAGTCTCCTCTCTCTCTCTACCCTCAGTAGTAGTCTCCTCTCTCTCTACCCTCAGTAGTAGTCTCCCTCTCTCTCTCTACCCTCAGTAGTAGTCTCCTCTCTCTCTCTCTACCCTCAGTAGTAGTCTCCTCTCTCTCTCTACCCTCAGTAGTAGTCTCCTCTCTCTCTCTCTACCCTCAGTAGTAGTCTCCTCTCTCTCTCTCTACCCTCAGTAGTAGTCTCCTCTCTCTCTACCCTCAGTAGTAGTCTCCTCTCTCTCTCTCTACCCTCAGTAGTAGTCTCTCTCTCTCTCTCTACCCTCAGTAGTAGTCTCCTCTCTCTCTCTACCCTCAGTAGTAGTCTCCTCTCTCTCTCTACCCTCAGTAGTAGTCTCCTCTCTCTCTCTCTCTACCCTCAGTAGTAGTCTCCTCTCTCTCTCTCTACCCTCAGTAGTAGTCTCCTCTCTCTCTCTACCCTCAGTAGTAGTCTCCTCTCTCTCTCTACCCTCAGTAGTAGTCTCCTCTCTCTCTCTCTACCCTCAGTAGTAGTCTCCCTCTCTCTCTCTACCCTCAGTAGTAGTCTCCTCTCTCTCTCTACCCTCAGTAGTAGTCTCCTCTCTCTCTCTCTACCCTCAGTAGTAGTCTCCTCTCTCTCTCTCTACCCTCAGTAGTAGTCTCCTCTCTCTCTCTCTACCCTCAGTAGTAGTCTCCTCTCTCTCCTCTACCCTCAGTAGTAGTCTCCTCTCTCTCTCTCTACCCTCAGTAGTAGTCTCCTCTCTCTCTCTACCCTCAGTAGTAGTCTCCTCTCTCTCTCTACCCTCAGTAGTAGTCTCCTCTCTCTCTACCCTCAGTAGTAGTCTCCTCTCTCTCTACCCTCAGTAGTAGTCTCCTCTCTCTCTCTACCCTCAGTAGTAGTCTCCTCTCTCTCTACCCTCAGTAGTAGTCTCCTCTCTCTCTCTACCCTCAGTAGTAGTCTCCTCTCTCTCTCTCTACCCTCAGTAGTAGTCTCCTCTCTCTCTCTACCCTCAGTAGTAGTCTCCTCTCTCTCTCTCTACCCTCAGTAGTAGTCTCCTCTCTCTCTCTACCCTCAGTAGTAGTCTCTCTCTCTCTCTCTACCCTCAGTAGTAGTCTCCTCTCTCTCTCTCTACCCTCAGTAGTAGTCTCCTCTCTCTCTCTCTACCCTCAGTAGTAGTCTCCTCTCTCTCTCTCTACCCTCAGTAGTAGTCTCCTCTCTCTCTCTACCCTCAGTAGTAGTCTCCTCTCTCTCTCTACCCTCAGTAGTAGTCTCCTCTCTCTCTCTACCCTCAGTAGTAGTCTCCTCTCTCTCTCTCTCTACCCTCAGTAGTAGTCTCCTCTCTCTCTCTCTACCCTCAGTAGTAGTCTCCTCTCTCTCTCTACCCTCAGTAGTAGTCTCCTCTCTCTCTCTACCCTCAGTAGTAGTCTCCTCTCTCTCTCTCTACCCTCAGTAGTAGTCTCCTCTCTCTCTACCCTCAGTAGTAGTCTCCTCTCTCTCTCTCTACCCTCAGTAGTAGTCTCCTCTCTCTCTCTCTACCCTCAGTAGTAGTCTCCTCTCTCTCTCTCTACCCTCAGTAGTAGTCTCCTCTCTCTCTCTCTACCCTCAGTAGTAGTCTCCTCTCTCTCTCTACCCTCAGTAGTAGTCTCCTCTCTCTCTCTCTACCCTCAGTAGTAGTCTCCTCTCTCTCTCTACCCTCAGTAGTAGTCTCCTCTCTCTCTCTACCCTCAGTAGTAGTCTCCCCTCTCTCTCTACCCTCAGTAGTAGTCTCCTCTCTCTCTCTACCCTCAGTAGTAGTCTCCTCTCTCTCTCTCTACCCTCAGTAGTAGTCTCCTCTCTCTCTCTCTACCCTCAGTAGTAGTCTCCTCTCTCTCTCTACCCTCAGTAGTAGTCTCCTCTCCCTCTACCCTCAGTAGTAGTCTCCTCTCTCTCTCTCTACCCTCAGTAGTAGTCTCCTCTCTCTCCTCTACCCTCAGTAGTAGTCTCCTCTCTCTCTACCCTCAGTAGTAGTCTCCTCTCTCTCTCTACCCTCAGTAGTAGTCTCCTCTCTCTCTCTACCCTCAGTAGTAGTCTCCTCTCTCTCTCTCTACCCTCAGTAGTAGTCTCTCCTCTCTCTCTTTACCCTCAGTGTTGACATCTACCGGCTGTAGTGTCGTAGTGCTGAGATCTGGTTGGCTGTTGGAGTCCTGCAGCTGTCCAATCAGCTTCTCCACAGCACGCAGAGCGATGCGATCCTTCACCTCCTACACAGACATGGGTTCGTTTGGTGTCACCAGGTAAAAGGGTCACTACATGTATAGTAACGGGGTCACCAGGTCTCTCGTCGTCAGTACTGTACCTGTGTAACGGGGTCACCAGGTCTCTCGTCGTCAGTACTGTACCTGTGTAACGGGGTCACCAGGTCTCTCGTCGTCAGTACTGTACCTGTGTAACGGGGTCACCAGGTCTCTCGTTGTCAGTACTGTACCTGTGTAACGGGGTCACCAGGTCTCTCGTCGTCAGTACTGTACCTGTGTAACGGGGTCACCAGGTCTCTCGTCGTCAGTACTGTACCTGTGTAACGGGGTCACCAGGTCTCTGGTCGTCAGTACTGTACCTGTGTAACAGGGTCACCAGGTCTCTGGTCGTCAGTACTGTACCTGTGTAACAGGGTCACCAGGTCTCTCGTTGTCAGTACTGTACCTGTGTAACAGGGTCACCAGGTCTCTCGTTGTCAGTACTGTACCTGTGTAACGGGGTCACCAGGTCTCTCGTTGTCAGTACTGTACCTGTGTAACGGGGTCACCAGGTCTCTCGTTGTCAGTACTGTACCTGTGTAACTTGCTGTAACAGGGTCACCAGGTCTCTCGTCCTGTTGCCGTCAGCACTGAGCTCCAGACTGCTCAGCACTTTGGCGTAGAGACGGACTTCTGGAGCCGACGGGTCCTTCAGCATCTCACCGCACACACGCACTGCCAGGTAGTCATGGACACACACCTCCTGCCCCCCCCCCACACACACACACACACACACGTTTAGCCTCCAGAGAACACACTTCAGACAGAGGGATGAATAGTGATTCTACACGTTCTGATCAGTCATGGGAATAAATGTGCTGAAAACATGTTGTCTGGCTCACTATTTAAAAAAGCTTGTCGGATGAAAAATACAGGAGTTTTGGCGCCAGGTACAGCCGGCTAGCGCTAGCTAACGCTAACTATCAAAATAAATATATATATTTATTTATTACAAATCGAAAGTATTGATATATGGTCCAAAATAATATTGTGATATGCAACTATGGACCCCCCCATCACTATTGTATAGATGTTATATTAAATATTACCTGTGTGTTAGAGGCCTGTATAACTATGGACCCCCCCCCCATCACTACTGTATAGATGGTATAATGAGGTTGTATTACCTGTTGTATAGATGGTATAATGAGGTTGTACTACCTGTTGTATAGATGGTATAATGAGGTTGTATAGACGGTATAATGAGGTTGTATTACCTGTTGTATAGACGGTATAATGAGGTTGTATTACCTGTTGTATAGATGGTATAATGAGGTTGTATTACCTGTTGTATAGATGGTATAATGAGGTTGTATTACCTGTTGTATAGATGTTATAATGAGGTTGTATTACCTGTTGTATAGATGGTATAATGAGGTTGTATTACCTGTTGTATAGATGTTATAATGAGGTTGTATTACCTGTTGTATAGATGGTATAATGAGGTTGTATTACCTGTTGTATAGATGGTATAATGAGGTAGTACTACCTGTTGTATAGATGGTATAATGAGGTTGTATTACCTGTTGTATAGATGGTATGAGGTTGTATTACCTGTGGTATAGATGGTATAATGAGGTTGTATTACCTGTGGTATAGACGGTATAATGAGGTTGTATTACCTGTTGTATAGATGTTATAATGAGGTTGTATTACCTGTTGTATAGATGGTATAATGAGGTTGTATTACCTGTTGTATAGATGGTATAATGAGGTTGTATTACCTGTTGTATAGATAGTATAATGAGGTTGTATAGACGGTATAATGAGGTTGTATTACCTGTTGTATAGACGGTATAATGAGGTTGTATTACCTGTTGTATAGACGGTATAATGAGGTTGTATTACCTGTTGTATAGATGGTATAATGAGGTTGTATTACCTGTTGTATAGATGGTATAATGAGGTTGTATTACCTGTTGTATAGATGGTATAATGAGGTTGTATAACCTGTGGTATAGATGTTATAATGAGGTTGTATTACCTGTTGTATAGATGGTATAATGAGGTAGTATTACCTGTTGTATAGACAGTATAATGAGGTTGTATTACCTGTTGTATAGATGGTATAATGAGGTTGTATTACCTGTTGTATAGATGGTATAATGAGGTTGTATTACCTGTTGTATAGATGGTATAATGAGGTAGTATTACCTGTGGTATAGATGGTATAATGAGGTTGTATTACCTGTTGTATAGATGGTATAATGAGGTTGTATTACCTGTGGTATAGATGGTATAATGAGGTTGTATTACCTGTTGTATAGATGGTATAATGAGGTTGTATTACCTGTTGTATAGATGGTATGAGGTTGTATTACCTGTTGTATAGATGGTATAATGAGGTTGTATAGACGGTATAATGAGGTTGTATTACCTGTTGTATAGATGGTATAATGAGGTTGTATTACATGTTGTATAGATGGTATAATGAGGTTGTACTACCTGTTGTATAGATGGTATAATGAGGTTGTATAGACGGTATAATGAGGTTGTATTACCTGTTGTATAGACGGTATAATGAGGTTGTACTACCTGTTGTATAGACGGTATAATGAGGTTGTATAGACGGTATAATGAGGTTGTATTACCTGTTGTATAGATGGTATAATGAGGTAGTATTACCTGTGGTATAGACGGTATAATGAGGTTGTATTACCTGTTGTATAGATGTTATAATGAGGTTGTATTACCTGTTGTATAGATGGTATAATGAGGTTGTATTACCTGTTGTATAGATGGTATAATGAGGTTGTATAGACGGTATAATGAGGTTGTATTACCTGTTGTATAGACGGTATAATGAGGTTGTACTACCTGTTGTATAGATGGTATAATGAGGTTGTATTACCTGTTGTATAGATGGTATAATGAGGTTGTACTACCTGTTGTATAGATGGTATAATGAGGTTGTATAGACGGTATAATGAGGTTGTATTACCTGTTGTATAGACGGTATAATGAGGTTGTACTACCTGTTGTATAGACGGTATAATGAGGTTGTACTACCTGTGGGTCTCCAGGCTTTATGAGAGAGCTGGACCGCGTCAGCTCCACCAGCAGCTCTGCTACGTTTGTGACGTCCACCTCGGCCAGCGGAGACGTAGCCGGAGCGTTCAGCAGGGTCTGTAGGGTGGGCAGGAAACACTCCTCCACACACTCCTGGTGGGCCCTGAACACACACACACACACAGTCAGTATACACACTCCTGGTGGGCCCTGAACACACACACACAGTCAGTATACACACTCCTGGTGGGCCCTGAACACACACACACAGTCAGTATACACACTCCTGGTGGGCCCTGAACACACACACAGTCAGTAAACACGTAAATATGGATTCATGTAGTAACCAAAACGGTGTTAAACAAATCAAAAAATATATTTGAGATTTTACGAAGTAGCCACTCTTTGCCTTGATGACAGCTTTGCACCCGACCTCGACCCAAATGAGATGGTTTGGGATGAGTCGGAACGCGGAGTGAAGGGAAAGCAGCCAACAAGTGCTCAGCATATGTGGGAACTCCTTCAAGACTGTTGGAAAAGCATTCCAGGTGAAGCTGGTTGAGAGAATACCAAGCGTGGCTACTTTGAAGAATCTAAAATATATTTTGAATTGTTTAACACTTTTTTTGGTTACTACATGATTCCATATGTGTTATTTCATAGGTTTGATGTCTTCACTATTATTTTACAATGTAGAAAATAGTAAAAATAAAATAAAAACCCTTGAAGGAGGAGGTGTGTCCAAAATTTTAACTGGTCCTGTATATGTAGTGTATCTAGGGGTCAGAGTGTAGCTAGGGGTCAGAGTGTATCTAGGGGTCAGAGTGTAGCTAGGGGTCAGAGTGTATCTAGGGGTCAGAGTGTATCTAGGGGTCAGAGTGTATCTAGGGGTCAGAGTGTATCTAGGGGTCAGAGTGTAGCTAGGGGTCAGAGTGTAGCTAGGGGTCAGAGTGTAGCTAGGGGTCAGAGTGTATCTAGGGGTCAGAGTGTATCTAGGGGTCAGAGTGTATCTAGGGGTCAGAGTTTATCCCCAGTGTATCTAGGGGTCAGAGGTACCTGCTCTCCCGGGCGTACAGCTGGAAGAACACTCCGAGGCAGTGGCGTAGTCTGGTGTCGCCCTCGGTGACGGGGTTGTACCATAGCAACACCAATCGGGAGAGGAGCTTGGCACTGGTGATCCGCCCGGAATACATCAGCTTGGCCAGACCCTCCGCTGTCTCTGTACGCAGCTCAGACACCTGCACACACACACACACACACACACACACACACACACACACACACACACACACACACACACACACACACACACACACACACACACACACCGAATCATAAATCACACACACACACACACACACACACACACACACACACACACACACACACACACACACACACCGAATCATAAATACACACACACACACAGAATCATAAATATACACACAGAATCATAAATATACACACACACACACACACACACACACATCATACACACACACACACACACACACACACACACACACACACACACACACACACACACACACACACACACACACACACACACACACACACACACACACCCCGACTCATATACACACAGTGCGTCTTCCCAATACATTTTAAAATTGTCCAACAACTTCACATACCTGCATCCACAAACACACACACTTTCTAACACACACCTCGCTGTCCAGGAAGTCGGACAGCATCATCAGGATGGACTGAGCGGTGCTGCTTCCTTCCTCCTGCTCCTCCGGCTCCTCCCCTTTCTCCTGGTCTTCCTGGTCGGCTGGCGAATGGGAGGTCTGGTGGGCGGGGCCGGGTCGTTCAGCCAGCAGTGTGAATCCGTAGAGGAGAAGCAGGTCGACGACCGACCTCAGAGCGCTGATACGAATCTTAGCCTCGTCTAGCTGGGCGATCTACAGAGACCAGAGGGTCAATACCTCGTCTAGCTGGGCTATCTACAGAGACCAGAGGGTCAATACCTCGTCTAGCTGGGCTATCTACAGAGGGTCAATACCTCGTCTAGCTGGGCTATCTACAGAGGGTCAATACCTCGTCTAGCTGGGCTATCTACAGAGGGTCAATACCTCGTCTAGCTGGGCTATCTACAGAGACAGAGGGTCAATACCTCGTCTAGCTGGGCTATCTACAGAGACAGAGGGTCAATACCTCGTCTAGCTGGGCGATCTACAGAGACAGAGGGTCAATACCTCGTCTAGCTGGGCGATCTACAGAGACAGAGGGTCAATACCTCGTCTAGCTGGGCTATCTACAGAGACGGGTCAATACCTCGTCTAGCTGGGCTATCTACAGAGACAGAGGGTCAATACCTCGTCTAGCTGGGCGATCTACAGAGGGTCAATACCTCGTCTAGCTGGGCGATCTACAGAGACCAGAGGGTCAATACCTCGTCTAGCTGGGCTATCTACAGAGACCAGAGGGTCAATACCTCGTCTAGCTGGGCGATCTACAGAGACAGAGGGTCAATACCTCGTCTAGCTGGGCTATCTACAGAGGGTCAATACCTCGTCTAGCTGGGCGATCTACAGAGACAGAGGGTCAATACCTCGTCTAGCTGGGCTATCTACAGAGACAGAGGGTCAATACCTCGTCTAGCTGGGCTATCTACAGAGGGTCAATACCTCGTCTAGCTGGGCGATCTACAGAGACCAGAGGGTCAATACCTCGTCTAGCTGGGCTATCTACAGAGACAGAGGGTCAATACCTCGTCTAGCTGGGCTATCTACAGAGGGTCAATACCTCGTCTAGCTGGGCGATCTACAGAGACCAGAGGGTCAATACCTCGTCTAGCTGGGCGATCTACAGAGACAGAGGGTCAATACCTCGTCTAGCTGGGCTATCTACAGAGACCAGAGGGTCAATACCTCGTCTAGCTGGGCGATCTACAGAGACCAGAGGGTCAATACCTCGTCTAGCTGGGCGATCTACAGAGACCAGAGGGTCAATACCTCGTCTAGCCGGGCTATCTACAGAGACAGAGGATCAATACCTCGTCTAGCTGGGCTATCTACAGAGGGTCAATACCTCGTCTAGCTGGGCTATCTACAGAGACAGAGGGTCAATACCTCGTCTAGCCGGGCGATCTACAGAGACCAGAGGGTCAATACCTCGTCTAGCTGGGCTATCTACAGAGACAGAGGATCAATACCTCGTCTAGCTGGGCTATCTACAGAGGGTCAATAACTCGTCTAGCTGGGCTATCTACAGAGGGTCAATACCTCGTCTAGCTGGGCTATCTACAGAGGGTCAATACCTCGTCTAGCTGGGCTATCTACAGAGACCAGAGGGTCAATACCTCGTCTAGCTGGGCTATCTACAGAGACCAGAGGGTCAATACCTCGTCTAGCCGGGCTATCTACAGAGACCAGAGGGTCAATACCTCGTCTAGCTGGGCGATCTACAGAGACCAGAGGGTCAATACCTCGTCTAGCTGGGCGATCTACAGAGACCAGAGGGTCAATACCTCGTCTAGCTGGGCTATCTACAGAGGGTCAATACCTCGTCTAGCTGGGCGATCTACAGAGACAGAGGGTCAATACCTCGTCTAGCTGGGCTATCTACAGAGACAGAGGATCAATACCTCGTCTAGCTGGGCTATCTACAGAGACAGAGGTCAATACCTCGTCTAGCTGGGCTATCTACAGAGACAGAGGGTCAATACCTCGTCTAGCTGGGCTATCTACAGAGGGTCAATACCTCGTCTAGCTGGGCTATCTACAGAGGGTCAATACCTCGTCTAGCTGGGCGATCTACAGAGGGTCAATACCTCGTCTAGCTGGGCTATCTACAGAGGGTCAATACCTCGTCTAGCCGGGCTATCTACAGAGACAGAGGGTCAATACCTCGTCTAGCTGGGCTATCTACAGAGGGTCAATACCTCGTCTAGCCGGGCTATCTACAGAGGGTCAATACCTCGTCTAGCTGGGCATCTACAGAGGGTCAATACCTCGTCTAGCTGGGCTATCTACAGAGACAGAGGGTCAATACCTCGTCTAGCTCGGGCTATCTACAGAGACAGAGGGTCAATACCTCGTCTAGCTGGGCTATCTACAGAGGGTCAATACCTCGTCTAGCTGGGCTATCTACAGAGGGTCAATACCTCGTCTAGCTGGGCTATCTACAGAGACCAGAGGGTCAATACCTCGTCTAGCCGGGCTATCTACAGAGACAGAGGGTGATGCTGACCTCGTCTAGCCGGGCGATCTACAGAGACAGAGGGTCAATACCTCGTCTAGCCGGGCTATCTACAGAGACAGAGGGTCAATACCTCGTCTAGCTGGGCTATCTACAGAGACAGAGGGTCAATACCTCGTCTAGCCGGGCTATCTACAGAGACAGAGGGTCAATACCTCGTCTAGCTGGGCTATCTACAGAGGGTCAATACCTCGTCTAGCTGGGCGATCTACAGAGGGTCAATACCTCGTCTAGCCGGGCTATCTACAGAGACCAGAGGGTGATGCTGACCTCGTCTAGCCGGGCGATCTACAGAGACAGAGGGTCAATACCTCGTCTAGCCGGGCTATCTACAGAGACAGAGGGTCAATACCTCGTCTAGCTCGGGCGTATCTACAGAGACAGAGGGTCAATACCTCGTCTAGCCTGGGCTATCTACAGAGACAGAGGGTCAATACCTCGTCTAGCCGGGCTATCTACAGAGACAGAGGGTCAATACCTCGTCTAGCTGGGCTGATCTACAGAGGGTCAATACCTCGTCTAGCCGGGCTATCTACAGAGACCAGAGGGTGATGCTGACCTCGTCTAGCCGGGCGATCTACAGAGACAGAGGGTCAATACCTCGTCTAGCCGGGCTATCTACAGAGACAGAGGGTCAATACCTCGTCTAGCCGGGCGATCTACAGAGACAGAGGGTCAATACCTCGTCTAGCCGGGCTATCTACAGAGACAGAGGGTCAATACCTCGTCTAGCTGGGCTATCTACAGAGGGTCAATACCTCGTCTAGCCGGGCTATCTACAGAGACAGAGGGTCAATACCTCGTCTAGCCGGGCGATCTACAGAGACAGAGGGTCAATACCTCGTCTAGCCGGGCGATCTACAGAGACAGATGGTGTTATTATTGTGTTACCTGCAGCAGCAGCACCAGATGTGTGTTGACCAGGTCTTTGCTGTGCAGAGCACAGGTCCCCAAACACAGGACTGCCATGTTCCTCACCGCTGGCTGGGCGTTGGATATACTGGGCAGGATCTGACGGGAGGGAGGAGAGGGAGAGGGAGGAGAGGGAGAGGGAGAGGGAGAGGGAGGGAGGGAGAGGGAGGGAGGGAGGGAGGGAGGGAGGGAGGGAGGGAGGGAGGGAGGGAGGGAGGGAGGGAGAAGAGAGGGGAGATCTGTTATCTTATTTGGCCTTTTACAGGAATTTGTCTGAGGACATGGTGGGTCCAGTATGTTAGTCAGTACCAGAGAGGACATGGTGGGTCCAGTATGTTAGTCAGTACCAGAGAGGACATGGTGGGTCCAGTATGTTAGTCAGTACCAGAGAGGACATGGTGGGTCCAGTATGTTAGTCAGTACCAGAGAGGACATGGTGGGTCCAGTATGTTAGACAGTACCAGAGAGGACATGGTGGGTCCAGTATGTTAGGTTAGTCAGTACCAGAGAGGACATGGTGGGTCCAGTATGTTAGTCAGTACCAGAGAGGACATGGTGGGTCCAGTATGTTAGGTTAGTCAGTACCAGAGAGGACATGGTGGGTCCAGTATGTTAGGTTAGTCAGTACCAGAGAGGACATGGTGGGTCCAGTATGTTAGGTTAGACAGTACCAGAGAGGACATGGTGGGTCCAGTATGTTAGGTTAGACAGTACCAGAGAGGACATGGTGGGTCCAGTATGTTAGGTTAGACAGTACCAGAGAGGACATGGTGGGTCCAGTATGTTAGGTTAGTCAGTACCAGAGAGGACATGGTGGGTCCAGTATGTTAGGTTAGACAGTACCAGAGAGGACATGGTGGGTCCAGTATGTTAGGTTAGACAGTACCAGAGAGGACATGGTGGGTCCAGTATGTTAGGTTAGTCAGTACCAGAGAGGACATGGTGGGTCCAGTATGTTAGGTTAGTCAGTACCAGAGAGGACATGGTGGGTCCAGTATGTTAGTCAGTACCAGAGAGGACATGGTGGGTCCAGTATGTTAGTCAGTACCAGAGAGGACATGGTGGGTCCAGTATGTTAGGTTAGACAGTACCAGAGAGGACATGGTGGGTCCAGTATGTTAGGTTAGACAGTACCAGAGAGGACATGGTGGGTCCAGTATGTTAGGTTAGACAGTACCAGAGAGGACATGGTGGGTCCAGTATGTTAGGTTAGACAGTACCAGAGAGGACATGGTGGGTCCAGTATGTTAGGTTAGACAGTACCAGAGAGGACATGGTGGGTCCAGTATGTTAGGTTAGACAGTACCAGAGAGGACATGGTGGGTCCAGTATGTTAGGTTAGACAGTACCAGAGAGGACATGGTGGGTCCAGTATGTTAGGTTAGACAGTACCAGAGAGGACATGGTGGGTCCAGTATGTTAGGTTAGACAGTACCAGAGAGGACATGGTGGGTCCAGTATGTTAGGTTAGACAGTACCAGAGAGGACATGGTGGGTCCAGTATGTTAGGTTAGTCAGTACCAGAGAGGACATGGTGGGTCCAGTATGTTAGGTTAGACAGTACCAGAGAGGACATGGTGGGTCCAGTATGTTAGGTTAGTCAGTACCAGAGAGGACATGGTGGGTCCAGTATGTTAGGTTAGACAGTACCAGAGAGGACATGGTGGGTCCAGTATGTTAGGTTAGACAGTACCAGAGAGGACATGGTGGGTCCAGTATGTTAGGTTAGACAGTACCAGAGAGGACATGGTGGGTCCAGTATGTTAGGTTAGTCAGTACCAGAGAGGACATGGTGGGTCCAGTATGTTAGGTTAGTCAGTACCAGAGAGGACATGGTGGGTCCAGTATGTTAGGTTAGTCAGTACCAGAGAGGACATGGTGGGTCCAGTATGTTAGGTTAGCAGTACCAGAGAGGACATGGTGGGTCCAGTATGTTAGGTTAGCAGTACCAGAGAGGACATGGTGGGTCCAGTATGTTAGTCAGTACCAGAGAGGACATGGTGGGTCCAGTATGTTAGGTTAGACAGTACCAGAGAGGACATGGTGGGTCCAGTATGTTAGGTTAGACAGTACCAGAGAGGACATGGTGGGTCCAGTATGTTAGGTTAGACAGTACCAGAGAGGACATGGTGGGTCCAGTATGTTAGGTTAGTCAGTACCAGAGAGGACATGGTGGGTCCAGTATGTTAGGTTAGTCAGTACCAGAGAGGACATGGTGGGTCCAGTATGTTAGGTTAGTCAGTACCAGAGAGGACATGGTGGGTCCAGTATGTTAGGTTAGACAGTACCAGAGAGGACATGGTGGGTCCAGTATGTTAGGTTAGACAGTACCAGAGAGGACATGGTGGGTCCAGTATGTTAGGTTAGACAGTACCAGAGAGGACATGGTGGGTCCAGTATGTTAGGTTAGACAGTACCAGAGAGGACATGGTGGGTCCAGTATGTTAGGTTAGACAGTACCAGAGAGGACATGGTGGGTCCAGTATGTTAGGTTAGACAGTACCAGAGAGGACATGGTGGGTCCAGTAGTTAGCAGTACCAGAGAGGACATGGTGGGTCCAGTATGTTAGACAGTACCAGAGAGGACATGGTGGGTCCAGTATGTTAGGTTAGACAGTACCAGAGAGGACATGGTGGGTCCAGTATGTTAGGTTAGACAGTACCAGAGAGGACATGGTGGGTCCAGTATGTTAGGTTAGTCAGTACCAGAGAGGACATGGTGGGTCCAGTATGTTAGGTTAGACAGTACCAGAGAGGACATGGTGGGTCCAGTATGTTAGGTTAGACAGTACCAGAGAGGACATGGTGGGTCCAGTATGTTAGGTTAGACAGTACCAGAGAGGACATGGTGGGTCCAGTATGTTAGACAGTACCAGAGAGGACATGGTGGGTCCAGTATGTTAGGTTAGACAGTACCAGAGAGGACATGGTGGGTCCAGTATGTTAGGTTAGACAGTACCAGAGAGGACATGGTGGGTCCAGTATGTTAGGTTAGACAGTACCAGAGAGGACATGGTGGGTCCAGTATGTTAGGTTAGTCAGTACCAGAGAGGACATGGTGGGTCCAGTATGTTAGGTTAGTCAGTACCAGAGAGGACATGGTGGGTCCAGTATGTTAGGTTAGACAGTACCAGAGAGGACATGGTGGGTCCAGTATGTTAGGTTAGACAGTACCAGAGAGGACATGGTGGGTCCAGTATGTTAGGTTAGACAGTACCAGAGAGGACATGGTGGGTCCAGTATGTTAGGTTAGCAGTACCAGAGAGGACATGGTGGGTCCAGTATGTTAGGTTAGACAGTACCAGAGAGGACATGGTGGGTCCAGTATGTTAGGTTAGACAGTACCAGAGAGGACATGGTGGGTCCAGTATGTTAGGTTAGACAGTACCAGAGAGGACATGGTGGGTCCAGTATGTTAGGTTAGACAGTACCAGAGAGGACATGGTGGGTCCAGTATGTTAGGTTAGACAGTACCAGAGAGGACATGGTGGGTCCAGTATGTTAGGTTAGACAGTACCAGAGAGGACATGGTGGGTCCAGTATGTTAGGTTAGACAGTACCAGAGAGGACATGGTGGGTCCAGTATGTTAGGTTAGACAGTACCAGAGAGGACATGGTGGGTCCAGTATGTTAGGTTAGACAGTACCAGAGAGGACATGGTGGGTCCAGTATGTTAGGTTAGACAGTACCAGAGAGGACATGGTGGGTCCAGTATGTTAGGTTAGTCAGTACCAGAGAGGACATGGTGGGTCCAGTATGTTAGGTTAGACAGTACCAGAGAGGACATGGTGGGTCCAGTATGTTAGGTTAGACAGTACCAGAGAGGACATGGTGGGTCCAGTATGTTAGGTTAGACAGTACCAGAGAGGACATGGTGGGTCCAGTATGTTAGGTTAGTCAGTACCAGAGAGGACATGGTGGGTCCAGTATGTTAGGTTAGACAGTACCAGAGAGGACATGGTGGGTCCAGTATGTTAGGTTAGACAGTACCAGAGAGGACATGGTGGGTCCAGTATGTTAGGTTAGACAGTACCAGAGAGGACATGGTGGGTCCAGTATGTTAGTCAGTACCAGAGAGGACATGGTGGGTCCAGTATGTTAGGTTAGACAGTACCAGAGAGGACATGGTGGGTCCAGTATGTTAGGTTAGACAGTACCAGAGAGGACATGGTGGGTCCAGTATGTTAGGTTAGTCAGTACCAGAGAGGACATGGTGGGTCCAGTATGTTAGGTTAGACAGTACCAGAGAGGACATGGTGGGTCCAGTATGTTAGGTTAGACAGTACCAGAGAGGACATGGTGGGTCCAGTATGTTAGGTTAGTCAGTACCAGAGAGGACATGGTGGGTCCAGTATGTTAGTACAGTACCAGAGAGGACATGGTGGGTCCAGTATGTTAGGTTAGACAGTACCAGAGAGGACATGGTGGGTCCAGTATGTTAGTCAGTTCCAGAGCAGTACCAGAGAGGACATGGTGGGTCCAGTATGTTAGGTTAGACAGTACCAGAGAGGACATGGTGGGTCCAGTATGTTAGGTTAGACAGTACCAGAGAGGACATGGTGGGTCCAGTATGTTAGGTTAGACAGTACCAGAGAGGACATGGTGGGTCCAGTATGTTAGGTTAGCAGTACCAGAGAGGACATGGTGGGTCCAGTATGTTAGGTTAGACAGTACCAGAGAGGACATGGTGGGTCCAGTATGTTAGGTTAGACAGTACCAGAGAGGACATGGTGGGTCCAGTATGTTAGGTTAGACAGTACCAGAGAGGACATGGTGGGTCCAGTATGTTAGGTTAGACAGTACCAGAGAGGACATGGTGGGTCCAGTATGTTAGGTTAGACAGTACCAGAGAGGACATGGTGGGTCCAGTATGTTAGGTTAGTCAGTACCAGAGAGGACATGGTGGGTCCAGTATGTTAGGTTAGACAGTACCAGAGAGGACATGGTGGGTCCAGTATGTTAGGTTAGTCAGTACCAGAGAGGACATGGTGGGTCCAGTATGTTAGGTTAGACAGTACCAGAGAGGACATGGTGGGTCCAGTATGTTAGGTTAGTCAGTACCAGAGAGGACATGGTGGGTCCAGTATGTTAGGTTAGACAGTACCAGAGAGGACATGGTGGGTCCAGTATGTTAGGTTAGACAGTACCAGAGAGGACATGGTGGGTCCAGTATGTTAGGTTAGACAGTACCAGAGAGGACATGGTGGGTCCAGTATGTTAGGTTAGTCAGTACCAGAGAGGACATGGTGGGTCCAGTATGTTAGGTTAGACAGTACCAGAGAGGACATGGTGGGTCCAGTATGTTAGGTTAGTCAGTACCAGAGAGGACATGGTGGGTCCAGTATGTTAGGTTAGACAGTACCAGAGAGGACATGGTGGGTCCAGTATGTTAGGTTAGTCAGTACCAGAGAGGACATGGTGGGTCCAGTATGTTAGGTTAGACAGTACCAGAGAGGACATGGTGGGTCCAGTATGTTAGGTTAGACAGTACCAGAGAGGACATGGTGGGTCCAGTATGTTAGGTTAGACAGTACCAGAGAGGACATGGTGGGTCCAGTATGTTAGGTTAGACAGTACCAGAGAGGACATGGTGGGTCCAGTATGTTAGGTTAGACAGTACCAGAGAGGACATGGTGGGTCCAGTATGTTAGGTTAGTCAGTACCAGAGAGGACATGGTGGGTCCAGTATGTTAGGTTAGACAGTACCAGAGAGGACATGGTGGGTCCAGTATGTTAGGTTAGACAGTACCAGAGAGGACATGGTGGGTCCAGTATGTTAGGTTAGACAGTACCAGAGAGGACATGGTGGGTCCAGTATGTTAGGTTAGACAGTACCAGAGAGGACATGGTGGGTCCAGTATGTTAGGTTAGACAGTACCAGAGAGGACATGGTGGGTCCAGTATGTTAGGTTAGACAGTACCAGAGAGGACATGGTGGGTCCAGTATGTTAGGTTAGACAGTACCAGAGAGGACATGGTGGGTCCAGTATGTTAGGTTAGACAGTACCAGAGAGGACATGGTGGGTCCAGTATGTTAGGTTAGTCAGTACCAGAGAGGACATGGTGGGTCCAGTATGTTAGGTTAGACAGTACCAGAGAGGACATGGTGGGTCCAGTATGTTAGGTTAGACAGTACCAGAGAGGACATGGTGGGTCCAGTATGTTAGGTTAGTCAGTACCAGAGAGGACATGGTGGGTCCAGTATGTTAGGTTAGTCAGTACCAGAGAGGACATGGTGGGTCCAGTATGTTAGGTTAGTCAGTACCAGAGAGGACATGGTGGGTCCAGTATGTTAGGTTAGTCAGTACCAGAGAGGACATGGTGGGTCCAGTATGTTAGGTTAGACAGTACCAGAGAGGACATGGTGGGTCCAGTATGTTAGGTTAGTCAGTACCAGAGAGGACATGGTGGGTCCAGTATGTTAGGTTAGACAGTACCAGAGAGGACATGGTGGGTCCAGTATGTTAGGTTAGTCAGTACCAGAGAGGACATGGTGGGTCCAGTATGTTAGGTTAGTCAGTACCAGAGAGGACATGGTGGGTCCAGTATGTTAGGTTAGACAGTACCAGAGAGGACATGGTGGGTCCAGTATGTTAGTCAGTACCAGAGAGGACATGGTGGGTCCAGTATGTTAGTCAGTACCAGAGAGGACATGGTGGGTCCAGTATGTTAGGTTAGACAGTACCAGAGAGGACATGGTGGGTCCAGTATGTTAGGTTAGACAGTACCAGAGAGGACATGGTGGGTCCAGTATGTTAGGTTAGACAGTACCAGAGAGGACATGGTGGGTCCAGTATGTTAGGTTAGACAGTACCAGAGAGGACATGGTGGGTCCAGTATGTTAGGTTAGACAGTACCAGAGAGGACATGGTGGGTCCAGTATGTTAGGTTAGTCAGTACCAGAGAGGACATGGTGGGTCCAGTATGTTAGGTTAGACAGTACCAGAGAGGACATGGTGGGTCCAGTATGTTAGGTTAGACAGTACCAGAGAGGACATGGTGGGTCCAGTATGTTAGGTTAGACAGTACCAGAGAGGACATGGTGGGTCCAGTATGTTAGGTTAGTCAGTACCAGAGAGGACATGGTGGGTCCAGTATGTTAGGTTAGTCAGTACCAGAGAGGACATGGTGGGTCCAGTATGTTAGGTTAGACAGTACCAGAGAGGACATGGTGGGTCCAGTATGTTAGGTTAGACAGTACCAGAGAGGACATGGTGGGTCCAGTATGTTAGGTTAGTCAGTACCAGAGAGGACATGGTGGGTCCAGGGTCCAGTATGTTAGGTTAGTCAGTACCAGAGAGGACATGGTGGGTCCAGTATGTTAGGTTAGACAGTACCAGAGAGGACATGGTGGGTCCAGTATGTTAGGTTAGTCAGTACCAGAGAGGACATGGTGGGTCCAGTATGTTAGGTTAGTCAGTACCAGAGAGGACATGGTGGGTCCAGTATGTTAGGTTAGACAGTACCAGAGAGGACATGGTGGGTCCAGTATGTTAGGTTAGTCAGTACCAGAGAGGACATGGTGGGTCCAGTATGTTAGGTTAGACAGTACCAGAGAGGACATGGTGGGTCCAGTATGTTAGGTTAGACAGTACCAGAGAGGACATGGTGGGTCCAGTATGTTAGGTTAGACAGTACCAGAGAGGACATGGTGGGTCCAGTATGTTAGGTTAGTCAGTACCAGAGAGGACATGGTGGGTCCAGTATGTTAGGTTAGACAGTACCAGAGAGGACATGGTGGGTCCAGTATGTTAGGTTAGTCAGTACCAGAGAGGACATGGTGGGTCCAGTATGTTAGGTTAGACAGTACCAGAGAGGACATGGTGGGTCCAGTATGTTAGGTTAGACAGTACCAGAGAGGACATGGTGGGTCCAGTATGTTAGGTTAGACAGTACCAGAGAGGACATGGTGGGTCCAGTATGTTAGGTTAGACAGTACCAGAGAGGACATGGTGGGTCCAGTATGTTAGGTTAGACAGTACCAGAGAGGACATGGTGGGTCCAGTATGTTAGGTTAGACAGTACCAGAGAGGACATGGTGGGTCCAGTATGTTAGGTTAGACAGTACCAGAGAGGACATGGTGGGTCCAGTATGTTAGGTTAGACAGTACCAGAGAGGACATGGTGGGTCCAGTATGTTAGGTTAGTCAGTACCAGAGAGGACATGGTGGGTCCAGTATGTTAGGTTAGACAGTACCAGAGAGGACATGGTGGGTCCAGTATGTTAGGTTAGACAGTACCAGAGAGGACATGGTGGGTCCAGTATGTTAGGTTAGACAGTACCAGAGAGGACATGGTGGGTCCAGTATGTTAGGTTAGACAGTACCAGAGAGGACATGGTGGGTCCAGTATGTTAGGTTAGACAGTACCAGAGAGGACATGGTGGGTCCAGTATGTTAGGTTAGACAGTACCAGAGAGGACATGGTGGGTCCAGTATGTTAGTCAGTACCAGAGAGGACATGGTGGGTCCAGTATGTTAGGTTAGACAGTACCAGAGAGGACATGGTGGGTCCAGTATGTTAGGTTAGACAGTACCAGAGAGGACATGGTGGGTCCAGTATGTTAGGTTAGACAGTACCAGAGAGGACATGGTGGGTCCAGTATGTTAGGTTAGTCAGTACCAGAGAGGACATGGTGGGTCCAGTATGTTAGGTTAGACAGTACCAGAGAGGACATGGTGGGTCCAGTATGTTAGGTTAGACAGTACCAGAGAGGACATGGTGGGTCCAGTATGTTAGGTTAGTCAGTACCAGAGAGGACATGGTGGGTCCAGTATGTTAGTCAGTACCAGAGAGGACATGGTGGGTCCAGTATGTTAGGTTAGTCAGTACCAGAGAGGACATGGTGGGTCCAGTATGTTAGGTTAGTCAGTACCAGAGAGGACATGGTGGGTCCAGTATGTTAGGTTAGACAGTACCAGAGAGGACATGGTGGGTCCAGTATGTTAGGTTAGACAGTACCAGAGAGGACATGGTGGGTCCAGTATGTTAGGTTAGACAGTACCAGAGAGGACATGGTGGGTCCAGTATGTTAGTACAGTACCAGAGAGGACATGGTGGGTCCAGTATGTTAGTCAGTACCAGAGAGGACATGGTGGGTCCAGTATGTTAGGTTAGACAGTACCAGAGAGGACATGGTGGGTCCAGTATGTTAGGTTAGACAGTACCAGAGAGGACATGGTGGGTCCAGTATGTTAGGTTAGACAGTACCAGAGAGGACATGGTGGGTCCAGTATGTTAGACAGTACCAGAGAGGACATGGTGGGTCCAGTATGTTAGGTTAGACAGTACCAGAGAGGACATGGTGGGTCCAGTATGTTAGGTTAGACAGTACCAGAGAGGACATGGTGGGTCCAGTATGTTAGGTTAGACAGTACCAGAGAGGACATGGTGGGTCCAGTATGTTAGGTTAGACAGTACCAGAGAGGACATGGTGGGTCCAGTATGTTAGGTTAGACAGTACCAGAGAGGACATGGTGGGTCCAGTATGTTAGGTTAGTCAGTACCAGAGAGGACATGGTGGGTCCAGTATGTTAGGTTAGACAGTACCAGAGAGGACATGGTGGGTCCAGTATGTTAGGTTAGACAGTACCAGAGAGGACATGGTGGGTCCAGTATGTTAGGTTAGACAGTACCAGAGAGGACATGGTGGGTCCAGTATGTTAGGTTAGACAGTACCAGAGAGGACATGGTGGGTCCAGTATGTTAGGTTAGTCAGTACCAGAGAGGACATGGTGGGTCCAGTATGTTAGGTTAGACAGTACCAGAGAGGACATGGTGGGTCCAGTATGTTAGGTTAGTCAGTACCAGAGAGGACATGGTGGGTCCAGTACGTTAGACAGTACCAGAGAGGACATGGTGGGTCCAGTATGTTAGGTTAGACAGTACCAGAGAGGACATGGTGGGTCCAGTATGTTAGGTTAGACAGTACCAGAGAGGACATGGTGGGTCCAGTATGTTAGGTTAGACAGTACCAGAGAGGACATGGTGGGTCCAGTATGTTAGGTTAGACAGTACCAGAGAGGACATGGTGGGTCCAGTAGTTAGTCAGTACCAGAGAGGACATGGTGGGTCAGTATGTTAGTCAGTACCAGAGAGGACATGGTGGGTCCAGTATGTTAGGTTAGTCAGTACCAGAGAGGACATGGTGGGTCCAGTATGTTAGGTAGCAGTACCAGAGAGGACATGGTGGGTCCAGTATGTTAGGTTAGACAGTACCAGAGAGGACATGGTGGGTCCAGTATGTTAGGTTAGACAGTACCAGAGAGGACATGGTGGGTCCAGTATGTTAGGTTAGACAGTACCAGAGAGGACATGGTGGGTCCAGTATGTTAGGTTAGTCAGTACCAGAGAGGACATGGTGGGTCCAGTATGTTAGGTTAGTCAGTACCAGAGAGGACATGGTGGGTCCAGTATGTTAGGTTAGACAGTACCAGAGAGGACATGGTGGGTCCAGTATGTTAGGTTAGTCAGTACCAGAGAGGACATGGTGGGTCCAGTATGTAGGTTAGACAGTACCAGAGAGGACATGGTGGGTCCAGTATGTTAGGTTAGACAGTACCAGAGAGGACATGGTGGGTCCAGTATGTTAGGTTAGACAGTACCAGAGAGGACATGGTGGGTCCAGTATGTTAGGTTAGACAGTACCAGAGAGGACATGGTGGGTCCAGTATGTTAGGTTAGACAGTACCAGAGAGGACATGGTGGGTCCAGTATGTTAGGTTAGACAGTACCAGAGAGGACATGGTGGGTCCAGTATGTTAGGAGCAGTACCAGAGAGGACATGGTGGGTCCAGTATGTTAGGTTAGACAGTACCAGAGAGGACATGGTGGGTCCAGTATGTTAGGTTAGTCAGTACCAGAGAGGACATGGTGGGTCCAGTATGTTAGGTTAGTCAGTACCAGAGAGGACATGGTGGGTCCAGTATGTTAGGTTAGTCAGTACCAGAGAGGACATGGTGGGTCCAGTATGTTAGGTTAGACAGTACCAGAGAGGACATGGTGGGTCCAGTATGTTAGGTTAGTCAGTACCAGAGAGGACATGGTGGGTCCAGTATGTTAGGTTAGTCAGTACCAGAGAGGACATGGTGGGTCCAGTATGTTAGGTTAGCAGTACCAGAGAGGACATGGTGGGTCCAGTATGTTAGGTTAGACAGTACCAGAGAGGACATGGTGGGTCCAGTATGTTAGGTTAGACAGTACCAGAGAGGACATGGTGGGTCCAGTATGTTAGGTTAGTCAGTACCAGAGAGGACATGGTGGGTCCAGTATGTTAGGTTAGACAGTACCAGAGAGGACATGGTGGGTCCAGTATGTTAGGTTAGTCAGTACCAGAGAGGACATGGTGGGTCCAGTATGTTAGGTTAGACAGTACCAGAGAGGACATGGTGGGTCCAGTATGTTAGGTTAGTCAGTACCAGAGAGGACATGGTGGGTCCAGTATGTTAGGTTAGACAGTACCAGAGAGGACATGGTGGGTCCAGTATGTTAGGTTAGTCAGTACCAGAGAGGACATGGTGGGTCCAGTATGTTAGGTTAGACAGTACCAGAGAGGACATGGTGGGTCCAGTATGTTAGTCAGTACCAGAGAGGACATGGTGGGTCCAGTATGTTAGGTTAGACAGTACCAGAGAGGACATGGTGGGTCCAGTATGTTAGGTTAGTCAGTACCAGAGAGGACATGGTGGGTCCAGTATGTTAGGTTAGACAGTACCAGAGAGGACATGGTGGGTCCAGTATGTTAGGTTAGACAGTACCAGAGAGGACATGGTGGGTCCAGTATGTTAGACAGTACCAGAGAGGACATGGTGGGTCCAGTATGTTAGGTTAGACAGTACCAGAGAGGACATGGTGGGTCCAGTATGTTAGGTTAGACAGTACCAGAGAGGACATGGTGGGTCCAGTATGTTAGACAGTACCAGAGAGGACATGGTGGGTCCAGTATGTTAGGTTAGACAGTACCAGAGAGGACATGGTGGGTCCAGTATGTTAGGTTAGTCAGTACCAGAGAGGACATGGTGGGTCCAGTATGTTAGGTTAGTCAGTACCAGAGAGGACATGGTGGGTCCAGTATGTTAGGTTAGACAGTACCAGAGAGGACATGGTGGGTCCAGTATGTTAGGTTAGTCAGTACCAGAGAGGACATGGTGGGTCCAGTATGTTAGGTTAGACAGTACCAGAGAGGACATGGTGGGTCCAGTATGTTAGGTTAGACAGTACCAGAGAGGACATGGTGGGTCCAGTATGTTAGGTTAGACAGTACCAGAGAGGACATGGTGGGTCCAGTATGTTAGGTTAGACAGTACCAGAGAGGACATGGTGGGTCCAGTATGTTAGGTTAGACAGTACCAGAGAGGACATGGTGGGTCCAGTATGTTAGGTTAGTCAGTACCAGAGAGGACATGGTGGGTCCAGTATGTTAGGTTAGACAGTACCAGAGAGGACATGGTGGGTCCAGTATGTTAGGTTAGACAGTACCAGAGAGGACATGGTGGGTCCAGTATGTTAGGTTAGACAGTACCAGAGAGGACATGGTGGGTCCAGTATGTTAGGTTAGACAGTACCAGAGAGGACATGGTGGGTCCAGTATGTTAGGTTAGACAGTACCAGAGAGGACATGGTGGGTCCAGTATGTTAGGTTAGACAGTACCAGAGAGGACATGGTGGGTCCAGTATGTTAGGTTAGTCAGTACCAGAGAGGACATGGTGGGTCCAGTATGTTAGGTTAGACAGTACCAGAGAGGACATGGTGGGTCCAGTATGTTAGGTTAGTCAGTACCAGAGAGGACATGGTGGGTCCAGTATGTTAGGTTAGACAGTACCAGAGAGGACATGGTGGGTCCAGTATGTTAGACAGTACCAGAGAGGACATGGTGGGTCCAGTATGTTAGTCAGTACCAGAGAGGACAGGATAGCTGACATGGTGGGTCCAGTATGTTAGGTTAGACAGTACCAGAGAGGACATGGTGGGTCCAGTATGTTAGGTTAGACAGTACCAGAGAGGACATGGTGGGTCCAGTATGTTAGGTTAGACAGTACCAGAGAGGACATGGTGGGTCCAGTATGTTAGGTTAGACAGTACCAGAGAGGACATGGTGGGTCCAGTATGTTAGGTTAGACAGTACCAGAGAGGACATGGTGGGTCCAGTATGTTAGGTTAGTCAGTACCAGAGAGGACATGGTGGGTCCAGTATGTTAGGTTAGACAGTACCAGAGAGGACATGGTGGGTCCAGTATGTTAGGTTAGACAGTACCAGAGAGGACATGGTGGGTCCAGTAGGTTAGGTTAGACAGTACCAGAGAGGACATGGTGGGTCCAGTATGTTAGGTTAGACAGTACCAGAGAGGACATGGTGGGTCCAGTATGTTAGGTCAGTACCAGAGAGGACATGGTGGGTCCAGTATGTTAGGTTAGCAGTACCAGAGAGGACATGGTGGGTCCAGTATGTTAGTCAGTACCAGAGAGGACAGGATAGCTGACATGGTGGGTCCAGTATGTTAGTCAGTACCAGAGAGGGACATGGTGGGTCCAGTATGTTAGTCAGACAGTAGCAGGAGGACATGGTGGGTCCAGTATGTTAGGTCAGTACCAGAGAGGACAGGATAGCTGACATGGTGGGTCCAGTATGTTAGTCAGTACCAGAGAGGACAGGATAGCTGACATGGTGGGTCCAGTATGTTAGTCAGTACCAGAGAGGACAGGATAGCTGACATGGTGGGTCCAGTATGTTAGTCAGTACCAGAGAGGACAGGATAGCTGACATGGTGGGTCCAGTATGTTAGTCAGTACCAGAGAGGACAGGATAGCTGACATGGTGGGTCCAGTATGTTAGTCAGTACCAGAGAGGACAGGATAGCTGACATGGTGGGTCCAGTATGTTAGTCAGTACCAGAGAGGACAGGATAGCTGACATGGTGGGTCCAGTATGTTAGTCAGTACCAGAGAGGACAGGATAGCTGACATGGTGGGTCCAGTAGGTTAGTCAGTACCAGAGAGGACAGGATAGCTGACATGGTGGGTCCAGTATGTTAGTCAGTACCAGAGAGGACATGGTGGGTCCAGTATGTTAGTCAGTACCAGGAGACAGGATAGCTGACATGGTGGGTCCAGTATGTTAGGTTAGACAGTACCAGAGAGGACATGGTGGGTCCAGTATGTTAGTCAGTACCAGAGAGGACATGGTGGGTCCAGTATGTTAGGTTAGACAGTACCAGAGAGGACATGGTGGGTCCAGTATGTTAGTCAGTACCAGAGAGGACAGGATAGCTGACATGGTGGGTCCAGTAGGTTAGTCAGTACCAGAGAGGACAGGATAGCTGACATGGTGGGTCCAGTATGTTAGTCAGTACCAGAGAGGACAGGATAGCTGACATGGTGGGTCCAGTATGTTAGTCAGTACCAGAGAGGACAGGATAGCTGACATGGTGGGTCCAGTATGTTAGGTTAGTCAGTACCAGAGAGGACAGGATAGCTGACATGGTGGGTCCAGTATGTTAGGTTAGTCAGTACCAGAGAGGACATGGTGGGTCCAGTATGTTAGTCAGTACCAGAGAGGACAGGATAGCTGACATGGTGGGTCCAGTATGTTAGTTAGTCAGTACCAGAGAGGACAGGATAGCTGACATGGTGGGTCCAGTATGTTAGGTGCAGTACCAGAGAGGACATGGTGGGTCCAGTATGTTAGGTTAGACAGTACCAGAGAGGACATGGTGGGTCCAGTATGTTAGGTCAGACAGTACCAGAGAGGACATGGTGGGTCCAGTATGTTAGTCAGTACCAGAGAGGACAGGATAGCTGACATGGTGGGTCCAGTATGTTAGTCAGTACCAGAGAGGACAGGATAGCTGACATGGTGGGTCCAGTATGTTAGTCAGTACCAGAGAGGACAGGATAGCTGACATGGTGGGTCCAGTATGTTAGTCAGTACCAGAGAGGACAGGATAGCTGACATGGTGGGTCCAGTATGTTAGTCAGTACCAGAGAGGACAGGATAGCTGACATGGTGGGTCCAGTATGTTAGTCAGTACCAGAGAGGACAGGATAGCTGACATGGTGGGTCCAGTATGTTAGTCAGTACCAGAGAGGACAGGATAGCTGACATGGTGGGTCCAGTATGTTAGTCAGTACCAGAGAGGACAGGATAGCTGACATGGTGGGTCCAGTATGTTAGTCAGTACCAGAGAGGACAGGATAGCTGACATGGTGGGTCCAGTATGTTAGTCAGTACCAGAGAGGACAGGATAGCTGACATGGTGGGTCCAGTATGTTAGTCAGTACCAGAGAGGACAGGATAGCTGACATGGTGGGTCCAGTATGTTAGTCAGTACCAGAGAGGACAGGATAGCTGACATGGTGGGTCCAGTATGTTAGGTTAGACAGTACCAGAGAGGACATGGTGGGTCCAGTATGTTAGGTTAGTCAGTACCAGAGAGGACATGGTGGGTCCAGTATGTTAGGTTAGTCAGTACCAGAGAGGACATGGTGGGTCCAGTATGTTAGTCAGTACCAGAGAGGACAGGATAGCTGACATGGTGGGTCCAGTATGTTAGTCAGTACCAGAGAGGACAGGATAGCTGACATGGTGGGTCCAGTATGTTAGTCAGTACCAGAGAGGACATGGTGGGTCCAGTATGTTAGGTTAGTCAGTACCAGAGAGGACATGGTGGGTCCAGTATGTTAGTCAGTACCAGAGAGGACAGGATAGCTGACATGGTGGGTCCAGTATGTTAGGTTAGTCAGTACCAGAGAGGACATGGTGGGTCCAGTATGTTAGGTTAGACAGTACCAGAGAGGACATGGTGGGTCCAGTATGTTAGGTTAGTCAGTACCAGAGAGGACATGGTGGGTCCAGTATGTTAGGTAGTCAGTACCAGAGAGGACATGGTGGGTCCAGTATGTTAGGTTAGTCAGTACCAGAGAGGACATGGTGGGTCCAGTATGTTAGGTTAGTCAGTACCAGAGAGGACATGGTGGGTCCAGTATGTTAGTCAGTACCAGAGAGGACAGGATAGCTGACATGGTGGGTCCAGTATGTTAGTCAGTACCAGAGAGGACAGGATAGCTGACATGGTGGGTCCAGTATGTTAGTCAGTACCAGAGAGGACAGGATAGCTGACATGGTGGGTCCAGTATGTTAGTCAGTACCAGAGAGGACAGGATAGCTGACATGGTGGGTCCAGTATGTTAGTCAGTACCAGAGAGGACAGGATAGCTGACATGGTGGGTCCAGTATGTTAGTCAGTACCAGAGAGGACAGGATAGCTGACATGGTGGGTCCAGTATGTTAGTCAGTACCAGAGAGGACAGGATAGCTGACATGGTGGGTCCAGTATGTTAGTCAGTACCAGAGAGGACAGGATAGCTGACATGGTGGGTCCAGTATGTTAGTCAGTACCAGAGAGGACAGGATAGCTGACATGGTGGGTCCAGTATGTTAGTCAGTACCAGAGAGGACAGGATAGCTGACATGGTGGGTCCAGTATGTTAGTCAGTACCAGAGAGGACAGGATAGCTGACATGGTGGGTCCAGTATGTTAGTCAGTACCAGAGAGGACAGGATAGCTGACATGGTGGGTCCAGTATGTTAGTCAGTACCAGAGAGGACAGGATAGCTGACATGGTGGGTCCAGTATGTTAGTCAGTACCAGAGAGGACAGGATAGCTGACATGGTGGGTCCAGTATGTTAGTCAGTACCAGAGAGGACAGGATAGCTGACATGGTGGGTCCAGTATGTTAGTCAGTACCAGAGAGGACAGGATAGCTGACATGGTGGGTCCAGTATGTTAGTCAGTACCAGAGAGGACAGGATAGCTGACATGGTGGGTCCAGTATGTTAGTCAGTACCAGAGAGGACAGGATAGCTGACATGGTGGGTCCAGTATGTTAGTCAGTACCAGAGAGGACAGGATAGCTGACATGGTGGGTCCAGTATGTTAGTCAGTACCAGAGAGGACAGGATAGCTGACATGGTGGGTCCAGTATGTTAGTCAGTACCAGAGAGGACAGGATAGCTGACATGGTGGGTCCAGTATGTTAGTCAGTACCAGAGAGGACAGGATAGCTGACATGGTGGGTCCAGTATGTTAGTCAGTACCAGAGAGGACAGGATAGCTGACATGGTGGGTCCAGTATGTTAGTCAGTACCAGAGAGGACAGGATAGCTGACATGGTGGGTCCAGTATGTTAGTCAGTACCAGAGAGGACAGGATAGCTGACATGGTGGGTCCAGTATGTTAGTCAGTACCAGAGAGGACAGGATAGCTGACATGGTGGGTCCAGTATGTTAGTCAGTACCAGAGAGGACATGGTGGGTCCAGTATGTTAGGTTAGTCAGTACCAGAGAGGACATGGTGGGTCCAGTATGTTAGGTTAGTCAGTACCAGAGAGGACATGGTGGGTCCAGTATGTTAGTCAGTACCAGAGAGGACAGGATAGCTGACATGGTGGGTCCAGTATGTTAGTCAGTACCAGAGAGGACAGGATAGCTGACATGGTGGGTCCAGTATGTTAGTCAGTACCAGAGAGGACAGGATAGCTGACATGGTGGGTCCAGTATGTTAGTCAGTACCAGAGAGGACAGGATAGCTGACATGGTGGGTCCAGTAGTGGTTAGTCAGTACCAGAGAGGACAGGATAGCTGACATGGTGGGTCCAGTATGTTAGTCAGTACCAGAGAGGACAGGATAGCTGACATGGTGGGTCCAGTATGTTAGTCAGTACCAGAGAGGACAGGATAGCTGACATGGTGGGTCCAGTATGTTAGTCAGTACCAGAGAGGACAGGATAGCTGACATGGTGGGTCCAGTATGTTAGTCAGTACCAGAGAGGACAGGATAGCTGACATGGTGGGTCCAGTATGTTAGTCAGTACCAGAGAGGACAGGATAGCTGACATGGTGGGTCCAGTATGTTAGTCAGTACCAGAGAGGACAGGATAGCTGACATGGTGGGTCCGATCCTGGTCTTCATGGCCATCTGTTTCAGCAGTTCAACACACATGGTCAGGCAGCGCAGGAGAGTCTCTGGGTCCGTCTGACAGAGAGGAAACAACACAGCATTTATTTACGGAGATGCAGGGTGTCTGTACCTTCTCCGTGTGTCTGTCTGTACCTTCTCCATGTGTCTGTACCTTCTCCGTGTGTCTGTCTGTACCTTCTCCATGTGTCTGTCTGTACCTTCTCCATGTGTCTGTCTGTACCTTCTCCATGTGTCTGTCTGTACCTTCTCCATGTGTCTGTCTGTACCTTCTCCATGTGTCTGTCTGTACCTTCTCCATGTGTCTGTCTACCTTCTCCATGTGTCTGTACCTTCTCCATGTGTCTGTCTGTACCTTCTCCATGTGTCTGTCTGTACCTTCTCCATGTGTCTGTCTACCTTCTCCATGTGTCTGTCTGTCTACCTTCTCCATGTGTCTGTCTACCTTCTCCATGTGTCTGTCTACCTTCTCCATGTGTCTGTCTACCTTCTCCATGTGTCTCTCTACCTTCTCCATGTGTCTGTCTACCTTCTCCATGTGTCTGTACCTTCTCCATGTGTCTGTACCTTCTCCATGTGTCTGTACCTTCTCCATGTGTCTGTCTGTACCTTCTCCATGTGTCTGTCTGTACCTTCTCCATGTGTCTGTCTACCTTCTCCATGTGTCTGTACCTTCTCCATGTGTCTGTCTCTACCTTCTCCATGTGTCTGTCTGTACCTTCTCCATGTGTCTGTACCTTCTCCATGTGTCTGTCTACCTTCTCCATGTGTCTGTCTACCTTCTCCATGTGTCTGTCTACCTTCTCCATGTGTCTGTACCTTCTCCATGTGTCTGTACCTTCTCCATGTGTCTGTCTGTACCTTCTCCATGTGTCTGTCTCTACCTTCTCCATGTGTCTGTCTGTACCTTCTCCATGTGTCTGTCTACCTTCTCCATGTGTCTGTCTGTCTACCTTCTCCATGTGTCTGTCTGTACCTTCTCCATGTGTCTGTACCTTCTCCATGTGTCTGTCTGTACCTTCTCCATGTGTCTGTACCTTCTCCATGTGTCTGTACCTTCTCCATGTGTCTGTCTACCTTCTCCATGTGTCTGTCTACCTTCTCCATGTGTCTGTACCTTCTCCATGTGTCTGTCTGTACCTTCTCCATGTGTCTGTCGTACCTTCTCCGTGCTGTCTGTACCTTCTCCGTGCGCGTCTCCTTGTCCTCCTGCTGTGTGTGTGTGTGTACCTTCTCCGTGCGCGTCTCCTTGTCCTCCTGCTGTGTGTCTGTGTTCTCCTCCTGCAGTATGTTGTTCCTCAGGTTCTCCAGGTCAGTTATCGAGTCCTTCAGCTCTGCTGCTCTGCTGAACTCCTGGCTACTGATACACTCCTCTAAGGCCTGTTTAGCCTCTAGGATACTAACCTTCACCTCCGCTAACTGGAAGAGGAGAGGAGAGAGAGGAGAGAGAGAGGAGAGAGAGGAGAGGAGAGAAGAGAGAGAGACAGAGAGAGAGAGAAGAGAGAGAGAGAGAGAGAGGAGTTAGAGAGAAGGGGGAGAGAGAGAGAGGAGAGGAGAGAGAGAAGAGAGAGAGAGAGAGAGGAGTTAGAGAGAAGGGGGAGAGAGAGAGAGGAGTTAGAGAGAGAGGAGAGACAGAGAGAGAGAGAGAGAGAGAGAGAGAGAGAGAGAGAGAAGGGGGAGAGAGCGAGAGAGGAGAGAAGAGAGAGGGAGAGGAGAGAGAGAGACAGAGGAGGTTACAGACCGTAAAGAGCTTCTTGACATCGGAACAGCGACCACCTCCACTTGGACGAGGACTTCAATGAGTCGGAGACAAAATATATTTTGGATTATCGCCAGACCAGGCCCAAATCCCAGACACTCGAAGGAGACGGCGCCGTGCGGGATACCTGACGAGACCACGTCGGAGAGTGTATAAATCGCCTCTAGCCTCCGTTCTATTGGCGAACGTGCAATCACTGGAGAATAAACTGGATGAGCTCCGTTAGCGTAGTCTTAACAAGGGAAGAACTGTAATATCTGGTGTTTCTCCAAGTCTTGGCTGAACAAGACATCGGTAAATATTGATTGAAGTCGGAACTTTACATACACCTTAGCCAAATATATTTAAACTCAGTTTTTCACAATTTCTAACATTTAATCCAAGTAAAAATTCCCTGTCTTAGGTCAGTTAGGATCACCACTTTATTTTAAGAATGTGAAATGTCAGAATAATAGTAGAGAGAATTATTTATTTCAGCTTTTATTTCTTTCATCACATTCCCAGTGGGTCAGAAGTTTACATACACTCAATTAGTATTTGGTAGCATTGCCTTTAAATTGTTTAACTTGGGTCAAACGTTTCGGGTAGCCTTCCACAAGCTTCCCACAATAAGTTGGGTGAATTTTGGCCCATTCCTCCTGACAGAGCTGGTGTAACTGAGTCAGGTTTGTTGGCCTCCTTGCTCGCACACGCTTTTTCAGTTCTGCCCACAAATGTTCTATAGGATTGAGGTAAGGGCTTTGTGATGGCCACTCCAATACCTTGACTTTGTTGTCCTTAAGCCATTTTGCCACAACTTTGGAAGTATGCTTGGGGTCATTGTTCATTTGGAAGACCCATTTGTGACCAAGCTTTAACTTCCTGACTGATGTCTTGAGATGTTGCTTCAATATATCCACATAATTTTCCTCCCTCATGTTGCCATCTATTTTGTGAAGTGCACCAGTCCCTCCTGCAGCAAAGCACCCCCACAACATGATGCTGCCACCTCCGTGCTTCACGGTTGGGATGGTGTTCTTCAGCTTGCAAGCCTCCCCCTTTTTCCTCCAAACATAACGATGGTCATTATGGCCAAACAGTTCTATTTTTGTTTCATCAGACCAGAGGACATTTCTCCAAAAAGTACAATCTTTGTCCCCATGTGCAGTTGCAAACCGTAGTCTGGCTTTTTTCATGGCGGTTTTGGAGCAGTGGCTTCTTCCTTGCTGAGCGGCCTTTCAGGTTATGTCGATATAGGACTCGTTTTTCTGTGGATATAGATACTTTTGTACCTGATTCCTCCAGCATCTTCACAAGGTCCTTTGCTGTTGTTCTGGGATTGATTTGCACTTTTCGCACCAAAGTACGTTCATCTCTAGGAGACAGAACGCATCTCCTTCCTGAGCGGTATGACGGCTGCGTGGTCCCATGGTGTTTATACTTGCATACTATTGTTTGTACAGATGAACGTGGTACCTTCAGGTTTGGAAATTGCTCCCAAGGATGAACCAGACTTGTGGAGGTCTACAATTTGTTTTCTGAGGTCTTGGCTGATTTCTTTTGATTTTACCATGATGTCAAGCAAAGAGGCACTGAGTTTGAAGGTAGGCCTTGAAATACATCCACAGGTACACCTCCAATTGACTCAAATGATGTCAATTAGCCTATCAGAAGCTTCTAAAGCCATGTCATCATTTTCTGGAATTTTCCAAGCTGTTTAAAGGCACAGTCAACTTAGTGTATGTAAACTTCTGACCCACTGGAATTGTGATACAGTGAATTATAAGTGAAACAATCATGTCTGTAAACAATTGTTGGAAAAAGGACTTGTGTCATGCACAAAGTAGATGTCCTAACCGACTTGCCAAAACTATAGTTTGTTAACAAGAAATTTGTGGAGTGGTTGAAAAAAACGAGTTTTAATGACTCCAACCTAAGTGGATGTGAACTTCCCATTTCAACTGTAGATGCTCATTGGTGAGTCTAGAACGGTACTTATTGTTAATGATGCTCAGTGGAGAAAGAACTGTATGTGGAGCCAATCACGGTCAAGGAGTGTAGTGCTACTTTGGTTAGACCAGGAAACACAGTCTGCTGCCAGGAAGGATCATGGTTGGTTAGACCAGAGAACACAGTCTGCAGCCAGGAAGGATCATGGTTGGTTAGACCAGGGAACACAGCCTGCAGCCAGGAAGGATCATGGTTGGTTAGACCAGAGAACACAGTCTGCAGCCAGGAAGGGTCATGGTTGGTTAGACCAGGGAACACAGCCTGCAGCCAGGAAGGATCATGGTTGGTTAGACCAGAGAACACAGCCTGCAGCCAGGAAGGATCATGGTTGGTTAGACCAGGGAACACAGCCTGCTGCCAGGAAGGATCATGGTTGGTTAGACCAGGGAACACAGCCTGCTGCCAGGAAGGATCATGGTTGGTTAGTTGGTTAGACCAGGGAACACAGCCTGCTGCCAGGAAGGGTCATGGTTGGTTAGACCAGAGGAACACAGCCTGCTGCCAGGAAGGATCATGGTTGGTTAGACCAGGGAACACAGCCTGCAGCCAGGAAGGATCATGGTTGGTTAGACCAGGGAACACAGCCTGCTGCCAGGAAGGATCATGGTTGGTTAGTTGGTTAGACCAGGGAACACAGTCTGCAACCAGACAGGGTCCTGATCAGTTAGTTGAAAGTGCTTCTCTTCGTGCAACATTTGCTTGCAGATCAATCAGTTCCATCTGTAGAGATCCACCACGTGACCACTTTAACTTCTCTAGGGTAGGGGAAGGTCTGTCACCTCCTTTAGAAAATCCCCCTGAAATCTGTGACGAGGAATGAATTCTCAAATTTAGAAGAAGGATCTGTTGTCCAAAGGCTGAAGCTGTCAAAGCGATTTTTCTCAAGTTTCTAAATCAGCTTATCTATGAAGTCAACATGAGGTAGAAATATCTCTCTCACCCCTTGAATCTCTTCCTGTATTTTTGGGAAGTTTGCTCCGTCTCCTTGAACACTTCTTCCAGTTTCCTCTGGAAGGAGCGGACAGACGTCATCAAATCACAAACTTAAATCGTTCTTGCCTTGTAGTTTCACGTTGATCTCATTAAAAAGGTGCGATGTGATAACTACCAACAACAACAAACAAAAAAAAAGTCGTGAAAACTGTGTTGCCTTCTGAGCTGCACTCGGAAAGCTGTTATTTATGGACCAAAAGCGTTTCAACACCCTGCTTTTACTGAGCCGTCTCACGTTGTCGAGCAGCAGTAGGTCATTTTCCTTTCAACTTCTTTTCCAGGAATTCTCTCAGCGGGACGATGTTGATCTGAGGAAGTGGATGAGTTTCGTCATTTCAACATACTCTTCTGACAGATTGGCGCACGGAGGGGGGGGGGGGGGGGGGGGGGACAGACTGATGAATGATCAACAGTGGTAAGCTGTGAGATCAGGGTTTCTCTCTCTCTCTCTCTCTCTCTCTCCATCCATCAGTCTCCTTAACGCGCATCGTAAACATTCGCTTCGATTGGCCGAGTTTCGTGAAGCGATTTAAATAAGGCACGTGATTGGACAACACATGCCATCGGAAGGAATCCCAGAACATATTTCCAGTCTGTGATAGCGAAACAGTCCTGTAGTTTAGCATCTGCTTCATCTGACCACTTTTTTTTATATATATATAGACCGAGTCACTGGTACTTCCTGCTTTAAAGTTTGCTTTGTAAGCAGGAAGCAGGAGGATAGAATTATAGGTCAGATTTGCCAAATGGAAGGCGGAGGGGAGAGCATGGTACCCGTCTCTCTCTGTGTGTGTGGATTAAAGGTGGTCCAGAGTTTTTTTTCTCCCCCCTCCCCCCGGACGGGCTACCTTGTCCCAGACCTGCTGGAACCCTGACCTGTTCACCGGACGGGCTACCTGTCCCAGACCTGTTGTCCCAGACCTGCTGGAACCCTGACCTGTTCACCGGACGTGCTACCTTGTCCCAGACCTGCTGGAACCCTGACCTGTTCACCGGACGTGCTACCTTGTCCCAGACCTGCTGGAACCCTGACCTGTTCACCGGACGGGCTACCTGTCCCAGACCTGCTGGAACCCTGACCTGTTCACCGGACGGGCTACCTTGTCCCAGACCTGCTGGAACCCGGACCTGTTCACCGGACGGGCTACCTTGTCCCAGACCTGCTGGAACCCTGACCTGTTCACCGGACGGGCTACCTTGTCCCAGACCTGCTGGAACCCTGACCTGTTCACCGGACGGGCTACCTTGTCCCAGACCTGCTGGAACCCTGACCTGTTCACCGGACGTGCTACCTTGTCCCAGACCTGCTGGAACCCTGACCTGTTCACCGGACGGGCTACCTTGTCCCAGACCTGCTGGAACCCTGACCTGTTCACCGGACGTGCTACCTTGTCCCAGACCTGCTGGAACCCTGACCTGTTCACCGGACGGGCTACCTTGTCCCAGACCTGCTGGAACCCGGACCTGTTCACCGGACGGGCTACCTTGTCCCAGACCTGCTGGAACCCTGACCTGTTCACTGGACGTGCTACCTGTCCCAGACCTGCTGTTTTCAACTCTCTAGAGACAGCAGGAGCGGTAGAGATACTCTCAATGATCGGCTATGAAAAAGCCAACTGACACTTACTCTTGTGTTACTGACCTGTTGCACCCTCGACAACTACTATGATTATTATTATTTGACCCTGCTGGTCATTTATGAACATTTTAACATCTTGACCATGTTCTGTTATAATCTCCACCCAGCACAACCAGAAGAGGACTGGTCCACCCCTCAGAGCCTGGTTCCTCTCTAGGTTTCTAATCTCCACCCCTCATAGCCTGGTTCCTCTCTAGGTTTCTAATCTCCACCCCTCAGAGCCTGGTTCCTCTCTAGGTTTCTAATCTCCATCCCTCAGAGCCTGGTTCCTCTCTAGGTTTCTAATCTCCACCCCTCAGAGCCTGGTTCCTCTCTAGGTTTCTAATCTCCACCCCTCAGAGCCTGGTTCCTCTCTAGGTTTCTAATCTCCACCACCGGAGGCTTCCACCCCTCAAGCCTGGTTCCTCTCTAGGTTTCTAATCTCCACCCCTCATAGCCTGGTTCCTCTCTAGGTTTCTAATCTCCACCCCTCATAGCCTGGTTCCTCTCTAGGTTTCTAATCTCCACCCCTCAGAGCCTGGTTCCTCTCTAGGTTTCTAATCTCCACCCCTCAGAGCCTGGTTCCTCTCTAGGTTTCTAATCTCCACCCAGCACAGCCAGAAGAGGACTGGTCCACCCCTCAGAGCCTGGTTCCTCTCTAGGTTTCTAATCTCCACCCAGCACAGCCAGAAGAGGACTGGTCCACCCCTCAGAGCCTGGTTCCTCTCTAGGTTTCTAATCTCCACCCAGCACAGCCAGAAGAGGACTGGTCCACCCCTCAGAGCCTGGTTCCTCTCTAGGTTTCTAATCTCCACCCAGTACAGCCACAAGAGGACTGGTCCACCCCTCAGAGCCTGGTTCCTCTCTAGGTTCTGGCCTTTCTAGGGAGTTTTTCCTAGGGAGTTTTTCCTAGCCACCGTGCTTCTACACCTGCATTGCTTGCTGTTTGGGGGGTTTTAGGCTGGGTTTCTGTACAGCACTTTGATATATCAGCTGATGTAAGAAGGGCTTTTATAAATACATTTGATTTGATCTAGTTGCACATTTAACACGCTGGTAGAAATTTGGTATAAAACGGATTTACGTTTCCCTGCGTTAAACTCCCCGGCCACTAGGAGCGCCGCCTCTGGGTGAGCGGTTTCCTGTTTGACGTCTCAGTGCCAAGCGTTGTGGATTTATTTCAAATAAACAATTTGTTCTTAACTGACTACTTGCCTAGTTAAATTAAAAAGGTCAAATAAATTACAAAAAAAATACTAATAAATATTCCTGGTGTTACTATTGTATTATTATATTGTTTTAAAATGTTGGGCCCCTTAAATCAGCATGTTACTCTACATTTGATTTGATTACCAGGCACCTGACTAATAACATTTTGATTTGATTACCAGGCACCTGACTAATAACATTTTGATTTGATTACCAGGCACCTGACTAATAACATTTTGATTTGATTACCAGGCACCTGACTAATAACATTTTGATTTGATTACCAGGCACCTGACTAATAACATTTTGATTTGATTACCAGGCACCTGACTAATAACATTTTGATTTGATTACCAGGCACCTGACTAATAACATTTTGATTTGATTACCAGGCACCTGACTAATAACATTTTGATTTGATTACCAGGCACCTGACTAATAACATTTTGATTTGATTACCAGGCACCTGACTAATAACATTTTGATTTGATTACCAGGCACCTGACTAATAACATTTGATTTGATTACCAGGCACCTGACTAATAACATTTTGATTTGATTACCAGGCACCTGACTAATAACATTTTGATTTGATTACCAGGCACCTGACTAATAACATTTGATTTGATTACCAGGCACCTGACTAATAACATTTGATTTGATTACCAGGCACCTGACTAATAACATTTTGATTTGATTACCAGGCACCTGACTAATAACATTTTGATTTGATTACCAGGCACCTGACTAATAACATTTGATTTGATTACCAGGCACCTGACTAATAACATTTGATTTGATTACCAGGCACCTGACTAATAACATTTGATTTGATTACCAGGCACCTGACTAATAACATTTGATTTGATTAGTCTCTAGGATACAAACCTTGACCTCAGCTAACGGAGGAGAGATGAGAGAGGGAAGAGGTAAAGGAGAGAGGGAAGAGGTAAAGGAGAGAGAGAAGAGAGAGGGAAGAGGTAAAGGAGAGAGAGAAGAGAGAGGGAAGAGGTAAAGGAGAGAGAGAAGAGAGAGGGAAGAGGTAAAGGAGAGAGAGAAGAGAGAGGGAAGAGGTAAAGGAGAGAGAGAAGAGAGAGGGAAGAGGTAAAGGAGAGAGAGAAGAGAGAGGGAAGAGGTAAAGGAGAGAGAGAAGAGAGAGGGAAGAGGTAAAGGAGAGAGAGGGAAGAGAGAGGGAAGAGGTAAAGGAGAGAGGGGGAAGAGGTAAAGGAGAGAGGGGGAAGAGGTAAAGGAGAGAGAGGAGAGAGGGAAGAGGTAAAGGAGAGAGAGAAGGAAGAGGTAAAGGAGAGAGAGAAGAGAGAGGGAAGAGGTAAAGGAGAGAGAGAAGAGAGAGGGAAGAGGTAAAGGAGAGAGAGAAGAGAGAGGGAAGAGGTAAAGGAGAGAGAGAAGAGAGAGGGAAGAGGTAAAGGAGAGAGAGGGAAGAGGTAAAGGAGAGAGAGAAGAGAGAGGGAAGAGGTAAAGAAGAGAGAGGGAAGAGGTAAAGGAGAGAGAGGGAAGAGGTAAAGGAGAGAGAGAGAAGAGAGAGGGAAGAGGTAAAGGAGAGAGAGAGAAGAGAGAGGGAAGAGGTAAAGGAGGAGAGAGAGAGAGGGAAGAGGTAAAGGAGAGAGAGAAGAGAGAGGGAAGAGGTAAAGGAGAGAGAGGGAAGAGGTAAAGGAGAGAGAGAAGAGAGAGGGAAGAGGTAAAGGAGAGAGGGAAGAGGTAAAGGAGAGAGAGGGAAGAGGTAAAGGAGAGAGGGAAGAGAGAGGGAAGAGGTAAAGGAGAGAGAGAAGAGAGAGGGAAGAGGTAAAGGAGAGAGAGAAGAGAGAGGGAAGAGGTAAAGGAGAGAGAGGGAAGAGGTAAAGGAGAGAGGAGGAGAGAGAGAAGAGAGAAGAGGAGAGATACAGCAGAGTAGGTACCTTAACTTGTTTCCTGCGGTTCTCGTTCTCATCCAGCGGCTGTCTGACGACGACGATGGGCTCACGCACCTCCGAGATCGCCTCCGCCACCTGGCGCGCGCACACACACACACACACACACACACACACACACACACACACACACACACACACACACACACACACACACACACACACACACACACAACACACAGGTTAATACTTTCAGTACATATTTATCCCTAAATATAAACAGTACCAGCACCCAAAATTAGTACCAGAACTTATTTCAGTCCAAATCAAGCACTGATCAGGGTCTGTGTGTGTGTGTGTGTGTGTGTGGTGTGTGTGTGTGTGTGGTGGTGTGTGGGTGTGTGTGGTGTGTGTGTGTGGTGTGTGGTGTGTGTGTAGCCTGTGGGGTGTGTGTGTGTGTGGCCTGCGGTCTGAATGCGTCTGTGGTCGTCGGGTGTGGGGTGTGTGTGTGTGTGTGTGTGTGTGTGTGTGTGTGTGTGTGTGTGTGTGTGTGTGGTGTGGTGTGGTGTGGTGTGTGTGTGTGTGTGTAACCTACGGTCTGAATGCGTCTGTGGTCATCAGGTATTAAGGTCAGTAGTTTCTCCGTCAGCAGAGAGACCAGAGAGGGAGGAGTCTGAGGTAGGACCAGCATCTCCTGTAACACAGCGACCACACGCTTCCTACACACACACACACACACACACACACACACACACACACACACACACACACACACACACACACACACACACACACACACACACCACACACCACACACACACACACACACACACACACACACACACACACACACACACACGAGAGAGAGATTTACATGAACACGTTCTGTAACACCATATAAAAGAGAGAACGATAAGCCTGATTGACTTCCTGCCCGACTAGACGCCCTGTCGTTGAATCAACCAATGGCTGTGTACCACGTTATCGACTGAGTCGTGATCTGATACGTTACTAGATCCGATTCACTAGATCCGATTCACTAGATCCGATTCACTAGATCAGATTCACTAGATCAGATTTATGGTGACGTGGTTAGTTGATGTGTTACTAGGTGATGTGGTTAGTTGATGTGTTACTAGGTGATGTGGTTAGTTGATGTGTTACTAGGTGATGTGGTTAGTTGATGTGTTACTAGGTGATGTGGTTAGTTGATGTGTTACTAGGTGACGTGGTTAGTTGATGTGTTACTAGGTGACGTGGTTAGTTGATGTGTTACTAGGTGATGTGGTTAGTTGATGTGTTACTAGGTGATGTGGTTAGTTGATGTGTTACTAGGTGATGTGGTTAGTTGATGTGTTACTAGGTGATGTGGTTAGTTGATGTGTTACTAGGTGATGTGGTTAGTTGATGTGTTACTAGGTGATGTGGTTAGTTGATGTGTTACTAGGTGACGTGGTTAGTTGATGTGTTACTAGGTGACGTGGTTAGTTGATGTGTTACTAGGTGACGTGGTTAGTTGATGTGTTACTAGGTGATGTGGTTAGTTGATGTGTTACTAGGTGATGTGGTTAGTTGATGTGTTACTAGGTGATGTGGTTAGTTGATGTGTTACTAGGTGATGTGGTTAGTTGATGTGTTACTAGGTGATGTGGTTAGTTGATGTGTTACTAGGTGATGTGGTTAGTTGATGTGTTACTAGGTGATGTGGTTAGTTGATGTGTTACTAGGTGATGTGGTTAGTTGATGTGTTACTAGGTGACGTGGTTAGTTGATGTGTTACTAGGTGATGTGGTTAGTTGATGTGTTACTAGGTGATGTGGTTAGTTGATGTGTTACTAGGTGATGTGGTTAGTTGATGTGTTACTAGGTGATGTGGTTAGTTGATGTGTTACTAGGTGATGTGGTTAGTTGATGTGTTACTAGGTGATGTGGTTAGTTGATGTGTTACTAGGTGATGTGGTTAGTTGATGTGTTACTAGGTGATGTGGTTAGTTGATGTGTTACTAGGCAGGAACTCAACCACTGATGGCTACATGACCTCCCTCAAACACCACCCATCCCTCCTCCCACCACCTCCTCCCCCACCCATCCCCTCCTTCCTCCTCCCCCTCCTCCCCACCCATCCCCCTCCTTCCTCCTCCTCCTCCCTACCTTCCTCCCTCTTCATTGGTATCCAGACAGCCCGTGAGGTGGATGAGTTGTTGAGAGATGACCTCTTTAGTCATCACCTCCTCTCACCCATACCCTCCTTCCTCCTCCCATCCCCCTCCTCCTCCTTCCTCCTCCCCTCCTCTCACCCCTCCCCTCCTTCCTCCTCCTCCTCCTCTCACCTTCCTCCCTCTTCATTGGTATCCAGACAGCCCGTGAGGTGGATGAGTTGTTGAGAGATGAACTCTTTAGTCATCACCTCCTCTCACCCATCCCCTCCTCTCCTCCCTCCCTTCCTCCTCCCCTCCTCTCACCCATCCCCTCCTTCCTCCTCCCCTCCTCTCACCCATCCCCTCCTCCTCCTCCCCCCTCTCACCTTCCTCCCTCTTCATTGGTATCCAGACAGCCCGTGAGGTGGATGAGTTGTTGAGAGATGAACTCTTTAGTCATCACCTCCTCCCATCCCATCCCCTCCTCTCACCCATCCCCTCCTTCCTCCTCCCCTCCTCTCACCCATCCCCTCCTTCCTCCTCCTCCTCCTCTCACCTTCCTCCCTCTTCATTGGTATCCAGACAGCCCGTGAGGTGGATGAGTTGTTGAGAGATGAACTCTTTAGTCATCACCAGCTCCAGCTGAGCAAAGTCTCCTTTCTGTTCTTCAGACAGCGCCGGGACGCACTTCACATACCTGGTATTACACAGTAATAATAGTTATAACACTTCATATACCTGGTATTACACAGTAATAATAGTTATAACACTTCATATACCTGGTATTACACAGTAATAATAGTTATAACACTTCATATACCTGGTATTACACAGTAATAATAGTTATAACACACTTCATATACCTGGTATTACACAGTAATAATAGTTATAACACTTCATATACCTGGTATTACACAGTAATAGTTATAACACTTCATATACCTGGTATTACACAGTAATAGTTATAACACTTCATATACCTGGTATTACACATTAACAATAGTTATAACACTTCATATACCTGGTATTACACATTAGTTACAACACTTCATATACCTGGTATTACACATTAACAATAGTTATAACACTTCATATACCTGGTATTACTCAGTAATAGTTATAACACACTTCACATACCTGGTATTACACAGTAATAGTTATAACACTTCATATACCTGGTATTACACAGTAATAGTTATAACACACTTCATATACCTGGTATTACACATTAACAATAGTTATAACACTTCATATACCTGGTATTACACAGTAATAGTTATAACACACTTCATATACCTGGTATTACACAGTAATAATAGTTATAACACACTTCATGTACCTGGTATTACACAGTAATAATAGTTATAACACTTCATGTACCTGGTATTACACAGTAATAGTTATAACACACTTCATGATACCTGGTATTACACAGTAATAGTTATAACACACTTCATGATACCTGGTATTACACAGTAATAGTTATAACACACTTCATATACCTGGTATTACACAGTAATAGTTATAACACACTTCATATACCTGGTATTACACATTAGTTACAACACTTCATATACCTGGTATTACACAGTAATGGTTATAACACACTTCATATACCTGGTATTACACATTACAATAGTTATAACACTTCATATACCTGATATTACACAGTAATAGTTATAACACACTTCATGATACCTGGTATTACACAGTAATAGTTATAACACACTTCATGTATACCTGGTATTACACAGTAATAGTTATAACACACTTCATGTACCTGGTATTACACAGTAATAGTTATAACACACTTCATGTACCTGGTATTACACAGTAATAGTTATAACACACTTCATGTATACCTGGTATTACACAGTAATAGTTATAACACACTTCATATACCTGGTATTACACAGTAATAATAGTTATAACACACTTCATATACCTGGTATTACACAGTAATAGTTATAACACACTTCATATACCTGGTATTACACAGTAATAGTTATAACACACTTCATATACCTGGTATTACACAGTAATAATAGTTACACACTTCATGTATACCTGGTATTACACAGTAATAATAGTTATAACACACTTCATGTACCTGGTATTACACAGTAATAGTTATAACACACTTCATGTATACCTGGTATTACACAGTAATAGTTATAACACACTTCATGTACCTGGTATTACACAGTAATAGTTATAACACACTTCATGTATACCTGGTATTACACAGTAATAGTTATAACACACTTCATGTATACCTGGTATTACACAGTAATAGTTATTACACACTTCATATACCTGGTATTACACAGTAATAATATATAACACACTTCATATACCTGGTATTACACAGTAACAATAGTTATAACACTTCATATACCTGGTATTACACAGTAATAGTTATAACACACTTCATGTACCTGGTATTACACAGTAATAGTTATAACACACTTCATGTATACCTGGTATTACACAGTAATAGTTATAACACACTTCATGTACCTGGTATTACACAGTAATAGTTATAACACACTTCATGTACCTGGTATTACACAGTAATAGTTATAACACACTTCATGTATACCTGGTATTACACAGTAATAGTTATAACACACTTCATATACCTGGTATTACACAGTAATAATAGTTATAACACACTTCATATACCTGGTATTACACAGTAATAGTTATAACACACTTCATATACCTGGTATTACACAGTAATAATAGTTATAACACACTTCATATACCTGGTATTACACAGTAATAATAGTTACACACTTCATGTATACCTGGTATTACACAGTAATAATAGTTATAACACACTTCATGTACCTGGTATTACACAGTAATTATACCTGGTATTACACAGTAATAATAGTTACACACTTCATGTACCTGGTATTACACAGTAATAATAGTTACACACTTCATGTACCTGGTATTACACAGTAATAATAGTTATAACACTTCACACTCACTGTCATGCCATGAAAAAGGAGTTGGCAAGAGAGTACAAACTGACTGGCACCCAGGCTACCTTTACGCCCCCAGGCTACCTTTACGCCCCCAGGCTACCTTTACGCACCCAGGCTACCTTTACGCACCCAGGCTACCTTTACGCACCCAGGCTACCTTTACGCACCCAGGCTACCTTTACGCACGCCAGGCTACCTTTACGCACCCAGGCTACCTTTACGCACCCAGGCTACCTTTACGCACCCAGGCTACCTTTACATATCTACATGTTATAAACACTACATGACCAAAAGGTACGGGGACAACTGTTCATCCAACATCTCATTCCAAACGGGCACTGATGTTGGGGCCCTGATGTTGGGGCGATTAGGCCTGGCTCGCAGGTGGCCCTGATGTCGGGGCCCTGATGTTGGGGCGATTAGGCCCTGGCTCGCAGGAGGCCCTGATGTCGGGGCGATTAGGCCCTGGCTCGTCAGGGGGCTCTGATGTCGGGGCGATTAGGCCCTGGCTCGTCGGGGGCCTGATGTCGGGGTGATTAGGCCCTGGCTCGTCGGGGCCCTGATGTCGGGGCGATTAGGCCCTGGCTCGCAGGTGTCCCTGATGTTGGGGCCCTGATGTTGGGGCGATTAGGCCCTGGCTCGCAGGTGGCCCTGATGTCGGGGTGATTAGGCCCTGGCTCGTCGGGGCCCTGATGTCAGGGCGATTAGGCCCTGGCTCGCAGGAGGCTTTCCAATTCATCCCAAAGGTGTTCGATGGGGTTAAGGTCAGGGCTCTGTGCAGTTAAGTTCTTCCACACCGATGTCTACAAACCATCTCTGTATGGACCTCGCTTTGTCCTCGGGGGAACTGTCACGCTGAAACAGGAAAGGGCCTTCCCAAACTGTTGCCACCAAGTAGGAAGTACAGAATCATCTAGAATGTCATTGTATGCTGTAGCGATAAGATTTCCCTTCACTGGAACTAAGGGGCCCGAACCATGAAAAACCGCCCGAGACCATTATTCCTACTCCACCAAACTTTACAGTTGTCACTAAGCATTCTGGCAGGTAGCTTTCTCTCCTGGCATCCGCCAAACCCAGATTCGTCCAAGATGGTGAAGCGTGAATAAATCACTCCAGAGAACGTGTTTCCACTGCTCCAGAATCCAATGGCGCTTGGCGTTGCACATGGTGATCTTAGGCTTGTGTGCGGCTGCTCGGCCACGGAAACCCATTTCATGAAGCTCCCAACTAACAGTTCTTGTGCTGATGTTCCAAACAGCCTCTGGAAGCAACTCGGTAGAAAGTGTTGTAAATGAGGACAGACGATTTTTACGCGCTTCAGCACTCAGTTGTTCCCGTTCTGCGAGCTTGTGTGGCCTACCACTTCGCGGTTGAGCCGTTGTTGCTCCTAGATGTTTCCACTTCACAATAACAGCACTTACAGTTGACCCGGGGGGCAGCTCTAGCAGGGCAGAAATTTGACGAAGTGACTTGTTGGAAAGGTGGCATCCTATGACGGTGCCACGTTGAAAGTCACTGAGCTCTTCAGTACGGGGCCATTCTACTGCCAATGTTTGTCTATGGAGATTGCATGGCTGTGTGCTCGATTTTTTTACACCTGTTAGCAACGGGTGTGATTGAAATAGCCAAATCCACCACTACATAGTTAAATATCAGTTATACATGGAATGTACAAAAATACATCAGTTATAACATGGTAATAACACTATTACACTGCCTTCATATACCTGTTATAATATGTTAATGTTGGTATACATCAGTTATAACATGTTAACACTACTAAACTGCCTTCATATACCTGTTATAACATGTTAATGTAGGTATACAGCAGTTATAACATGGTAATAACACTATTACACTGCCTTCATATACCTGTTACAATATGTTAATGTAGGTATACATCAGTTATAACATGTTAACACTAAACTGCCTTCATATACCTGTTATAACATGTTAATGTAAGTATACATCAGTTATAACATGGTAATAACACTACTAAACTGCCTTCATATACCTGTTATAACATGTTAATAATGTAGGTATACATCAGTTATAACATGGTAATAACACTACTACACTGCCTGGACAAACCTAGTAATAAAGCTTCTCTGGTTTGCAGACAGCACTGACAGGCCCTTCACATATCTAGAGAGAACAGACAGGAGACAATGGGACTGTATTCACAAACTGTTACAACTGAGCCTAACATCTCTCTAGTCCACCTCCACGCTTCCAGTCTACTGAGCCTAACATCTCTCTAGTCCACCTCCACGCTTCCAGTCTACTGAGCCTAACATCTCTCTAGTCCACCTCCACGCTTCCAGTCTACTGAGCCTGACATCTCTCTAGTCCACCTCCACGCTTCCAGTCTACTGAGCCTAACATCTCTCTAGTCCACCTCCACGCTTCCAGTCTACTGAGCCTGACATCTCTCTAGTCCACCTCCACGCTTCCAGTCTACTGAGCCTAACATCTCTCTAGTCCACCTCCACGCTTCCAGTCTACTGAGCCTAACATCTCTCTAGTCCACCTCCACGCTTCCAGTCTACTGAGCCTAACATCTCTCTAGTCCACCTCCACGCTTCCAGTCTACTGAGCCTAACATCTCTCTAGTCCACCTCCACGCTTCCAGTCTACTGAGCCTGACATCTCTCTAGTCCACCTCCACGCTTCCAGTCTACTGAGCCTAACATCTCTCTAGTCCACCTCCACGCTTCCAGTCTACTGAGCCTAACATCTCTCTAGTCCACCTCCACGCTTCCAGTCTACTGAGCCTGACATCTCTCTAGTCCACCTCCACGCTTCCAGTCTACTGAGCCTAACATCTCTCTAGTCCACCTCCACGCTTCCAGTCTACTGAGCCTAACATCTCTCTAGTCCACCTCCACGCTTCCAGTCTACTGAGCCTAACATCTCTCTAGTCCACCTCCACGCTTCCAGTCTACTGAGCCTGACATCTCTCTAGTCCACCTCCACGCTTCCAGTCTACTGAGCCTAACATCTCTCTAGTCCACCTCCACGCTTCCAGTCTACTGAGCCTAACATCTCTCTAGTCCACCTCCACGCTTCCAGTCTACTGAGCCTGACATCTCTCTAGTCCACCTCCACGCTTCCAGTCTACTGAGCCTAACATCTCTCTAGTCCACCTCCACGCTTCCAGTCTACTGAGCCTAACATCTCTCTAGTCCACCTCCACGCTTCCAGTCTACTGAGCCTAACATCTCTCTAGTCCACCTCCACGCTTCCAGTCTACTGAGCCTAACATCTCTCTAGTCCACCTCCACGCTTCCAGTCTACTGAGCCTAACATCTCTCTAGTCCACCTCCACGCTTCCAGTCTACTGAGCCTAACATCTCTCTAGTCCACCTCCACGCTTCCAGTCTACTGAGCCTAACATCTCTCTAGTCCACCTCCACGCTTCCAGTCTACTGAGCCTAACATCTCTCTAGTCCACCTCCACGCTTCCAGTCTACTGAGCCTAACATCTCTCTAGTCCACCTCCACGCTTCCAGTCTACTGAGCCTAACATCTCTCTAGTCCACCTCCACGCTTCCAGTCTACTGAGCCTAACATCTCTCTAGTCCACCTCCACGCTTCCAGTCTACTGAGCCTAACATCTCTCTAGTCCACCTCCACGCTTCCAGTCTACTGAGCCTAACATCTCTCTAGTCCACCTCCACGCTTCCAGTCTACTGAGCCTAACATCTCTCTAGTCCACCTCCACGCTTCCAGTCTACTGAGCCTAACATCTCTCTAGTCCACCTCCACGCTTCCAGTCTACTGAGCCTAACATCTCTCTAGTCCACCTCCACGCTTCCAGTCTACTGAGCCTAACATCTCTCTAGTCCACCTCCACGCTTCCAGTCTACTGAGCCTAACATCTCTCTAGTCCACCTCCACGCTTCCAGTCTACTGAGCCTAACATCTCTCTAGTCCACCTCCACGCTTCCAGTCTACTGAGCCTAACATCTCTCTAGTCCACCTCCACGCTTCCAGTCTACTGAGCCTAACATCTCTCTAGTCCACCTCCACGCTTCCAGTCTACTGAGCCTAACATCTCTCTAGTCCACCTCCACGCTTCCAGTCTACTGAGCCTAACATCTCTCTAGTCCACCTCCACGCTTCCAGTCTACTGAGCCTAACATCTCTCTAGTCCACCTCCACGCTTCCAGTCTACTGAGCCTAACATCTCTCTAGTCCACCTCCACGCTTCCAGTCTACTGAGCCTAACATCTCTCTAGTCCACCTCCACGCTTCCAGTCTACTGAGCCTAACATCTCTCTCTAGTCCACCTCCACGCTTCCAGTCTACTGAGCCTAACATCTCTCTAGTCCACCTCCACGCTTCCAGTCTACTGAGCCTAACATCTCTCTAGTCCACCTCCACGCTTCCAGTCTACTGAGCCTAACATCTCTCTAGTCCACCTCCACGCTTCCAGTCTACTGAGCCTAACATCTCTCTAGTCCACCTCCACGCTTCCAGTCTACTGAGCCTAACATCTCTCTAGTCCACCTCCACGCTTCCAGTCTACTGAGCCTAACATCTCTCTAGTCCACCTCCACGCTTCCAGTCTACTGAGCCTAACATCTCTCTAGTCCACCTCCACGCTTCCAGTCTACTGAGCCTAACATCTCTCTAGTCCACCTCCACGCTTCCAGTCTCGATATCACTGGGACTGGTCTTTAAAATACTGGTCCTATAGACCGATGATGGACTTTGAGTCAGGTCCTGGAGTACCCCTCCCCCCCAACCCAGGAGAGGGTTGGGAAAGTTGACATGTGATGTGTTGTATGGGATGTAGTTGTAGTCTTACCCGTAGTCAGGGTGATGTAGTGGGGGTCTTACCCGTAGTCAGGGTGATGTAGTGGGGGTCTTACCCGTAGTCAGGGTGATGTAGTGGGGGTCTTACCCGTAGTCAGGGCGATGTATGGGATGTAGTGGGGGTCTTACCCGTAGTCAGGGTGATGTATGGGATGTAGTGGGGGTCTTACCCGTAGTCAGGGTGATGTAGTGGGGGTCTTACCCGTAGTCAGGGCGATGTATGGGATGTAGTGGGGGTCTTACCCGTAGTCAGGGTGATGTATGGGATGTAGTGGGGGTCTTACCCGTAGTCAGGGTGATGTATGGGATGTAGTGGGGGTCTTACCCGTAGTCAGGGTGATGTAGTGGGGGTCTTACCCGTAGTCAGGGTGATGTATGGGATGTAGTGGGGGTCTTACCCGTAGTCAGGGTGATGTATGGGATGTAGTGGGGGTCTTACCCGTAGTCAGGGTGATGTAGTGGGGGTCTTACCCGTAGTCAGGGTGATGTAGTGGGGGTCTTACCCGTAGTCAGGGTGATGTAGTGGGGGTCTTACCCGTAGTCAGGGGATGTATGGGATGTAGTGGGGGTCTTACCCGTAGTCAGGGTGATGTAGTGGGGGTCTTACCCGTAGTCAGGGTGATGTAGTGGGGGTCTTACCCGTAGTCAGGGTGATGTAGTGGGGGTCTTACCCGTAGTCAGGGTGATGTATGGGATGTAGTGGGGGTCTTACCCGTAGTCAGGGTGATGTATGGGATGTAGTGGGGGTCTTACCCGTAGTCAGGGTGATGTAGTGGGGGTCTTACCCGTAGTCAGGGCGATGTATGGGATGTAGTGGGGGTCTTACCCGTAGTCAGGGTGATGTAGTGGGGGTCTTACCCGTAGTCAGGGTGATGTATGGGATGTAGTGGGGGTCTTACCCGTAGTCAGGGTGATGTAGTGGGGGTCTTACCCGTAGTCAGGGGGATGTATGGGATGTAGTGGGGGTCTTACCCGTAGTCAGGGTGATGTATGGGATGTAGTGGGGGTCTTACCCGTAGTCAGGGTGATGTAGTGGGGGTCTTACCCGTAGTCAGGGGGATGTATGGGATGTAGTGGGGGTCTTACCCGTAGTCAGGGCGATGTATGGGATGTAGTGGGGGTCTTACCCGTAGTCAGGGGGATGTATGGGATGTAGTGGGGGTCTTACCCGTAGTCAGGGCGATGTATGGGATGTAGTGGGGGTCTTACCCGTAGTCAGGGTGATGTATGGGATGTAGTGGGGGTCTTACCCGTAGTCAGGGGGATGTAGTGGGGGTCTTACCCGTAGAGGTATTCAGCGAAGACAGCAGCCTCTGGCAGCAGCTTCTCCAACATCTCCTCTCCTTCGTCCCCTTTAGTCTTAATGAACTCACACAGAGCTCTCCAGTACAACACGCGCTCACAGGACAGAGACCCAGCTGGGACCAGCATCCTACAGACACACAGTCAGTCAGTGAGTGAGTGAGAGAGGGAGAGAGCGGAGAGAGAGAGAGACGAGAGAGAGCAGAGAGAGACGAGAGAGAGACGAGAGAGAGACAGAGAGAGCGACAGAGAGAGAGAGAGACAGAGAGCAGAGAGAGACAGAGCGAGCAGAGAGGGCAGAGAGCAGAGAGCAGCGGAGAGAGGAGCAGAGAGAGAGAGAGAGAGAGAGAGAGACAGAGCGAGAGAGAGACGGAGAGAGCAGAGAGAGAGACAGAGAGAGAGCAGAGAGAGAGACAGAGAGAGAGCAGCAGAGAGAGAGAGAGACAGAGCGAGACAGAGCGCAGAGAGAGGCGAGAGCAGAGAGCAGACAGAGCTGGGCGGTCAGTTAGTGTGTGTCCCGACACACGTCACTCTCCTCTGTCTGTCTGTCTCTGTCTGTCTGTCTGTCTGTCTGTCTGTCTGTCTGTCTGTCTGTCTGTCTGTCTGTCTGTCCCTGTTGTCCAGCTGAAGGCAGTGGTCCAGCAGCTTGTCCTGAGGTGTGTGTGTGAACAGAGCGCTCGGTGTGTCCAGGGCGGTCAGTGTGTGTGTGTGTGTGTGTGTGTGTGTGTGTGTGTGTGTGTGTGTGTGTGTGTGTGTGTGTGTGTGTGTGTGTGTGTGTGTGTGTGTGTGTGTGGGTACCTGTTGTCCAGCTGAAGGCAGTGGTCCAGCAGCTTGTCCTGAGGTGTGTGTGTGAACAGAGCGCTCAGTGTGTCCAGGGCGGTCAGTGTGTGTGTGTGTGTGTGTGTGTGTGTGTGTGTGTGTGTGTGTGTGTGTGTGTGTGTGTGTGTGTGTGTGGGTACCTGTTGTCCAGCTGAAGGCAGTGGTCCAGCAGCTTGTCCTGAGGTGTGTGTGTGAACAGAGCGCTCAGTGTGTCCAGGGCGGTCTGAGAGCAGTTCTCTACATCCAGTTTGTGCAACAGCTCCAACACATCACCTTGGAGAAGATTCAGCCAGGCTGGGAGGAGACGGACCTGCACCACTTCCCTCACTGATTCTACAACACAGAGACACACACCAAAATATTTATTGCAGGGGGGGGGGGGGGTTGGGTTCAAGAGGGGGTCCCTCCCCCTACCTGTTTTTTTTTTTAATTTTTTTATTTAACCTTTATTTTACTAGGCATGTCAGTTAAGAACAAATTGTTATTTACAATGACGGCCTACCCCCCTCCGGCCAAACCCGAACGACGCCGGGGCAATTGCTCAGTTTGGCCGGGCGGCCAGCTCTACGAAGAGTCTTGGTGGTTCCAAACTTCTTACATTTAAGAATGATGGAGGCGACTGTGTTCTTGGGGACCTTCAATGGTGCAGAAATGTTTTGGTACCCTTCCCCAGATCTGGGCCTCGACACAATCCTGTCTCGGAGCTCTATGGACAATTCCATCAACCTCATGGCTTGGTTTTTGCTCTGACATGCACTGTCAACTGTGGGACCTTATATAGACAGGTGTGTGCCTTTCCAAATCATGTCCAATCAATTGAATTTACCACAGGTGGACTCCAATCAAGTTGTAGAAACATCTCAAGGATGATCAATGGAAACAGGATGCACCTGAGCTCAATTTCAAGTCTCATAGCAAAAGGTCTGAATACTTATGTAAATAAGGTATTTCTTTTATATATATATATATATATATAATTGTAAAAAAAAAAATGTCTAAACATATTTTTTTGCTTTGTCATTATGAGGTACTCTATGTATTGATAAGAAGAAAAACATTTTTTTTAATCAATTTTAGAATAAGGCTGTAACGTGACCAAAAAAAATAAAGAAATGGGGAAACGGTCTAGAGATCTGAATACTTTTCCGAAGGCACTGTATATATCTCGCGACTGCATGATTGAAAAACCGCTTGTGTCTATCAATGCAGGACCACAATAATTATACTCCACTGCGCTCTGCAGATATTGGGAGGACCATAAGCATCGCATCTTCAGGACACTGATCCAATTCTGATAAGACCTACTTGATCGATTTTATTTTTGACTTAAATATATATTCTTCCTGTCCGACAAAGAAAAATAATGTACGGGCAAGGGGATAACCGTTAATGTTGAGCCCTGGTTTAACTAGTTAGCCATACTATCGATCAATTGTATGTCTCAGAAAACAAGCATAAATATAGGGAGTATAACGCGGGCCTTCCTGTCAGGGAGCATAACGCGGGCCTTCCTGTCAGGGAGCATAACGCGGGCCTTCCTGTCAGGGAGCGTAACGCGGGCCTTCCTGTTGGGGAGCATAACGCGGGCCTTCCTGTCAGGGAGCATAACGCGGGCCTTCCTGTCGGGGAGCATAACGCGGGCCTTCCTGTTGGGGAGCGTAACGCGGGCCTTCCTGTTGGGGAGCGTAACGCGGGCCTTCCTGTTGGGGAGCGTAACGCGGGCCTTCCTGCTAGGGAGCGTAACGCGGGCCTTCCTGCTAGGGAGCGTAACGCGGGCCTTCCTGTTAGGGAGCGTAACGCGGGCCTTCCTGCTAGGGAGCGTAACGCGGGCCTTCCTGCTAGGGAGCGTAACGCGGGCCTTCCTGTTAGGGGGCGTAACGCGGGCCTTCCTGCTAGGGGGCGTAACGCGGGCCTTCCTGTTAGGGAGCGTAACGCGGGCCTTCCTGTTAGGGAGCGTAACGCGGGCCTTCCTGCTAGGGGGCGTAACGCGGGCCTTCCTGTTAGGGGGTGTAACGCGGGCCTTCCTGCTAGGGGGCGTAACGCGGGCCTTCCTGTTAGGGGGTGTAACGCGGGCCTTCCTGCTAGGGAGCGTAACGCGGGCCTTCCTGTTAGGGGGCGTAACGCGGGCCTTCCTGTTAGGGAGCGTAACGCGGGCCTTCCTGTTAGGGGGCGTAACGCGGGCCTTCCTGCTAGGGAGCGTAACGCGGGCCTTCCTGCTAGGGAGCGTAACGCGGGCCTTCCTGTTCGGGGGCGTAACGCGGGCCTTCCTGCTAGGGGGCGTAACGCGGGCCTTCCTGTTAGGGGGCGTAACGCGGGCCATCCTGTTAGGGAGCGTAACGCGGGCCTTCCTGTCAGGGAGCGTAACGCGGGCCTTCCTGTCAGGGAGCGTAACGCGGGCCTTCCTGCTAGGGAGCGTAACGCGGGCCTTCCTGTCAGGGAGCGTAACGCGGGCCTTCCTGTCAGGGAGCGTAACGCGGGCCTTCCTGTTAGGGAGCGTAACGCGGGCCTTCCTGTCAGGGAGCGTAACGCGGGCCTTCCTGTTAGGGGGCGTAACGCGGGCCTTCCTGTCGGGGAGCGTAACGCGGGCCTTCCTGTTAGGGAGCGTAACGCGGGCCTTCCTGTCAGGGAGCGTAACGCGGGCCTTCCTGTCGGGGAGCGTAACGCGGGCCTTCCTGCTAGGGAGCGTAACGCGGGCCTTCCTGTCGGGGAGCGTAACGCGGGCCTTCCTGTTAGGGGGCGTAACGCGGGCCTTCCTGTTAGGGAGCGTAACGCGGGCCTTCCTGTCAGGGAGCATAACGCGGGCCTTCCTGCTAGGGAGCGTAACGCGGGCCTTCCTGTCAGGGAGCGTAACGCGGGCCTTCCTGCTAGGGAGCGTAACGCGGGCCTTCCTGCTAGGGAGCGTAACGCGGGCCTTCCTGTCAGGGAGCGTAACGCGGGCCTTCCTGCTAGGGAGCGTAACGCGGGCCTTCCTGCTAGGGAGCGTAACGCGGGCCTTCCTGCTAGGGAGCGTAACGCGGGCCTTCCTGTTAGGGGGCGTAACGCGGGCCTTCCTGCTAGGGAGCGTAACGCGGGCCTTCCTGTTAGGGGGCGTAACGCGGGCCTTCCTGTTAGGGGGCGTAACGCGGGCCTTCCTGTCAGGGAGCGTAACGCGGGCCTTCCTGCTAGGGAGCGTAACGCGGGCCTTCCTGTTAGGGAGCGTAACGCGGGCCTTCCTGTTAGGGGGCGTAACGCGGGCCTTCCTGTTAGGGAGCGTAACGCGGGCCTTCCTGTTAGGGAGCGTAACGCGGGCCTTCCTGCTAGGGAGCGTAACGCGGGCCTTCCTGCTAGGGAGCGTAACGCGGGCCTTCCTGCTAGGGAGCGTAACGCGGGCCTTCCTGCTAGGGAGCGTAACGCGGGCCTTCCTGTTAGGGGGCGTAACGCGGGCCTTCCTGCTAGGGAGCGTAACGCGGGCCTTCCTGTTAGGGAGCGTAACGCGGGCCTTCCTGCTAGGGAGCGTAACGCGGGCCTTCCTGTCAGGGAGCGTAACGCGGGCCTTCCTGTTAGGGAGCGTAACGCGGGCCTTCCTGTTAGGGAGCGTAACGCGGGCCTTCCTGTTAGGGAGCGTAACGCGGGCCTTCCTGCTAGGGGGCGTAACGCGGGCCTTCCTGCTAGGGAGCGTAACGCGGGCCTTCCTGCTAGGGAGCGTAACGCGGGCCTTCCTGCTAGGGAGCGTAACGCGGGCCTTCCTGTCAGGGAGCGTAACGCGGGCCATCCTGCAAGGGAGCGTAACGCGGGCCTTCCTGCTAGGGAGCGTAACGCGGGCCTTCCTGCTAGGGGGCGTAACGCGGGCCTTCCTGCTAGGGAGCGTAACGCGGGCCTTCCTGCTAGGGGGCGTAACGCGGGCCTTCCTGCTAGGGAGCGTAACGCGGGCCTTCCTGTTAGGGGGCGTAACGCGGGCCTTCCTGTTAGGGAGCGTAACGCGGGCCTTCCTGTTAGGGAGCGTAACGCGGGCCTTCCTGCTAGGGAGCGTAACGCGGGCCTTCCTGTTAGGGGGCGTAACGCGGGCCTTCCTGTTAGGGAGCGTAACGCGGGCCTTCCTGTTAGGGAGCGTAACGCGGGCCTTCCTGCTAGGGAGCGTAACGCGGGCCTTCCTGCTAGGGAGCGTAACGCGGGCCTTCCTGCTAGGGAGCGTAACGCGGGCCTTCCTGCTAGGGAGCGTAACGCGGGCCTTCCTGTTAGGGGGCGTAACGCGGGCCTTCCTGCTAGGGAGCGTAACGCGGGCCTTCCTGTTAGGGAGCGTAACGCGGGCCTTCCTGTCAGGGAGCGTAACGCGGGCCTTCCTGTTAGGGGGCGTAACGCGGGCCTTCCTGTTAGGGGGCGTAACGCGGGCCTTCCTGCTAGGGAGCGTAACGCGGGCCTTCCTGTCAGCGAGCGTAACGCGGGCCTTCCTGTTAGGGGGCGTAACGCGGGCCTTCCTGTTAGGGGGCGTAACGCGGGCCTTCCTGTTAGGGAGCGTAACGCGGGCGCCTTCCTGTTCGGGTAACTTGGGGTAAACAACCACCCAGGATAATATGCCCCCTGCCTGTACTTCACACAAACCACTTCATATCCCCATTTCCCCCCCCAACACTGTCCCCTTGGTCACCCCCAAGTTACCCTACAAATGAGGTGCGTTACATTTTAGCACCAGTCTAACGCTCTAATTAATTATAACACATTTAGCAGCTGAGAAATAAATACAGGAGGAATGAAGAGCGGGATCCACCTCTATTTAACAGATGTCATTAAAACTGCCGTTTCCCCCCCCCCAACGGCATTGCTTTAAGAATGACGGTTCATCCATTGACTGCTTGTCAGAATGCATGTTCCCCTCCCTACGGCACTTATAACACGAGCCTTGAGGAATATTTGGTCTGGCACAGAACACACGACGAGCCGACGAGGTTAAACAGATCGACGAGGTTAAACAGATCGACGAGGTAAACAGATCGACGAGGTAAACAGATCAGCGAGCCGACGAGGTAAACAGACCGACGAGCCGACGAGGTAAACAGATCGACGAGGTAAACAGATCAGCGAGCCGACGAGGTTAAACAGACCAACGAGCCGACGAGGTAAACAGATCGACGAGGTAAACAGATCAACAAGCCGACGAGGTAAACAGATCAACGAGCCGACGAGGTAAACAGATCAACAAGCCGACGAGGTAAACAGATCAACGAGGTAAACAGATCGACGAGCCGACGAGGTAAACAGACCGACGAGGTAAACAGATCAACAAGCCGACGAGGTAAACAGATCAACGAACCGACGAGGTAAACAGATCAACAAGCCGACGAGGTAAACAGATCGACGAGGTAAACAGATCGACGAGGTAAACAGATCGACGAGCCGACGAGGTAAACAGATCGACGAGGTAAACAGATCGACGAGCCGACGAGGTAAACAGATCAACAAGCCGACGAGGTAAACAGATCGACGAGGTAAACAGATCGACGAGCCGACGAGGTAAACAGATCGACGAGGTAAACAGATCGACGAGCCGACGAGGTAAACAGATCAACAAGCCGACGAGGTAAACAGATCGACGAGGTAAACAGATCGACGAGGTAAACAGATCGACGAGCCGACGAGGTAAACAGATCATCTATTCTACGGGCTTGTCAAGTTGTTCTATCCTTTTGTTTGCAGAGGAAAAGTACATGGAACGTTCTAGCACCTTCAAAGTGCGCCTCGGGAAGAAATATTATTTCATGGTCCATCATTTTTTTTTTGTTGCGTGGACGCAATGATTTTGCTGCGGTGCAGCGCCACAGCCAAATGATGGCAGCAGAAACACACACACAGAGTTGCAGCCCCCCCACACAGTTGCAGCCACACACACACACAGAGTTGCAGCCCCCCACCACACAGAGTTGCAGCCGCCCCACACACACACAGAGTTGCAGCCCCCCACCACACAGAGTTGCAGCCCCCCACCACACAGAGTTGCAACCCCCCACCACACAGAGTTGCAGCCCCCCCACACACACAGAGTTGCAGCCCCCCACACACACAGAGTTGCAGCCCCCCACCACACAGAGTTGCAGCCCCCCCCACACAGAGTTGCAGCCCCCCCACAGACAGAGTTGCAGCCCCCCACCACACAGAGTTGCAGCCCCCCCACACAGAGTTGCAGCCCCCCCCCACACAGAGTTGCAGCCCCCTACACACAGAGTTGCAGCCCCCGCCCTACACAGAGTTGCAGCCAGAGGGACAGTGTGTGTGTTTACCTGCAGTATCGTGGAGACCCTGCTGCAGCAGACTGACTCTCTGGGCGATACTCAGAGCTCTGATGTGGACCTTGTCTGCCAGAACCTGAAACACACACACAGTCATTAACAACTTTACATTTAAGCTGGGTTCAGGTCTGTAAGGCCAGTTTAGTGTGTGTTTAAGCTGGGTTCAGGTCTATAAAGCCAGTTTAGTGGGTGTTTAAGCTGGGTTCAGGTCTAAGGCCAGTTTAGTGGGTGTTTTAGCTGGGTTCAGTAAGGCCAGTTTAGTGTGTGTTTTAGCTGGGTTCAGGTCTATAAGGCCAGTTTAGTGGGTGTTTTAGCTGGGTTCAGGTCTGTAAAGCCAGTTTAGTGTGTGTTTTAGCTGGGTTCAGGTCTGTAAAGCCAGTTTAGTGTGTGTTTAAGCTGGGTTCAGGTCTGTAAGGCCAGTTTAGTGGGTGTTTAAGCTGGGTTCAGGTCTATAAGGCCAGTTTAGTGTGTGTTTTAGCTGGGTTCAGGTCTATAAAGCCAGTTTAGTGGGTGTTTTAGCTGGGTTCAGGTCTAAGGCCAGTTTAGTGTGTGTTTTAGCTGGGTTCAGTAAGGCCAGTTTAGTGTGTGTTTAAGCTGGGTTCAGGTCTATAAGGCCAGTTTAGTGTGTGTTTTAGCTGGGTTCAGGTCTATAAGGCCAGTTTAGTGTGTGTTTTAGCTGGGTTCAGGTCTATAAGGCCAGTTTAGTGTGTGTTTAAGCTGGGTTCAGTAAGGCCAGTTTAGTGTGTGTTTAAGCTGGGTTCAGGTCTATAAGGCCAGTTTAGTGTGTTTAAGCTGGGTTCAGGTCTATAAGGCCAGTTTAGTGTGTGTTTTAGCTGGGTTCAGGTCTATAAGGCCAGTTTAGTGTGTGTTTTAGCTGGGTTCAGGTCTATAAGGCCAGTTTAGTGTGTTTAAGCTGGGTTCAGGTCTATAAGGCCAGTTTAGTGTGTTTAAGCTGGGTTCAGGTCTATAAGGCCAGTTTAGTGTGTGTTTAAGCTGGGTTCAGGTCTAAGGCCAGTTTAGTGTGTGTTTAAGCTGGGTTCAGGTCTGTAAAGCCAGTTTAGTGGGTGTTTAAGCTGGGTTCAGGTCTATAAGGCCAGTTTAGTGGGTGTTTAAGCTGGGTTCAGGTCTCTAAGGCCAGTTTAGTGTGTGTTTAAGCTGGGTTCAGGTCTAAGGCCAGTTTAGTGGGTGTTTTAGCTGGGTTCAGGTCTATAAGGCCAGTTTAGTGGGTGTTTAAGCTGGGTTCAGGTCTCTAAGGCCAGTTTAGTGTGTGTTTAAGCTGGGTTCAGGTCTGTAAAGCCAGTTTAGTGTGTGTTTTAGCTGGGTTCAGTAAGGCCAGTTTAGTGGGTGTTTTAGCTGGGTTCAGGACTGTAAGGCCAGTTTAGTGGGTGTTTAAGCTGGGTTCAGGTCTAAGGCCAGTTTAGTGTGTGTTTTAGCTGGGTTCAGGTCTATAAAGCCAGTTTAGTGTGTGTTTAAGCTGGGTTCAGGTCTATAAGGCCAGTTTAGTGTGTGTTTAAGCTGGGTTCAGGTCTAAGGCCAGTTTAGTGTGTGTTTTAGCTGGGTTCAGGTCTATAAAGCCAGTTTAGTGTGTGTTTAAGCTGGGTTCAGGTCTATAAGGCCAGTTTAGTGTGTGTTTAAGCTGGGTTCAGGTCTATAAAGCCAGTTTAGTGTGTGTTTAAGCTGGGTTCAGGTCTATAAAGCCAGTTTAGTGGGTGTTTTAGCTGGGTTCAGGTCTGTAAAGCCAGTTTAGTGGGTGTTTAAGCTGGGTTCAGGTCTATAAAGCCAGTTTAGTGTGTGTTTTAGCTGGGTTCAGGTCTATAAAGCCAGTTTAGTGTGTGTTTAAGCTGGGTTCAGTAAGGCCAGTTTAGTGTGTGTTTTAGCTGGGTTCAGGTCTATAAAGCCAGTTTAGTGTGTGTTTTAGCTGGGTTCAGGTCTATAAAGCCAGTTTAGTGGGTGTTTTAGCTGGGTTCAGGTCTAAGGCCAGTTTAGTGGGTGTTTAAGCTGGGTTCAGGTCTATAAAGCCAGTTTAGTGGGTGTTTTAGCTGGGTTCAGGTCTATAAGGCCAGTTTAGTGGGTGTTTAAGCTGGGTTCAGGTCTATAAGGCCAGTTTAGTGGGTGTTTAAGCTGGGTTCAGGTCTAAGGCCAGTTTAGTGTGTGTTTTAGCTGGGTTCAGGTGTGTAAAACCAGTTTAGTGTGTGTTTAAGCTGGGTTCAGGTCTGTAAAGCCAGTTTAGTGGGTGTTTTAGCTGGGTTCAGGTCTATAAGGCCAGTTTAGTGTGTGTTTAAGCTGGGTTCAGTAAGGCCAGTTTAGTGTGTGTTTAAGCTGGGTTCAGGTCTATAAAGCCAGTTTAGTGTGTGTTTTAGCTGGGTTCAGGTCTGTAAAGCCAGTTTAGTGTGTGTTTAAGCTGGGTTCAGTTCTAAGGCCAGTTTAGTGGGTGTTTTAGCTGGGTTCAGGTCTATAAAGCCAGTTTAGTGTGTGTTTTAGCTGGGTTCAGGTCTAAGGCCAGTTTAGTGGGTGTTTAAGCTGGGTTCAGTAAGGCCAGTTTAGTGGGTGTTTAAGCTGGGTTCAGGTCTGTAAGGCCAGTTTAGTGTGTGTTTAAGCTGGGTTCAGGTCTATAAAGCCAGTTTAGTGTGTGTTTTAGCTGGGTTCAGGTCTATAAGGCCAGTTTAGTGGGTGTTTAAGCTGGGTTCAGGTCTGTAAAGCCAGTTTAGTGTGTGTTTAAGCTGGGTTCAGGTCTAAGGCCAGTTTAGTGGGTGTTTAAGCTGGGTTCAGGTCTATAAGGCCAGTTTAGTGGGTGTTTTAGCTGGGTTCAGGTCTATAAGGCCAGTTTAGTGTGTGTTTTAGCTGGGTTCAGGTCTCAGGCCAGTTTAGTGGGTGTTTAAGCTGGGTTCAGGTCTGTAAAGCCAGTTTAGTGTGTGTTTTAGCTGGGTTCAGTAAGGCCAGTTTAGTGGGTGTTTTAGCTGGGTTCAGGACTGTAAGGCCAGTTTAGTGGGTGTTTAAGCTGGGTTCAGGTCTAAGGCCAGTTTAGTGTGTGTTTTAGCTGGGTTCAGGTCTATAAAGCCAGTTTAGTGTGTGTTTAAGCTGGGTTCAGGTCTATAAGGCCAGTTTAGTGTGTGTTTAAGCTGGGTTCAGGTCTAAGGCCAGTTTAGTGTGTGTTTTAGCTGGGTTCAGGTCTATAAAGCCAGTTTAGTGTGTGTTTAAGCTGGGTTCAGGTCTATAAGGCCAGTTTAGTGTGTGTTTAAGCTGGGTTCAGGTCTATAAAGCCAGTTTAGTGTGTGTTTAAGCTGGGTTCAGGTCTATAAAGCCAGTTTAGTGGGTGTTTTAGCTGGGTTCAGGTCTGTAAAGCCAGTTTAGTGGGTGTTTAAGCTGGGTTCAGGTCTATAAAGCCAGTTTAGTGTGTGTTTTAGCTGGGTTCAGGTCTATAAAGCCAGTTTAGTGTGTGTTTAAGCTGGGTTCAGTAAGGCCAGTTTAGTGTGTGTTTTAGCTGGGTTCAGGTCTATAAAGCCAGTTTAGTGTGTGTTTTAGCTGGGTTCAGGTCTATAAAGCCAGTTTAGTGGGTGTTTTAGCTGGGTTCAGGTCTAAGGCCAGTTTAGTGGGTGTTTAAGCTGGGTTCAGGTCTATAAAGCCAGTTTAGTGGGTGTTTTAGCTGGGTTCAGGTCTATAAGGCCAGTTTAGTGGGTGTTTAAGCTGGGTTCAGGTCTATAAGGCCAGTTTAGTGGGTGTTTAAGCTGGGTTCAGGTCTAAGGCCAGTTTAGTGTGTGTTTTAGCTGGGTTCAGGTGTGTAAAACCAGTTTAGTGTGTGTTTAAGCTGGGTTCAGGTCTGTAAAGCCAGTTTAGTGGGTGTTTTAGCTGGGTTCAGGTCTATAAGGCCAGTTTAGTGTGTGTTTAAGCTGGGTTCAGTAAGGCCAGTTTAGTGTGTGTTTAAGCTGGGTTCAGGTCTATAAAGCCAGTTTAGTGTGTGTTTTAGCTGGGTTCAGGTCTGTAAAGCCAGTTTAGTGGGTGTTTTAGCTGGGTTCAGTAAAGCCAGTTTAGTGGGTGTTTAAGCTGGGTTCAGGTCTGTAAAGCCAGTTTAGTGTGTGTTTAAGCTGGGTTCAGGTCTAAGGCCAGTTTAGTGGGTGTTTAAGCTGGGTTCAGTAAGGCCAGTTTAGTGGGTGTTTAAGCTGGGTTCAGGTCTAAGGCCAGTTTAGTGGGTGTTTAAGCTGGGTTCAGGTCTATAAGGCCAGTTTAGTGGGTGTTTAAGCTGGGTTCAGGTCTCTAAGGCCAGTTTAGTGGGTGTTTAAGCTGGGTTCAGTAAGGCCAGTTTAGTGTGTGTTTTAGCTGGGTTCAGGTCTGTAAAGCCAGTTTAGTGGGTGTTTTAGCTGGGTTCAGGTCTAAGGCCAGTTTAGTGGGTGTTTAAGCTGGGTTCAGGTCTCTAAGGCCAGTTTAGTGGGTGTTTAAGCTGGGTTCAGTAAGGCCAGTTTAGTGTGTGTTTTAGCTGGGTTCAGGTCTCAGGCCAGTTTAGTGGGTGTTTTAGCTGGGTTCAGGTCTATAAGGCCAGTTTAGTGTGTGTTTTAGCTGGGTTCAGGTCTATAAAGCCAGTTTAGTGGGTGTTTTAGCTGGGTTCAGGTCTGTAAAACCAGTTTAGTGGGTGTTTAAGCTGGGTTCAGGTCTATAAAGCCAGTTTAGTGTGTGTTTTAGCTGGGTTCAGGTCTGTAAAGCCAGTTTAGTGTGTGTTTAAGCTGGGTTCAGGTCTATAAGGCCAGTTTAGTGGGTGTTTAAGCTGGGTTCAGGTCTCTAAGGCCAGTTTAATGGGTGTTTTAGCTGGGTTCAGGTCTATAAGGCCAGTTTAGTGTGTGTTTTAGCTGGGTTCAGTAAGGCCAGTTTAGTGTGTGTTTAAGCTGGGTTCAGCAAGGCCAGTTTAGTGTGTGTTTAAGCTGGGTTCAGGTCTGTAAAACCAGTTTAGTGTGTGTTTTAGCTGGGTTCAGGTCTGTAAAGCCAGTTTAGTGTGTGTTTAAGCTGGGTTCAGGTCTATAAGGCCAGTTTAGTGGGTGTTTAAGCTGGGTTCAGGTCTCTAAGGCCAGTTTAATGGGTGTTTTAGCTGGGTTCAGGTCTAAGGCCAGTTTAGTGTGTGTTTAAGCTGGGTTCAGTAAGGCCAGTTTAGTGTGTGTTTTAGCTGGGTTCAGGTCTATAAAGCCAGTTTAGTGTGTGTTTAAGCTGGGTTCAGGTCTATAAAGCCAGTTTAGTGTGTGTTTTAGCTGGGTTCAGGTCTCTAAGGCCAGTTTAGTGGGTGTTTTAGCTGGGTTCAGGTCTGTAAAGCCAGTTTAGTGTGTGTTTAAGCTGGGTTCAGGTCTATAAGGCCAGTTTAGTGGGTGTTTTAGCTGGGTTCAGGTCTCTAAGGCCAGTTTAGTGTGTGTTTAAGCTGGGTTCAGTAAGGCCAGTTTAGTGGGTGTTTTAGCTGGGTTCAGGTCTGTAAGGCCAGTTTAGTGGGTGTTTTAGCTGGGTTCAGTAAGGCCAGTTTAGTGTGTGTTTTAGCTGGGTTCAGGTCTGTAAAACCAGTTTAGTGGGTGTTTTAGCTGGGTTCAGTAAGGCCAGTTTAGTGGGTGTTTAAGCTGGGTTCAGGTCTAAGGCCAGTTTAGTGTGTGTTTAAGCTGGGTTCAGGTCTATAAGGCCAGTTTAGTGTGTGTTTTAGCTGGGTTCAGGTCTAAGGCCAGTTTAGTGTGTGTTTAAGCTGGGTTCAGGTCTAAGGCCAGTTTAGTGTGTGTTTTAGCTGGGTTCAGGTCTAAGGCCAGTTTAGTGTGTGTTTTAGCTGGGTTCAGGTCTATAAGGCCAGTTTAGTGTGTGTTTAAGCTGGGTTCCGTAAAGCCAGTTTAGTGTGTGTTTTAGCTGGGTTCAGGTCTATAAGGCCAGTTTAGTGGGTGTTTTAGCTGGGTTCAGGTCTGTAAAGCCAGTTTAGTGTGTGTTTAAGCTGGGTTCAGGTCTAAGGCCAGTTTAGTGTGTGTTTTAGCTGGGTTCAGGTCTATAAGGCCAGTTTAGTGGGTGTTTTAGCTGGGTTCAGGTCTGTAAAGCCAGTTTAGTGTGTGTTTAAGCTGGGTTCAGTAAGGCCAGTTTAGTGTGTGTTTAAGCTGGGTTCAGGTCTGTAAAACCAGTTTAGTGTGTGTTTAAGCTGGGTTCAGTAAGGCCAGTTTAGTGTGTGTTTAAGCTGGGTTCAGTAAGGCCAGTTTAGTGTGTGTTTAAGCTGGGTTCAGGTGTGTAAAACCAGTTTAGTGTGTGTTTAAGCTGGGTTCAGGTCTAAGGCCAGTTTAGTGTGTGTTTTAGCTGGGTTCAGGTGTGTAAAACCAGTTTAGTGTGTGTTTAAGCTGGGTTCAGGTGTGTAAAACCAGTTTAGTGTGTGTTTAAGCTGGGTTCAGGTCTGTAAAACCAGTTTAGTGTGTGTTTAAGCTGGGTTCAGGTCTGTAAAACCAGTTTAGTGTGTGTTTAAGCTGGGTTCAGGTGTGTAAAACCAGTTTAGTGTGTGTTTAAGCTGGGTTCAGGTCTGTAAAACCAGTTTAGTGTGTGTTTAAGCTGGGTTCAGGTGTGTAAAACCAGTTTAGTGTGTGTTTAAGCTGGGTTCAGGTCTGTAAAACCAGTTTAGTGTGTGTTTAAGCTGGGTTCAGGTCTGTAAAACCAGTTTAGTGTGTGTTTAAGCTGGGTTCAGGTCTGTAAAACCAGTTTAGTGTGTGTTTAAGCTGGGGTTTTATTTTACCTTTATTTAACTAGTCAGTTAAGAACAAATTCTTATTTTCAATGACGGCCTACCGGGGAACAACTTGCAACCTTTCGGTTACTAGTCCAACGCTCTAAACACTAGGCTACGCTGCCGCCCCAGGGGGGGGTTTCAGGTCTGTAAGGCCAGTTTAGTGTGTGTGTGTGTGTGTGTGTGTGTGTGTGTGTGTGTGTGTGTGTGTGTACCTGGTAAGCTAGCTTGCGGACATTCTCCTTAACATCCCTGGTGCGTTTCAGTATCTTGGGGAGGGTGAGAGAGGAAGGGGCGATGCACGACAGAACGGCTCGACGAACCTCCGGGTTGGAATCATTCTCCAAGATCAACAGGTAGGCTGGACGAGAGGAGAGGAAGAGAGAGAGAGAGAGAGAGAGAGAGAGAGAGAGAGAGGAAGAGAGAGAGAGGAAGAGAGAGAGAGGAAGAGAGAGAGGAAGAGAGAGAGGAAGAGAGAGAGAGGAAGAGAGAGGAAGAGAGAGAGAGAGAGAGAGAGAGAGAGAGAGGAAGAGAGAGAGAGGAAAAGAGAGAGAGGAAGAGAGAGAGAGAGAGGAAGAGAGAGAGAGAGAGAGGAAGAGAGAGAGAGGAAAAGAGAGAGAGGAAGAGAGAGAGAGAGAGAGAGAGAGAGGAAGAGAGAGAGAAGAGAGAGGAAGAGAGAGAGAAGAGAGAGGAAGAGAGAGAGACAGAGAGAGAGAGGAAGAGAGAGAGAGAGTTGTGTGTGGGTGACCTGGACCCTTTTAACATCGATGGTTCTAGTGGATTCTGTAGTCTAGTCGTGACCCAGAGAGTTCTGGATCCAGACAGTGTGAGGTAGTAACATCAGTACCATTCACAGTGGGACATTGTTGGTTCTGTGGTTCCTGTAGTCTAGCCATGGCCAGAGAGGCCTGGATCCTGACGTTGGGGAACTTGTCTGTGACTCTGACCAACATGGCCCGGTGGATACCGTCGAACAGGTCGTCGTCGATCTGGGCGTTCTCCGCCATGCTGCCTAGCAACTTGTTGATCAGCTGACACACACGGAACCTGACCGCGTGGCTGTTGGCCTTGTGGGACTGAGGGAGGGAGGGAGGGAGGGAGGGAGGGAGGGAGGGAGGGAGGGAGGGAGGGAGACACTTGGGTTAGCAGCGAAGAAGAAGCATCAATACCTTGACCATTGATTGACATTGCAGATGTCCTGATCAGTCCGACGATACCGTCAGAGTAGTGTTGTCATGACACCAGTATCACCAAACTACAGCAATAATACATGTTCTACAACAGACTGAACTTCGTGATCCTTCAAGAACCTGTTTTATATCAAGATACTGTCTGGTCCTGTCTGGTCCTGTTTTATATCAAGATACTGTCTGGTCCTGTTTTATACCAGATACTGTCTGGTCCTGTCTGGTCCTGTTTTATATCAGATACTGTCTGGTCCTGTCTGGTCCTGTTTTATATCAGATACTGTCTGGTCCTGTCTGGTCCTGTTTTATACCAGATACTGTCTGGTCCTGTTTTATATCAGATACTGTCTGGTCCTGTCTGGTCCTGTTTTATACCAGATACTGTCTGGTCCTGTTTTATATCAGATACTGTCTGGTCCTGTCTGGTCCTGTTTTATACCAGATACTGTCTGGTCCTGTTTTATATCAGATACTGTCTGGTCCTGTCTGGTCCTGTTTTATATCAGATACTGTCTGGTCCTGTTTTATATCAGATACTGTCTGGTCCTGTCTGGTCCTGTTTTATATCAGATACTGTCTGGTCCTGTTTTATACCAGATACTGTCTGGTCCTGTCTGGTCCTGTTTTATATCAGATACTGTCTGGTCCTGTCTGGTCCTGTTTTATATCAGATACTGTCTGGTCCTGTCTGGTCCTGTTTTATATCAGATACTGTCTGGTCCTGTCTGGTCCTGTTTTATACCAGATACTGTCTGGTCCTGTCTGGTCCTGTTTTATATCAGATACTGTCTGGTCCTGTTTTATACCACTGTCTGGTCCTGTTTTATATCAGATACTGTCTGGTCCTGTTTTATATCAGATACTGTCTGGTCCTGTCTGGTCCTGTTTTATACCAGATACTGTCTGGTCCTGTCTGGTCCTGTTTTATATCAGATACTGTCTGGTCCTGTTTTATATCAGATACTGTCTGGTCCTGTTTTATATCAGATACTGTCTGGTCCTGTCTGGTCCTGTTTTATACCAGATACTGTCTGGTCCTGTTTTATACCAGATACTGTCTGGTCCTGTCTGGTCCTGTTTTATATCAGATACTGTCTGGTCCTGTTTTATACCAGATACTGTCTGGTCCTGTCTGGTCCTGTTTTATATCAGATACTGTCTGGTCCTGTCTGGTCCTGTTTTATATCAGATACTGTCTGGTCCTGTCTGGTCCTGTTTTATATCAGATACTGTCTGGTCCTGTCTGGTCCTGTTTTATACCAGATACTGTCTGGTCCTGTCTGGTCCTGTTTTATATCAGATACTGTCTGGTCCTGTTTTATACCAGATACTGTCTGGTCCTGTCTGGTCCTGTTTTATATCAGATACTGTCTGGTCCTGTTTTATACGTCTGTCAGATACTGTCTGGTCCTGTTTTATATCAGATACTGTCTGGTCCTGTCTGGTCCTGTTTTATATCAGATACTGTCTGGTCCTGTTTTATACCAGATACTGTCTGGTCCTGTCTGGTCCTGTTTTATATCAGATACTGTCTGGTCCTGTTTTATACCAGATACTGTCTGGTCCTGTCTGGTCCTGTTTTATATCAGATACTGTCTGGTCCTGTTTTATACCAGATACTGTCTGGTCCTGTCTGGTCCTGTTTTATATCAGATACTGTCTGGTCCTGTTTTATATCAGATACTGTCTGGTCCTGTTTTATACAGATACTGTCTGGTCCTGTCTGGTCCTGTTTTATATCAGATACTGTCTGGTCCTGTTTTATATCAGATACTGTCTGGTCCTGTCTGGTCCTGTTTTATATCAGATACTGTCTGGTCCTGTCTGGTCCTGTTTTATATCAGATACTGTCTGGTCCTGTTTTATACCAGATACTGTCTGGTCCTGTCTGGTCCTGTTTTATATCAGATACTGTCTGGTCCTGTCTGGTCCTGTTTTATATCAGATACTGTCTGGTCCTGTCTGGTCCTGTTTTATACCAGATACTGTCTGGTCCTGTTTTATATCAGATACTGTCTGGTCCTGTTTTATATCAGATACTGTCTGGTCCTGTTTTATATCAGATACTGTCTGGTCCTGTTTTATATCAGATACTGTCTGGTCCTGTCTGGTCCTGTTTTATATCAGATACTGTCTGGTCCTGTCTGGTCCTGTTTTATATCAGATACTGTCTGGTCCTGTTTTATATCAGATACTGTCTGGTCCTGTCTGGTCCTGTTTTATATCAGATACTGTCTGGTCCTGTCTGGTCCTGTTTTATATCAGATACTGTCTGGTCCTGTTTTATACCAGATACTGTCTGGTCCTGTTTTATACCAGATACTGTCTGGTCCTGTCTGGTCCTGTTTTATATCAGATACTGTCTGGTCCTGTTTTATACCAGATACTGTCTGGTCCTGTTTTATATCAGATACTGTCTGGTCCTGTCTGGTCCTGTTTTATATCAGATAGTGTCTGGTCCTGTTTTATATCAGATACTGTCTGGTCCTGTCTGGTCCTGTTTTATATCAGATACTGTCTGGTCCTGTTTTATATCAGATACTGTCTGGTCCTGTCTGGTCCTGTTTTATATCAGATACTGTCTGGTCCTGTCTGGTCCTGTTTTATATCAGATACTGTCTGGTCCTGTTTTATATCAGATACTGTCTGGTCCTGTTTCATACCAGATACTGTCTGGTCCTGTTTTATATCAGATACTGTCTGGTCCTGTTTTATATCAGATACTGTCTGGTCCTGTCTGGTCCTGTTTTATACCAGATACTGTCTGGTCCTGTCTGGTCCTGTTTTATATCAGATACTGTCTGGTCCTGTTTCATATCAGATACTGTCTGGTCCGCTCCAGATACTGTCTGGTCCTGTTTTATATCAGATACCGTCTGGCCGTCGCTGTCTGGTCCTGTTTTATACCAGATACTGTCTGGTCCTGTCTGGTCCTGTTTTATATCAGATACTGTCTGGTCCTGTCTGGTCCTGTTTTATATCAGATACTGTCTGGTCCTGTTTTATATCAGATACTGTCTGGTCCTGTTTTATATCAGATACTGTCTGGTCCTGTTTTATACCAGATACTGTCTGGTCCTGTTTTATATCAGATACTGTCTGGTCCTGTTTTATATCAGATGCTGTCTGGTCCTGTCTGGTCCTGTTTTATATCAGATACTGTCTGGTCCTGTCTGGTCCTGTTTTATACCAGATACTGTCTGGTCCTGTCTGGTCCTGTTTTATATCAGATACTGTCTGGTCCTGTTTTATATCAGATACTGTCTGGTCCTGTCTGGTCCTGTTTTATATCAGATACTGTCTGGTCCTGTCTGGTCCTGTTTTATATCAGATACTGTCTGGTCCTGTCTGGTCCTGTTTTATATCAGATACTGTCTGGTCCTGTCTGGTCCTGTTTTATATCAGATACTGTCTGGTCCCGTTTTATATCAGATACTGTCTGGTCCTGTTTTATATCAGATACTGTCTGGTCCTGTTTTATATCAGATACTGTCTGGTCCTGTCTGGTCCTGTTTTATACCAGATACTGTCTGGTCCTGTCTGGTCCTGTTTTATATCAGATACTGTCTGGTCCTGTTTCATATCAGATACTGTCTGGTCCTGTTTTATATCAGATACTGTCTGGTCCTGTTTTATATCAGATACTGTCTGGTCCTGTCTGGTCCTGTTTTATACCAGATACTGTCTGGTCCTGTCTGGTCCTGTTTCATACCAGATACTGTCTGGTCCTGTTTTATATCAGATACCGTCTGGTCCTGTTTTATATCAGATACTGTCTGGTCCTGTTTTATACCAGATACTGTCTGGTCCTGTCTGGTCCTGTTTTATATCAGATACTGTCTGGTCCTGTCTGGTCCTGTTTTATATCAGATACTGTCTGGTCCTGTTTTATATCAGATACCGTCTGGTCCTGTTTTATATCAGATACTGTCTGGTCCTGTTTTATACCAGATACTGTCTGGTCCTGTTTTATATCAGATACTGTCTGGTCCTGTTTTATATCAGATGCTGTCTGGTCCTGTCTGGTCCTGTTTTATATCAGATACTGTCTGGTCCTGTCTGGTCCTGTTTTATACCAGATACTGTCTGGTCCTGTCTGGTCCTGTTTTATATCAGATACTGTCTGGTCCTGTTTTATATCAGATACTGTCTGGTCCTGTCTGGTCCTGTTTTATATCAGATACTGTCTGGTCCTGTCTGGTCCTGTTTTATATCAGATACTGTCTGGTCCTGTCTGGTCCTGTTTTATATCAGATACTGTCTGGTCCTGTCTGGTCCTGTTTTATATCAGATACTGTCTGGTCCTGTTTTATATCAGATACTGTCTGGTCCTGTCTGGTCCTGTTTTATATCAGATACTGTCTGGTCCTGTTTTATATCAGATACTGTCTGGTCCTGTCTGGTCCTGTTTTATACCAGATACTGTCTGGTCCTGTTTTATACCAGATACTGTCTGGTCCTGTCTGGTCCTGTTTTATACCAGATACTGTCTGGTCCTGTTTTATATCAGATACTGTCTGGTCCTGTCTGGTCCTGTTTTATATCAGATACTGTCTGGTCCTGTCTGGTCCTGTTTTATATCAGATACTGTCTGGTCCTGTTTTATATCAGAAAGTGTGAGAGGCTGTCTGTGTCCCAAACGGGCATCCTATCCACTAAAAAGGGTAACTACTAACATATAGTCTTGAGCAGTATGCAGATAGTTCTACCGACCTTATGCCATCATGGGATATTCGCTAACACTGGCACTGAGCACACCAATTTTCAATCCAAAGGTTAGCAATGCTAAAGAGAACATGTAAAATCACATAGTGAATGCTAGCTAAATGCTAACGATTCTAAACAGTCTCTGACAAACTATTTGCCTAGACAGACATCCCAGCTCATAAAGTTATACAAGTAACTCAAATTCTACTCAGTTTTCTGCACGTACAAAACAAATATTAAGACAGCAGGGATCTTTTCCAGGAGGGGATTCTCATGCTGTTACCAAGACAAGCCGGATCACAAGAAGCTAACCAGTGAAGGCCTTTTACAGACTGGACATATTTTACCATTATCACGTCACACTGCGCGGATGTTACCTAAATAAATCTAGATATCAACCTGTCCAGAATGATCGATTTGCTTCAGTTCTGTCGTCACATTGTGCGATTGGCTTGCGAGGCTACCTCAGCCGCCGCGGGCTACGTCGACAGCGGCGGTCTATCTGACCTAAGCATGTGCCAGCGCCAACAGCACAAGCCCCACTCTACGCTCATGCACGACTTAGGGAAAAAACTGAAAGTATGTACCGTTTTCAAAACAAAAAAAACGTCATATGTCCAAACCCAGAATCAAATCGGCTTCCCCCAAAATAACATGGTCACTGTGCTAAAAGATTTATTATGATTGGTGATTTCGTGCCTTTATTAAAATCCCATCAGGTAAGCCTGATTTCAGATGTGTCAAGATTATTAGGGAAATCGTTCTTCTTGCACAGCATGTAAACGTTTTAAAAATCAAACGATTATTTTAATCTGACTATTCCCAATAAATGGCATTACAGTTCCTGTACTGTCACAGGTATTGTTGTGTTCATACCGAAGTGTTCCTATTGGTCAGTCATCAGGATCGGCTCGTAATACCAGCCACACAAATCAAAGCAAAACAAATCTGACACCGACAGAACTTTTGTCGGAGCCAACGACCTCACGTAGCGGTACTGAACCAGCAGACCCAGTCTCACTGAACGAGGAGCCAAGACGTAGTGGTACTGAACCAGCAGACCCAGTCTCACTGAACGAGGAGCCAAGACGTAGTGGTACTGAACCAGCAGACCCAGTCTCACTGAACGAGGAGCCAAGACGTAGTGGTACTGAACCAGCAGACCCAGTCTCACTGAACGAGGAGCCAAGACGTAGTGGTACTGAACCAGCAGACCCAGTCTCACTGAACGAGGAGCCAAGACGTAGTGGTACTGAACCAGCAGACCCAGTCTCACTGAACGAGGAGCCAAGACATAGTGGTACTGAACCAGCAGACCCAGTCTCACTGAACGAGGAGCCAAGACGTAGTGGTACTGAACCAGCAGACCCAGTCTCACTGAACGAGGAGCCAAGACGTAGTGGTACTGAACCAGCAGACCCAGTCTCACTGAACGAGGAGCCAAGACGTAGTGGTACTGAACCAGCAGACCCAGTCTCACTGAACGAGGAGCCAAGACGTAGTGGTACTGAACCAGCAGACCCAGACCCTGTCTCACTGAACGAGGAGCCAAGACGTAGTGGTACTGAACCAGCAGCCCTGGACCCTGTCTCACTGAACGAGGAGCCAAGACGTAGTGGTACTGAACCAGCAGACCCAGTCTCACTGAACGAGGAGCCAAGACGTAGTGGTACTGAACCAGCAGACCCAGACCCTGTCTCACTGAACGAGGAGCCAAGACGTAGTGGTACTGAACCAGCAGACCTAGACCCTGTCTCACTGAACCAGCCAAGACGTAGCGGTCCTGAATCAGAGCCAAGACACCCGGACAATCGTTTATAACTTATGAATTTACCCATCACTTGGAATTTCTGTCTGGGATGGCAAAATCGTGGCATAAGACGGCTAAAATCATACAGTGTGTGGGGGAGGCTTTAGCTAGTTTACTAGCTACTAAGTTAGCAAACCAGATGCACAACTCCAGAGCATTTAGCACACGTTAGACAATATTTAGCTAGTAAACATTTAGTTGTGAATTCCATACTGTAACCACCTTTCACAGCGTGTTGCTGCACAACAGTGACTCACAAGGCTCAGGTCTCTTCGTCATCGTGTGCTTGTAAACAAGCACGTGACTGAGGACTACAGCTTCATAACGAAAACGTTATGGTGACAGGTGAAATGAACAAGTTTTATATCTCCTAAAACATTATTTCACAAAGTCGACTGTAGATATTTACTTATAAAAATAAAAAAAGTACCTACAAAATATTCAAATGTATAAAGAAAAAAATGTATTGTTTCAACGGTATTGAAAAACCATCGTGTGGATATTTACACATACCCCAGGTATACAGTATACCGCCCACTACCATTGGGCCCTGGTTAAAAGCAATGCAGTACATAAGAGATAGTTTGGGACTCGCCAGAGTTGTAGTACCTCCAACAGGAAATTGAACATGTAACTGAGGAAGGGGTTCTCGTCCTCCTCTTCCTCCTCCTCCTCCTCTTCCTCCTCCTCTCCTCCCTCGGTGGAAGACGTATGGAAGCTGGTGGAGAATTTGGAGACGAACTCTATAATGTTTTCCACTGCCGGTTCTCTCTTGTACACGATCATGGCATGTTTCAGGTACCGGACAAACTCCTGGTGGAATAATGTCTTGTCGTCCAACTAGAGACGGGACAGACGGGCAACACAGGAAACAGGGTTGGGGGGGGTTAAGGATGGTGGTTCTATTTCTGGTAATAGAAAGGGGATTAACAGGAACAGTGGTATAAACATGTGTGTGTCACTGTGTCCACCTTGTTGAACAGTATATGTGTGTGTGTGTGGATAGGAAGTTTTTTCAGAGCCACAACTCTTCTACACCTGCATTGCTTGCTGTTTGTGGTTTAAGGCTAGGTTTCTATATAGCACTTTAACATCAGCTGATGTAAAAAGGGATTTATAAATACATTTGATTGATTGTGTGTGTTTGCAGGTGTGTGTGTTTATATGGTATGTGCTTGTGTGTGTTTATAGACGTGTGTGGACCTTGTTGTACGTGTTCTTGAGACTCGCCACCAGTTTAGCCTTGTTGTTATGTCCTTTCTGAGCCCGCTGAAACGCCTCTTTTATCGCCAACTCACTTTCCCCAGTCATGTTTTCTCTCCTGAAGAAAGAAAAACGTTATCATTCAAACAAACACAGGTATAAACTACACTAGCTGGCTAGTTAGCACACACAAAAAAAAGACAATAAGCCTAGCTAACCTATTCTACAATGAAGGGAAACAGTCAATGTATGTGACAGGAAAATTGGGTGAAACATCCAACAACAAGCAGTACTGTTTGTGGCTATTCGACGTTTAATTTAGCTACCTAGTATTTAGCTACTATAGCCAACGTCGTAGCAGCAGGCAGCTGTAACGTTAGCAGTTACAGTATTAACGACGTTGGCTATCTAACTCTAGTTTTATTTAGCGAAACTTATTTCAAATGACCCATTTCACTATTCCAGAAGAACATCTCACCCGTACTCTTCGGCTAGAATAGCTATCTCACATAAAGTCCTCTATTATCCAATAATTAACCGTTTTAAAAGCTAAAAAAGAAATAGCTGGCTAACGAAGCTAGCGAAGCTAACTAGCTAACGTTTCTCTCCCTCAAGCTCCCAACCGACACTCAAGGCAGGGGGGGGGGGGGGGGGGGAAACAACGTCTCAAAAGTATCAAAGAGGTTTGGGGGAAATGATATGTTTCACACAAAAGAAAGTAACATTGACAACATCGTTTATTTTTCATAAATAATATAAATATATATAACATAAAAAATACATTGCGATTGTCCGTTTGTTCTTACTTGCTGTTGACAACTCTGAGCTGCTTGTCGTCTTCTGCCGCCTGTTTTCAAACAATTTAACTGCCAGTCTCGCGAGAGGTGAGATTTGTGTTGATGACGTCATTTCCTGTTTTTTTTTTTTTTTTTTTTTGTATTGTATTTTAATTTCACCTTTATTTTTTATTTAATAACCAGGTAAACTAGTTGAGAATAAGTTCTCATTTACAACTGCGACCTGGCCAAGATAAAAAAAAAAAAGCAAAACAGTGCGACACAAACAACAACACAGAGTTACACATGGAAATAAACAAACATACAGTCAATAACACAACAGAAAAAAAGTTATACCCACTAAAAATATTTGCCCTCTCTCGCTCATCATGTGGCTTTCCGACCTTTCAAAAGTCAGAGTGTGAATTGCACATTTTTTTTCTTTAACAAAAAATGGGAAAAATAATTAATTGCACCACCATCTAACACAAAATATACACCACTATCCCCAACAAACACACTACTTTGGCCCCAACAGATCCTACGCACCATGCAGGCCGTTGGCCTGGAAGGATGTAAACACTTCTCTCAACCCCCCCCCCCCCATTAGTTCATACTATAATCTCTGACAACCCCACACAATTCTCTGTTGCTGCTATCACCAAATCAATCTTATGTGATGTCCACTCTATCTGTGAGATACAATGAATTACCATAGCAAATAACACATGATTGGGGTGGCAGGTAAGCCTAGTTGTTAGAGGATTGGGCCAGTAATCGGGAAGGTTGCTGGATCGAATCCCCCGAGCTGACAAGGTAAAAAAAATCTGTTGTTCTGCCCCCTGAACAAGGCAGTTAAACCCACTGTTCCCCAATAGGCCGTTACTGTAAATTAGAATTTGTTCTTAACTGAATGCCTGATTAAATGTTTTTTTGTTTGAATTTAAAGAAATCCTTACTAGGTTAAATGTCTACTTATCCTCTCTGGCTCTCTCTCTCTCTCTCTCTTCAGGACTTCTCTCAAAAACCCCCTGTAGTTTTTCTGCACTAAATACAGAATTTAAAAATATATATTTTTTGGCATGGCTGCAGGAAAAAGCTGTTTCAGTTGTTTGAAAAATGCCAAATTCTTCAACTTTTGTATAGGGGTTCAGCCCCGTTCAACAAGACCCCCCCCCCCCCAGCCATCCACACCTAGGACTTTGTGCCTCCTCCGATTTTTGGGGTGCATGACGCCCCTACAAGTACCATAGCGGGTTCGGAGCATAGGTCCTCAGAGAATAGCAAATATAAACCCCCTTCACCCCATGGACCATTTATCCTCCTAGGCCTCCATCGCCCTGCCCCTCACAATGGACATTTATCTGCCTGGGCCTCCATCGCCCTGCCCCTCACAATGGACATTTATCCTCCCTGCCCTCGCCGCCAATGGACATTTATCTGCCTGGGCCTCCATCGCCCTGGTACCCTCACAATGGACATTTATCCTCCCTGCCCTCGCCGCCAATGGACATTTATCTGCCTGGGCCTCCATCGCCCTGGTACCCTCACAATGGACATTTATCCTCCCTGCCCTCGCCGCCAATGGACATTTATCTGCCTGGGCCTCCTTCGCCCTGGTACCCTCACAATGGACATTTATCTGCCTGGGCCTCCATCGCCCTGCCCCTCACAATGGACATTTATCTGCCTGGGCCTCCATCGCCCTGGTACCCTCACAATGGACATTTATCTGCCTGGGCCTCCATCGCCCTGCCTCTCACAATCGACATTTATCTGCCTGCAAGATATGAGCTGAGACTGCCTTAAATAAAATATTTTCTGAAATGTGATATTTACTTACTTTTCTATTTTGAGTAAGCTTAGGTTCTTAACACAGGTTAATGTTTATAAACGATAACAAGGAGCTCTGAATACAAAACATATGTAGTAATAATAACAGATACTATCGGTCTATGTAGTAATAATAACAGCCCAGATACTATCGGTCTATGTAGTAATAATAACAGATACTATCGGTCTATGTAGTAATAATAACAGATACTATCGGTCTATGTAGTAATAATAACAGCCCTGATACTGTCGGTCTATGTAGTAATAATAACAGATACTATCGGTCTATGTAGTAATAATAACAGATACTATCGGTCTATGTAGTAATAATAACAGATACTATCGGTCTATGTAGTAATAATAACAGCCCAGATACTATCGGTCTATGTAGTAATAATAACAGCCCGATACTATCGGTCTATGTAGTAATAATAACAGCCCGATACTATCGGTCTATGTAGTAATAATAACAGATACTATCGGTCTATGTAGTAATAATAACAGCCCTGATACTATCGGTCTATGTAGTAATAATAACAGCCCAGATACTATCGGTCTATGTAGTAATAATAACAGCCCTGATACTATCGGTCTATGTAGTAATAATAACAGCCCGATACTATCGGTCTATGTAGTAATAATAACAGATACTATCGGTCTATGTAGTAATAATAACAGCCCAGATACTATCGGTCTATGTAGTAATAATAACAGATACTATCGGTCTATGTAGTAATAATAACAGATACTATCGGTCTATGTAGTAATAATAACAGCCCAGATACTATCGGTCTATGTAGTAATAATAACAGATACTATCGGTCTATGTAGTAATAATAACAGATACTATCGGTCTATGTAGTAATAATAACAGCCCTGATACTATCGGTCTATGTAGTAATAATAACAGATACTATCGGTCTATGTAGTAATAATAACAGATACTATCGGTCTAGTAGTAATAATAACAGATACTATCGGTCTATGTAGTAATAATAACAGATACTATCGGTCTATGTAGTAATAATAACAGATACTATCGGTCTATGTAGTAATAATAACAGCCCGATACTATCGGTCTATGTAGTAATAATAACAGATACTATCGGTCTATGTAGTAATAATAACAGATACTATCGGTCTATGTAGTAATAATAACAGATACTATCGGTCTATGTAGTAATAATAACAGATACTATCGGTCTATGTAGTAATAATAACAGATACTATCGGTCTATGTAGTAATAATAACAGCCCTGATACTATCGGTCTATGTAGTAATAATAACAGATACTATCGGTCTATGTAGTAATAATAACAGCCCTGATACTATCGGTCTATGTAGTAATAATAACAGCCCTGATACTATCGGTCTATGTAGTAATAATAACAGATACTATCGGTCTATGTAGTAATAATAACAGATACTATCGGTCTATGTAGTAATAATAACAGCCCAGATACTATCGGTCTATGTAGTAATAATAACAGCCCTGATACTATCGGTCTATGTAGTAATAATAACAGCCCTGATACTATCGGTCTATGTAGTAATAATAACAGATACTATCGGTCTATGTAGTAATAATAACAGCCCTGATACTATCGGTCTATGTAGTAATAATAACAGATACTATCGGTCTATGTAGTAATAATAACAGATACTATCGGTCTATGTAGTAATAATAACAGATACTATCGGTCTATGTAGTAATAATAACAGATACTATCGGTCTATGTAGTAATAATAACAGCCCTGATACTATCGGTCTATGTAGTAATAATAACAGATACTATCGGTCTATGTAGTAATAATAACAGCCCAGATACTATCGGTCTATGTAGTAATAATAACAGCCCTGATACTATCGGTCTATGTAGTAATAATAACAGATACTATCGGTCTATGTAGTAATAATAACAGCCCAGATACTATCGGTCTATGTAGTAATAATAACAGATACTATCGGTCTATGTAGTAATAATAACAGATACTATCGGTCTATGTAGTAATAATAACAGATACTATCGGTCTATGTAGTAATAATAACAGATACTATCGGTCTATGTAGTAATAATAACAGCCCTGATACTATCGGTCTATGTAGTAATAATAACAGCCGATACTATCGGTCTATGTAGTAATAATAACAGATACTATCGGTCTATGTAGTAATAATAACAGATACTATCGGTCTATGTAGTAATAATAACAGCCCAGATACTATCGGTCTATGTAGTAATAATAACAGCCCAGATACTATCGGTCTATGTAGTAATAATAACAGCCCAGATACTATCGGTCTATGTAGTAATAATAACAGATACTATCGGTCTATGTAGTAATAATAACAGATACTATCGGTCTATGTAGTAATAATAACAGCCCAGATACTATCGGTCTATGTAGTAATAATAACAGATACTATCGGTCTATGTAGTAATAATAACAGATACTATCGGTCTATGTAGTAATAATAACAGATACTATCGGTCTATGTAGTAATAATACAGCCAGATACTATCGGTCTATGTAGTAATAATAACAGATACTATCGGTCTATGTAGTAATAATAACAGCCCTGATACTATCGGTCTATGTAGTAATAATAACAGATACTATCGGTCTATGTAGTAATAATAACAGCCCTGATACTATCGGTCTATGTAGTAATAATAACAGATACTATCGGTCTATGTAGTAATAATAACAGATACTATCGGTCTATGTAGTAATAATAACAGCCCTGATACTATCGGTCTATGTAGTAATAATAACAGATACTATCGGTCTATGTAGTAATAATAACAGATACTATCGGTCTATGTAGTAATAATAACAGATACTATCGGTCTATGTAGTAATAATAACAGATACTATCGGTCTATGTAGTAATAATAACAGATACTATCGGTCTATGTAGTAATAATAACAGCCAGATACTATCGGTCTATGTAGTAATAATAACACAGATACTATCGGTCTATGTAGTAATAATAACAGATACTATCGGTCTATGTAGTAATAATAACAGATACTATCGGTCTATGTAGTAATAATAACAGATACTATCGGTCTATGTAGTAATAATAACAGATACTATCGGTCTATGTAGTAATAATAACAGCCCTGATACTATCGGTCTATGTAGTAATAATAACAGATACTATCGGTCTATGTAGTAATAATAACAGATACTATCGGTCTATGTAGTAATAATAACAGATACTATCGGTCTATGTAGTAATAATAACAGCCCAGATACTATCGGTCTATGTAGTAATAATAACAGATACTATCGGTCTATGTAGTAATAATAACAGATACTATCGGTCTATGTAGTAATAATAACAGCCCAGATACTATCGGTCTATGTAGTAATAATAACAGATACTATCGGTCTATGTAGTAATAATAACAGATACTATCGGTCTATGTAGTAATAATAACAGATACTATCGGTCTATGTAGTAATAATAACAGCCCTGATACTATCGGTCTATGTAGTAATAATAACAGATACTATCGGTCTATGTAGTAATAATAACAGATACTATCGGTCTATGTAGTAATAATAACAGCCGATACTATCGGTCTATGTAGTAATAATAACAGCCCAGATACTATCGGTCTATGTAGTAATAATAACAGATACTATCGGTCTATGTAGTAATAATAACAGCCCAGATACTATCGGTCTATGTAGTAATAATAACAGATACTATCGGTCTATGTAGTAATAATAACAGATACTATCGGTCTATGTAGTAATAATAACAGCCCTGATACTATCGGTCTATGTAGTAATAATAACAGATACTATCGGTCTATGTAGTAATAATAACAGATACTATCGGTCTATGTAGTAATAATAACAGCCCAGATACTATCGGTCTATGTAGTAATAATAACAGATACTATCGGTCTATGTAGTAATAATAACAGATACTATCGGTCTATGTAGTAATAATAACAGATACTATCGGTCTATGTAGTAATAATAACAGATACTATCGGTCTATGTAGTAATAATAACAGATACTATCGGTCTATGTAGTAATAATAACAGCCCAGATACTATCGGTCTATGTAGTAATAATAACAGCCCAGATACTATCGGTCTATGTAGTAATAATAACAGATACTATCGGTCTATGTAGTAATAATAACAGCCCGATACTATCGGTCTATGTAGTAATAATAACAGATACTATCGGTCTATGTAGTAATAATAACAGATACTATCGGTCTATGTAGTAATAATAACAGATACTATCGGTCTATGTAGTAATAATAACAGATACTATCGGTCTATGTAGTAATAATAACAGCCCTGATACTATCGGTCTATGTAGTAATAATAACAGATACTATCGGTCTATGTAGTAATAATAACAGCCCGATACTATCGGTCTATGTAGTAATAATAACAGCCCAGATACTATCGGTCTATGTAGTAATAATAACAGATACTATCGGTCTATGTAGTAATAATAACAGCCCTGATACTATCGGTCTATGTAGTAATAATAACAGATACTATCGGTCTATGTAGTAATAATAACAGCCCAGATACTATCGGTCTATGTAGTAATAATAACAGATACTATCGGTCTATGTAGTAATAATAACAGATACTATCGGTCTATGTAGTAATAATAACAGATACTATCGGTCTATGTAGTAATAATAACAGATACTATCGGTCTATGTAGTAATAATAACAGCCCAGATACTATCGGTCTATGTAGTAATAATAACAGCCCAGATACTATCGGTCTATGTAGTAATAATAACAGATACTATCGGTCTATGTAGTAATAATAACAGCCCTGATACTATCGGTCTATGTAGTAATAATAACAGATACTATCGGTCTATGTAGTAATAATAACAGATACTATCGGTCTATGTAGTAATAATAACAGATACTATCGGTCTATGTAGTAATAATAACAGATACTATCGGTCTATGTAGTAATAATAACAGATACTATCGGTCTATGTAGTAATAATAACAGCCCAGATACTATCGGTCTATGTAGTAATAATAACAGCCCAGATACTATCGGTCTATGTAGTAATAATAACAGCCCTGATACTATCGGTCTATGTAGTAATAATAACAGATACTATCGGTCTATGTAGTAATAATAACAGATACTATCGGTCTATGTAGTAATAATAACAGATACTATCGGTCTATGTAGTAATAATAACAGCCCTGATACTATCGGTCTATGTAGTAATAATAACAGATACTATCGGTCTATGTAGTAATAATAACAGATACTATCGGTCTATGTAGTAATAATAACAGCCCAGATACTATCGGTCTATGTAGTAATAATAACAGATACTATCGGTCTATGTAGTAATAATAACAGATACTATCGGTCTATGTAGTAATAATAACAGCCCAGATACTATCGGTCTATGTAGTAATAATAACAGATACTATCGGTCTATGTAGTAATAATAACAGATACTATCGGTCTATGTAGTAATAATAACAGCCCTGATACTATCGGTCTATGTAGTAATAATAACAGATACTATCGGTCTATGTAGTAATAATAACAGCCCAGATACTATCGGTCTATGTAGTAATAATAACAGATACTATCGGTCTATGTAGTAATAATAACAGATACTATCGGTCTATGTAGTAATAATAACAGCCCTGATACTATCGGTCTATGTAGTAATAATAACAGATACTATCGGTCTATGTAGTAATAATAACAGCCCAGATACTATCGGTCTATGTAGTAATAATAACAGATACTATCGGTCTATGTAGTAATAATAACAGATACTATCGGTCTATGTAGTAATAATAACAGCCCAGATACTATCGGTCTATGTAGTAATAATAACAGCCCAGATACTATCGGTCTATGTAGTAATAATAACAGATACTATCGGTCTATGTAGTAATAATAACAGCCCTGATACTATCGGTCTATGTAGTAATAATAACAGATACTATCGGTCTATGTAGTAATAATAACAGATACTATCGGTCTATGTAGTAATAATAACAGCCCTGATACTATCGGTCTATGTAGTAATAATAACAGCCCGATACTATCGGTCTATGTAGTAATAATAACAGCCCAGATACTATCGGTCTATGTAGTAATAATAACAGATACTATCGGTCTATGTAGTAATAATAACAGCCCTGATACTATCGGTCTATGTAGTAATAATAACAGATACTATCGGTCTATGTAGTAATAATAACAGATACTATCGGTCTATGTAGTAATAATAACAGCCCAGATACTATCGGTCTATGTAGTAATAATAACAGATACTATCGGTCTATGTAGTAATAATAACAGATACTATCGGTCTATGTAGTAATAATAACAGATACTATCGGTCTATGTAGTAATAATAACAGATACTATCGGTCTATGTAGTAATAATAACAGCCCTGATACTATCGGTCTATGTAGTAATAATAACAGCCCTGATACTATCGGTCTATGTAGTAATAATAACAGCCCGATACTATCGGTCTATGTAGTAATAATAACAGCCCTGATACTATCGGTCTATGTAGTAATAATAACAGATACTATCGGTCTATGTAGTAATAATAACAGCCCAGATACTATCGGTCTATGTAGTAATAATAACAGCCCGATACTATCGGTCTATGTAGTAATAATAACAGATACTATCGGTCTATGTAGTAATAATAACAGATACTATCGGTCTATGTAGTAATAATAACAGCCCTGATACTATCGGTCTATGTAGTAATAATAACAGATACTATCGGTCTATGTAGTAATAATAACAGATACTATCGGTCTATGTAGTAATAATAACAGATACTATCGGTCTATGTAGTAATAATAACAGATACTATCGGTCTATGTAGTAATAATAACAGATACTATCGGTCTATGTAGTAATAATAACAGCCCAGATACTATCGGTCTATGTAGTAATAATAACAGATACTATCGGTCTATGTAGTAATAATAACAGATACTATCGGTCTATGTAGTAATAATAACAGCCCTGATACTATCGGTCTATGTAGTAATAATAACAGATACTATCGGTCTATGTAGTAATAATAACAGATACTATCGGTCTATGTAGTAATAATAACAGATACTATCGGTCTATGTAGTAATAATAACAGCCCAGATACTATCGGTCTATGTAGTAATAATAACAGATACTATCGGTCTATGTAGTAATAATAACAGCCCAGATACTATCGGTCTATGTAGTAATAATAACAGATACTATCGGTCTATGTAGTAATAATAACAGATACTATCGGTCTATGTAGTAATAATAACAGCCCTGATACTATCGGTCTATGTAGTAATAATAACAGCCCGATACTATCGGTCTATGTAGTAATAATAACAGCCCTGATACTATCGGTCTATGTAGTAATAATAACAGCCGATACTATCGGTCTATGTAGTAATAATAACAGCCCTGATACTATCGGTCTATGTAGTAATAATAACAGATACTATCGGTCTATGTAGTAATAATAACAGCCCTGATACTATCGGTCTATGTAGTAATAATAACAGATACTATCGGTCTATGTAGTAATAATAACAGATACTATCGGTCTATGTAGTAATAATAACAGATACTATCGGTCTATGTAGTAATAATAACAGCCCAGATACTATCGGTCTATGTAGTAATAATAACAGCCCTGATACTATCGGTCTATGTAGTAATAATAACAGATACTATCGGTCTATGTAGTAATAATAACAGCCCAGATACTATCGGTCTATGTAGTAATAATAACAGATACTATCGGTCTATGTAGTAATAATAACAGATACTATCGGTCTATGTAGTAATAATAACAGCCCTGATACTATCGGTCTATGTAGTAATAATAACAGATACTATCGGTCTATGTAGTAATAATAACAGCCGATACTATCGGTCTATGTAGTAATAATAACAGATACTATCGGTCTATGTAGTAATAATAACAGCCCTGATACTATCGGTCTATGTAGTAATAATAACAGATACTATCGGTCTATGTAGTAATAATAACAGATACTATCGGTCTATGTAGTAATAATAACAGATACTATCGGTCTATGTAGTAATAATAACAGATACTATCGGTCTATGTAGTAATAATAACAGATACTATCGGTCTATGTAGTAATAATAACAGATACTATCGGTCTATGTAGTAATAATAACAGCCCGATACTATCGGTCTATGTAGTAATAATAACAGCCCAGATACTATCGGTCTATGTAGTAATAATAACAGATACTATCGGTCTATGTAGTAATAATAACAGATACTATCGGTCTATGTAGTAATAATAACAGCCCAGATACTATCGGTCTATGTAGTAATAATAACAGATACTATCGGTCTATGTAGTAATAATAACAGATACTATCGGTCTATGTAGTAATAATAACAGATACTATCGGTCTATGTAGTAATAATAACAGATACTATCGGTCTATGTAGTAATAATAACAGATACTATCGGTCTATGTAGTAATAATAACAGCCCTGATACTATCGGTCTATGTAGTAATAATAACAGATACTATCGGTCTATGTAGTAATAATAACAGATACTATCGGTCTATGTAGTAATAATAACAGCCCAGATACTATCGGTCTATGTAGTAATAATAACAGCCCAGATACTATCGGTCTATGTAGTAATAATAACAGATACTATCGGTCTATGTAGTAATAATAACAGATACTATCGGTCTATGTAGTAATAATAACAGCCCAGATACTATCGGTCTATGTAGTAATAATAACAGATACTATCGGTCTATGTAGTAATAATAACAGATACTATCGGTCTATGTAGTAATAATAACAGCCCTGATACTATCGGTCTATGTAGTAATAATAACAGATACTATCGGTCTATGTAGTAATAATAACAGATACTATCGGTCTATGTAGTAATAATAACAGATACTATCGGTCTATGTAGTAATAATAACAGCCCAGATACTATCGGTCTATGTAGTAATAATAACAGATACTATCGGTCTATGTAGTAATAATAACAGATACTATCGGTCTATGTAGTAATAATAACAGCCCTGATACTATCGGTCTATGTAGTAATAATAACAGATACTATCGGTCTATGTAGTAATAATAACAGCCCAGATACTATCGGTCTATGTAGTAATAATAACAGATACTATCGGTCTATGTAGTAATAATAACAGATACTATCGGTCTATGTAGTAATAATAACAGATACTATCGGTCTATGTAGTAATAATAACAGATACTATCGGTCTATGTAGTAATAATAACAGATACTATCGGTCTATGTAGTAATAATAACAGCCCTGATACTATCGGTCTATGTAGTAATAATAACAGATACTATCGGTCTATGTAGTAATAATAACAGATACTATCGGTCTATGTAGTAATAATAACAGCCCTGATACTATCGGTCTATGTAGTAATAATAACAGATACTATCGGTCTATGTAGTAATAATAACAGCCCTGATACTATCGGTCTATGTAGTAATAATAACAGATACTATCGGTCTATGTAGTAATAATAACAGATACTATCGGTCTATGTAGTAATAATAACAGCCCTGATACTATCGGTCTATGTAGTAATAATAACAGCCCAGATACTATCGGTCTATGTAGTAATAATAACAGATACTATCGGTCTATGTAGTAATAATAACAGCCCTGATACTATCGGTCTATGTAGTAATAATAACAGCCCAGATACTATCGGTCTATGTAGTAATAATAACAGATACTATCGGTCTATGTAGTAATAATAACAGATACTATCGGTCTATGTAGTAATAATAACAGCATACTATCGGTCTATGTAGTAATAATAACAGCCCTGATACTATCGGTCTATGTAGTAATAATAACAGATACTATCGGTCTATGTAGTAATAATAACAGATACTATCGGTCTATGTAGTAATAATAACAGATACTATCGGTCTATGTAGTAATAATAACAGATACTATCGGTCTATGTAGTAATAATAACAGCCCTGATACTATCGGTCTATGTAGTAATAATAACAGATACTATCGGTCTATGTAGTAATAATAACAGATACTATCGGTCTATGTAGTAATAATAACAGCCCAGATACTATCGGTCTATGTAGTAATAATAACAGATACTATCGGTCTATGTAGTAATAATAACAGATACTATCGGTCTATGTAGTAATAATAACAGATACTATCGGTCTATGTAGTAATAATAACAGATACTATCGGTCTATGTAGTAATAATAACAGATACTATCGGTCTATGTAGTAATAATAACAGCCCTGATACTATCGGTCTATGTAGTAATAATAACAGATACTATCGGTCTATGTAGTAATAATAACAGCCGATACTATCGGTCTATGTAGTAATAATAACAGCCCAGATACTATCGGTCTATGTAGTAATAATAACAGATACTATCGGTCTATGTAGTAATAATAACAGATACTATCGGTCTATGTAGTAATAATAACAGATACTATCGGTCTATGTAGTAATAATAACAGATACTATCGGTCTATGTAGTAATAATAACAGCCCAGATACTATCGGTCTATGTAGTAATAATAACAGCCCTGATACTATCGGTCTATGTAGTAATAATAACAGATACTATCGGTCTATGTAGTAATAATAACAGATACTATCGGTCTATGTAGTAATAATAACAGATACTATCGGTCTATGTAGTAATAATAACAGCCCAGATACTATCGGTCTATGTAGTAATAATAACAGCCCTGATACTATCGGTCTATGTAGTAATAATAACAGATACTATCGGTCTATGTAGTAATAATAACAGCCCTGATACTATCGGTCTATGTAGTAATAATAACAGATACTATCGGTCTATGTAGTAATAATAACAGATACTATCGGTCTATGTAGTAATAATAACAGCCCTGATACTATCGGTCTATGTAGTAATAATAACAGATACTATCGGTCTATGTAGTAATAATAACAGCCCTGATACTATCGGTCTATGTAGTAATAATAACAGCCCAGATACTATCGGTCTATGTAGTAATAATAACAGATACTATCGGTCTATGTAGTAATAATAACAGCCCTGATACTATCGGTCTATGTAGTAATAATAACAGATACTATCGGTCTATGTAGTAATAATAACAGATACTATCGGTCTATGTAGTAATAATAACAGATACTATCGGTCTATGTAGTAATAATAACAGCCCTGATACTATCGGTCTATGTAGTAATAATAACAGATACTATCGGTCTATGTAGTAATAATAACAGCCCTGATACTATCGGTCTATGTAGTAATAATAACAGCCCTGATACTATCGGTCTATGTAGTAATAATAACAGATACTATCGGTCTATGTAGTAATAATAACAGATACTATCGGTCTATGTAGTAATAATAACAGATACTATCGGTCTATGTAGTAATAATAACAGATACTATCGGTCTATGTAGTAATAATAACAGCCCTGATACTATCGGTCTATGTAGTAATAATAACAGATACTATCGGTCTATGTAGTAATAATAACAGCCCTGATACTATCGGTCTATGTAGTAATAATAACAGATACTATCGGTCTATGTAGTAATAATAACAGCCCTGATACTATCGGTCTATGTAGTAATAATAACAGCCCTGATACTATCGGTCTATGTAGTAATAATAACAGATACTATCGGTCTATGTAGTAATAATAACAGCCCAGATACTATCGGTCTATGTAGTAATAATAACAGATACTATCGGTCTATGTAGTAATAATAACAGCCCTGATACTATCGGTCTATGTAGTAATAATAACAGATACTATCGGTCTATGTAGTAATAATAACAGATACTATCGGTCTATGTAGTAATAATAACAGATACTATCGGTCTATGTAGTAATAATAACAGCCCAGATACTATCGGTCTATGTAGTAATAATAACAGCCAGATACTATCGGTCTATGTAGTAATAATAACAGATACTATCGGTCTATGTAGTAATAATAACAGCCCAGATACTATCGGTCTATGTAGTAATAATAACAGATACTATCGGTCTATGTAGTAATAATAACAGATACTATCGGTCTATGTAGTAATAATAACAGCCCTGATACTATCGGTCTATGTAGTAATAATAACAGATACTATCGGTCTATGTAGTAATAATAACAGCCCTGATACTATCGGTCTATGTAGTAATAATAACAGATACTATCGGTCTATGTAGTAATAATAACAGATACTATCGGTCTATGTAGTAATAATAACAGCCCTGATACTATCGGTCTATGTAGTAATAATAACAGATACTATCGGTCTATGTAGTAATAATAACAGATACTATCGGTCTATGTAGTAATAATAACAGATACTATCGGTCTATGTAGTAATAATAACAGCCCTGATACTATCGGTCTATGTAGTAATAATAACAGATACTATCGGTCTATGTAGTAATAATAACAGATACTATCGGTCTATGTAGTAATAATAACAGATACTATCGGTCTATGTAGTAATAATAACAGATACTATCGGTCTATGTAGTAATAATAACAGCCCTGATACTATCGGTCTATGTAGTAATAATAACAGATACTATCGGTCTATGTAGTAATAATAACAGCCCTGATACTATCGGTCTATGTAGTAATAATAACAGCCCTGATACTATCGGTCTATGTAGTAATAATAACAGATACTATCGGTCTATGTAGTAATAATAACAGATACTATCGGTCTATGTAGTAATAATAACAGCCCTGATACTATCGGTCTATGTAGTAATAATAACAGATACTATCGGTCTATGTAGTAATAATAACAGCCCTGATACTATCGGTCTATGTAGTAATAATAACAGATACTATCGGTCTATGTAGTAATAATAACAGATACTATCGGTCTATGTAGTAATAATAACAGATACTATCGGTCTATGTAGTAATAATAACAGATACTATCGGTCTATGTAGTAATAATAACAGCCCAGATACTATCGGTCTATGTAGTAATAATAACAGCCAGATACTATCGGTCTATGTAGTAATAATAACAGCCCTGATACTATCGGTCTATGTAGTAATAATAACAGATACTATCGGTCTATGTAGTAATAATAACAGATACTATCGGTCTATGTAGTAATAATAACAGATACTATCGGTCTATGTAGTAATAATAACAGCCCTGATACTATCGGTCTATGTAGTAATAATAACAGCCCAGATACTATCGGTCTATGTAGTAATAATAACAGATACTATCGGTCTATGTAGTAATAATAACAGATACTATCGGTCTATGTAGTAATAATAACAGCCCAGATACTATCGGTCTATGTAGTAATAATAACAGATACTATCGGTCTATGTAGTAATAATAACAGCCTGATACTATCGGTCTATGTAGTAATAATAACAGCCCTGATACTATCGGTCTATGTAGTAATAATAACAGATACTATCGGTCTATGTAGTAATAATAACAGATACTATCGGTCTATGTAGTAATAATAACAGCCCTGATACTATCGGTCTATGTAGTAATAATAACAGATACTATCGGTCTATGTAGTAATAATAACAGATACTATCGGTCTATGTAGTAATAATAACAGATACTATCGGTCTATGTAGTAATAATAACAGCCCTGATACTATCGGTCTATGTAGTAATAATAACAGCCCGATACTATCGGTCTATGTAGTAATAATAACAGCCCTGATACTATCGGTCTATGTAGTAATAATAACAGCCCTGATACTATCGGTCTATGTAGTAATAATAACAGCCAGATACTATCGGTCTATGTAGTAATAATAACAGATACTATCGGTCTATGTAGTAATAATAACAGCCCAGATACTATCGGTCTATGTAGTAATAATAACAGCCCTGATACTATCGGTCTATGTAGTAATAATAACCAGATACTATCGGTCTATGTAGTAATAATAACAGCCCTGATACTATCGGTCTATGTAGTAATAATAACAGATACTATCGGTCTATGTAGTAATAATAACAGCCCAGATACTATCGGTCTATGTAGTAATAATAACAGATACTATCGGTCTATGTAGTAATAATAACAGATACTATCGGTCTATGTAGTAATAATAACAGATACTATCGGTCTATGTAGTAATAATAACAGATACTATCGGTCTATGTAGTAATAATAACAGCCCTGATACTATCGGTCTATGTAGTAATAATAACAGATACTATCGGTCTATGTAGTAATAATAACAGCCGATACTATCGGTCTATGTAGTAATAATAACAGATACTATCGGTCTATGTAGTAATAATAACAGATACTATCGGTCTATGTAGTAATAATAACAGATACTATCGGTCTATGTAGTAATAATAACAGATACTATCGGTCTATGTAGTAATAATAACAGATACTATCGGTCTATGTAGTAATAATAACAGATACTATCGGTCTATGTAGTAATAATAACAGCCCAGATACTATCGGTCTATGTAGTAATAATAACAGATACTATCGGTCTATGTAGTAATAATAACAGATACTATCGGTCTATGTAGTAATAATAACAGCCCTGATACTATCGGTCTATGTAGTAATAATAACAGCCCTGATACTATCGGTCTATGTAGTAATAATAACAGATACTATCGGTCTATGTAGTAATAATAACAGATACTATCGGTCTATGTAGTAATAATAACAGATACTATCGGTCTATGTAGTAATAATAACAGCCCTGATACTATCGGTCTATGTAGTAATAATAACAGATACTATCGGTCTATGTAGTAATAATAACAGCCCTGATACTATCGGTCTATGTAGTAATAATAACAGATACTATCGGTCTATGTAGTAATAATAACAGCCCTGATACTATCGGTCTATGTAGTAATAATAACAGATACTATCGGTCTATGTAGTAATAATAACAGATACTATCGGTCTATGTAGTAATAATAACAGCCCTGATACTATCGGTCTATGTAGTAATAATAACAGATACTATCGGTCTATGTAGTAATAATAACAGATACTATCGGTCTATGTAGTAATAATAACAGCCCAGATACTATCGGTCTATGTAGTAATAATAACAGCCCAGATACTATCGGTCTATGTAGTAATAATAACAGATACTATCGGTCTATGTAGTAATAATAACAGCCCAGATACTATCGGTCTATGTAGTAATAATAACAGATACTATCGGTCTATGTAGTAATAATAACAGATACTATCGGTCTATGTAGTAATAATAACAGCCCTGATACTATCGGTCTATGTAGTAATAATAACAGCCCTGATACTATCGGTCTATGTAGTAATAATAACAGATACTATCGGTCTATGTAGTAATAATAACAGATACTATCGGTCTATGTAGTAATAATAACAGATACTATCGGTCTATGTAGTAATAATAACAGCCCTGATACTATCGGTCTATGTAGTAATAATAACAGCCCTGATACTATCGGTCTATGTAGTAATAATAACAGATACTATCGGTCTATGTAGTAATAATAACAGATACTATCGGTCTATGTAGTAATAATAACAGATACTATCGGTCTATGTAGTAATAATAACAGCCCTGATACTATCGGTCTATGTAGTAATAATAACAGATACTATCGGTCTATGTAGTAATAATAACAGCCCTGATACTATCGGTCTATGTAGTAATAATAACAGATACTATCGGTCTATGTAGTAATAATAACAGATACTATCGGTCTATGTAGTAATAATAACAGATACTATCGGTCTATGTAGTAATAATAACAGATACTATCGGTCTATGTAGTAATAATAACAGCCCTGATACTATCGGTCTATGTAGTAATAATAACAGATACTATCGGTCTATGTAGTAATAATAACAGATACTATCGGTCTATGTAGTAATAATAACAGCCCTGATACTATCGGTCTATGTAGTAATAATAACAGCCCTGATACTATCGGTCTATGTAGTAATAATAACAGCCCAGATACTATCGGTCTATGTAGTAATAATAACAGATACTATCGGTCTATGTAGTAATAATAACAGATACTATCGGTCTATGTAGTAATAATAACAGATACTATCGGTCTATGTAGTAATAATAACAGATACTATCGGTCTATGTAGTAATAATAACAGATACTATCGGTCTATGTAGTAATAATAACAGCCCTGATACTATCGGTCTATGTAGTAATAATAACAGATACTATCGGTCTATGTAGTAATAATAACAGATACTATCGGTCTATGTAGTAATAATAACAGCCCTGATACTATCGGTCTATGTAGTAATAATAACAGCCCTGATACTATCGGTCTATGTAGTAATAATAACAGCCCTGATACTATCGGTCTATGTAGTAATAATAACAGCCCAGATACTATCGGTCTATGTAGTAATAATAACAGATACTATCGGTCTATGTAGTAATAATAACAGCCCTGATACTATCGGTCTATGTAGTAATAATAACAGATACTATCGGTCTATGTAGTAATAATAACAGATACTATCGGTCTATGTAGTAATAATAACAGCCCTGATACTATCGGTCTATGTAGTAATAATAACAGATACTATCGGTCTATGTAGTAATAATAACAGATACTATCGGTCTATGTAGTAATAATAACAGCCCTGATACTATCGGTCTATGTAGTAATAATAACAGATACTATCGGTCTATGTAGTAATAATAACAGATACTATCGGTCTATGTAGTAATAATAACAGCCCTGATACTATCGGTCTATGTAGTAATAATAACAGCCCTGATACTATCGGTCTATGTAGTAATAATAACAGATACTATCGGTCTATGTAGTAATAATAACAGATACTATCGGTCTATGTAGTAATAATAACAGCCCTGATACTATCGGTCTATGTAGTAATAATAACAGCCGATACTATCGGTCTATGTAGTAATAATAACAGCCCAGATACTATCGGTCTATGTAGTAATAATAACAGATACTATCGGTCTATGTAGTAATAATAACAGCCCAGATACTATCGGTCTATGTAGTAATAATAACAGATACTATCGGTCTATGTAGTAATAATAACAGCCCAGATACTATCGGTCTATGTAGTAATAATAACAGCCCTGATACTATCGGTCTATGTAGTAATAATAACAGATACTATCGGTCTATGTAGTAATAATAACAGATACTATCGGTCTATGTAGTAATAATAACAGCCCAGATACTATCGGTCTATGTAGTAATAATAAGAGCCCAGATACTATCGGTCTATGTAGTAATAATAACAGCCCTGATACTATCGGTCTATGTAGTAATAATAACAGATACTATCGGTCTATGTAGTAATAATAACAGCCCAGATACTATCGGTCTATGTAGTAATAATAACAGATACTATCGGTCTATGTAGTAATAATAACAGATACTATCGGTCTATGTAGTAATAATAACAGCCCAGATACTATCGGTCTATGTAGTAATAATAACAGCCCAGATACTATCGGTCTATGTAGTAATAATAACAGATACTATCGGTCTATGTAGTAATAATAACAGCCCAGATACTATCGGTCTATGTAGTAATAATAACAGATACTATCGGTCTATGTAGTAATAATAACAGATACTATCGGTCTATGTAGTAATAATAACAGCCCTGATACTATCGGTCTATGTAGTAATAATAACAGATACTATCGGTCTATGTAGTAATAATAACAGCCCTGATACTATCGGTCTATGTAGTAATAATAACAGATACTATCGGTCTATGTAGTAATAATAACAGCCCTGATACTATCGGTCTATGTAGTAATAATAACAGATACTATCGGTCTATGTAGTAATAATAACAGCCCAGATACTATCGGTCTATGTAGTAATAATAACAGATACTATCGGTCTATGTAGTAATAATAACAGATACTATCGGTCTATGTAGTAATAATAACAGCCCTGATACTATCGGTCTATGTAGTAATAATAACAGATACTATCGGTCTATGTAGTAATAATAACAGATACTATCGGTCTATGTAGTAATAATAACAGCCCTGATACTATCGGTCTATGTAGTAATAATAACAGCCCAGATACTATCGGTCTATGTAGTAATAATAACAGATACTATCGGTCTATGTAGTAATAATAACAGATACTATCGGTCTATGTAGTAATAATAACAGCCCTGATACTATCGGTCTATGTAGTAATAATAACAGATACTATCGGTCTATGTAGTAATAATAACAGCCCTGATACTATCGGTCTATGTAGTAATAATAACAGATACTATCGGTCTATGTAGTAATAATAACAGATACTATCGGTCTATGTAGTAATAATAACAGCCCAGATACTATCGGTCTATGTAGTAATAATAACAGCCCTGATACTATCGGTCTATGTAGTAATAATAACAGATACTATCGGTCTATGTAGTAATAATAACAGCCCTGATACTATCGGTCTATGTAGTAATAATAACAGATACTATCGGTCTATGTAGTAATAATAACAGATACTATCGGTCTATGTAGTAATAATAACAGATACTATCGGTCTATGTAGTAATAATAACAGCCCAGATACTATCGGTCTATGTAGTAATAATAACAGCCCTGATACTATCGGTCTATGTAGTAATAATAACAGATACTATCGGTCTATGTAGTAATAATAACAGCCCTGATACTATCGGTCTATGTAGTAATAATAACAGATACTATCGGTCTATGTAGTAATAATAAGCCCAGATACTATCGGTCTATGTAGTAATAATAACAGCCCTGATACTATCGGTCTATGTAGTAATAATAACAGATACTATCGGTCTATGTAGTAATAATAACAGCCCAGATACTATCGGTCTATGTAGTAATAATAACAGCCCTGATACTATCGGTCTATGTAGTAATAATAACAGATACTATCGGTCTATGTAGTAATAATAACAGCCCTGATACTATCGGTCTATGTAGTAATAATAACAGATACTATCGGTCTATGTAGTAATAATAACAGATACTATCGGTCTATGTAGTAATAATAACAGCCCTGATACTATCGGTCTATGTAGTAATAATAACAGCCCTGATACTATCGGTCTATGTAGTAATAATAACAGATACTATCGGTCTATGTAGTAATAATAACAGATACTATCGGTCTATGTAGTAATAATAACAGATACTATCGGTCTATGTAGTAATAATAACAGCCCTGATACTATCGGTCTATGTAGTAATAATAACAGATACTATCGGTCTATGTAGTAATAATAACAGCCCAGATACTATCGGTCTATGTAGTAATAATAACAGATACTATCGGTCTATGTAGTAATAATAACAGCCCAGATACTATCGGTCTATGTAGTAATAATAACAGCCGTGATACTATCGGTCTATGTAGTAATAATAACAGATACTATCGGTCTATGTAGTAATAATAACAGATACTATCGGTCTATGTAGTAATAATAACAGATACTATCGGTCTATGTAGTAATAATAACAGCCCAGATACTATCGGTCTATGTAGTAATAATAACAGATACTATCGGTCTATGTAGTAATAATAACAGATACTATCGGTCTATGTAGTAATAATAACAGCCCAGATACTATCGGTCTATGTAGTAATAATAACAGATACTATCGGTCTATGTAGTAATAATAACAGCCCAGATACTATCGGTCTATGTAGTAATAATAACAGATACTATCGGTCTATGTAGTAATAATAACAGCCCAGATACTATCGGTCTATGTAGTAATAATAACAGATACTATCGGTCTATGTAGTAATAATAACAGATACTATCGGTCTATGTAGTAATAATAACAGCCCTGATACTATCGGTCTATGTAGTAATAATAACAGATACTATCGGTCTATGTAGTAATAATAACAGCCCTGATACTATCGGTCTATGTAGTAATAATAACAGCCCAGATACTATCGGTCTATGTAGTAATAATAACAGATACTATCGGTCTATGTAGTAATAATAACAGATACTATCGGTCTATGTAGTAATAATAACAGCCCAGATACTATCGGTCTATGTAGTAATAATAACAGCCCAGATACTATCGGTCTATGTAGTAATAATAACAGATACTATCGGTCTATGTAGTAATAATAACAGATACTATCGGTCTATGTAGTAATAATAACAGCCCAGATACTATCGGTCTATGTAGTAATAATAACAGATACTATCGGTCTATGTAGTAATAATAACAGATACTATCGGTCTATGTAGTAATAATAACAGCCCTGATACTATCGGTCTATGTAGTAATAATAACAGATACTATCGGTCTATGTAGTAATAATAACAGCCCAGATACTATCGGTCTATGTAGTAATAATAACAGATACTATCGGTCTATGTAGTAATAATAACAGATACTATCGGTCTATGTAGTAATAATAACAGATACTATCGGTCTATGTAGTAATAATAACAGATACTATCGGTCTATGTAGTAATAATAACAGCCCAGATACTATCGGTCTATGTAGTAATAATAACAGCCCTGATACTATCGGTCTATGTAGTAATAATAACAGATACTATCGGTCTATGTAGTAATAATAACAGCCCAGATACTATCGGTCTATGTAGTAATAATAACAGCCCAGATACTATCGGTCTATGTAGTAATAATAACAGATACTATCGGTCTATGTAGTAATAATAACAGCCCAGATACTATCGGTCTATGTAGTAATAATAACAGCCCTGATACTATCGGTCTATGTAGTAATAATAACAGATACTATCGGTCTATGTAGTAATAATAACAGATACTATCGGTCTATGTAGTAATAATAACAGATACTATCGGTCTATGTAGTAATAATAACAGATACTATCGGTCTATGTAGTAATAATAACAGATACTATCGGTCTATGTAGTAATAATAACAGATACTATCGGTCTATGTAGTAATAATAACAGCCCTGATACTATCGGTCTATGTAGTAATAATAACAGCCCTGATACTATCGGTCTATGTAGTAATAATAACAGATACTATCGGTCTATGTAGTAATAATAACAGATACTATCGGTCTATGTAGTAATAATAACAGCCCTGATACTATCGGTCTATGTAGTAATAATAACAGCCCTGATACTATCGGTCTATGTAGTAATAATAACAGATACTATCGGTCTATGTAGTAATAATAACAGATACTATCGGTCTATGTAGTAATAATAACAGATACTATCGGTCTATGTAGTAATAATAACAGATACTATCGGTCTATGTAGTAATAATAACAGATACTATCGGTCTATGTAGTAATAATAACAGATACTATCGGTCTATGTAGTAATAATAACAGCCCAGATACTATCGGTCTATGTAGTAATAATAACAGATACTATCGGTCTATGTAGTAATAATAACAGATACTATCGGTCTATGTAGTAATAATAACAGCCCTGATACTATCGGTCTATGTAGTAATAATAACAGATACTATCGGTCTATGTAGTAATAATAACAGATACTATCGGTCTATGTAGTAATAATAACAGCCCAGATACTATCGGTCTATGTAGTAATAATAACAGATACTATCGGTCTATGTAGTAATAATAACAGCCCAGATACTATCGGTCTATGTAGTAATAATAACAGATACTATCGGTCTATGTAGTAATAATAACAGCCCTGATACTATCGGTCTATGTAGTAATAATAACAGATACTATCGGTCTATGTAGTAATAATAACAGATACTATCGGTCTATGTAGTAATAATACCAGATACTATCGGTCTATGTAGTAATAATAACAGATACTATCGGTCTATGTAGTAATAATAACAGATACTATCGGTCTATGTAGTAATAATAACAGATACTATCGGTCTATGTAGTAATAATAACAGCCCTGATACTATCGGTCTATGTAGTAATAATAACAGATACTATCGGTCTATGTAGTAATAATAACAGCCCAGATACTATCGGTCTATGTAGTAATAATAACAGCCCAGATACTATCGGTCTATGTAGTAATAATAACAGCCCTGATACTATCGGTCTATGTAGTAATAATAACAGATACTATCGGTCTATGTAGTAATAATAACAGATACTATCGGTCTATGTAGTAATAATAACAGCCCTGATACTATCGGTCTATGTAGTAATAATAACAGATACTATCGGTCTATGTAGTAATAATAACAGATACTATCGGTCTATGTAGTAATAATAACAGATACTATCGGTCTATGTAGTAATAATAACAGATACTATCGGTCTATGTAGTAATAATAACAGATACTATCGGTCTATGTAGTAATAATAACAGATACTATCGGTCTATGTAGTAATAATAACAGATACTATCGGTCTATGTAGTAATAATAACAGATACTATTGGTCTATGTAGTAATAATAACAGCCAGACAGAAATGTTCATATTTACAATACTTATGTAAATGTGATATTTCAATGTTTATTTTTTATTTTTTATAAACTTGCTAAAGTTTCTAAAAAAAAACTGTTTTTGTTTTGTCATTATGGGGTATTGTGTGAAGATTTAATACATTTTTAGAATAAGGCTGTAAATTAACAAAATGTGGGAGGAGAAAAAGTCAAAGGGGTCTGAATACTTTTCCGAATTGCAGTTTATCTACATCAGCTGTCCATCTATCTACCCTGCCGTCTGCCTGCTGCCGTCTGTCTGCCTGTCCGGCCGTCTGTCTGCCTGTCTGGCCTCTGTCTGCCTGTCCGGCCCTGTCTGCCTGCCTGTCCGGCCCTGTCTAACTGTCCGGCCGTCTGTCTGCCTGGCCGTCTGTCTGCCTGTCCGGCCCTGTCTGTCTGCCTGTCCGGCCCTGTCTGTCTGTCAAGCCGTCTGTCTGCCTGTCCGGCCCTGTCTGTCTGCCTGTCCGGCCCTGTCTGTCTGCCTGTCCGGCCCTGTCTGCCTGTCAAGCCGTCTGTCTGCCTGTCCGGCCCTGTCTGTCTGCCTGTCCGGCCCTGTCTGTCTGCCTGTCCGGCCCTGTCTGTCTGCCTGTCCGGCCCTGTCTGCCTGTCAAGCCGTCTGTCTGCCTGTCCGGCCCTGTCTGTCTGCCTGTCCGGCCCTGTCTGTCTGCCTGTCCGGCCCTGTCTGCCTGTCTGGCCCTGTCTGCCTGTCCGGCCCTGTCTGTCTGCCTGTCCGGCCCTGTCTGTCTGCCTGTCCGGCCCTGTCTGCCTGTCCGGCCCTGTCTGTCTGCCTGTCCGGCCCTGTCTGCCTGTCCGGCCCTGTCTGCCTGCCTGTCCGGCCCTGTCTGTCTGCCTGTCCGGCCCTGTCTGCCTGTCCGGCCGTCTGTCCGTCTGCCTGCCTGTCCGGCCCTGTCTGCCTGCCTGTCCGGCCGTCTGTCTGCCTGTCCGGCCCTGTCTGCCTGTCCGGCCCTGTCTGCCTGTCCGGCCGTCTGTCTGCCTGTCCGGCCCTGTCTGCCTGTCCGGCCCTGTCTGCCTGTCCGGCCGTCTGTCTGCCTGTCCGGCCCTGTCTGCCTGTCCGGCCGTCTGTCCGTCGCCTGCCTGTCCGGCCCTGTCTGCCTGTCCGGCCGTCTGTCCGTCTGTCTGCCTGTCCGGCCCTGTCTGCCTGTCCAGCCGTCTGTCCGTCTGCCTGCCTGTCCGGCCCTGTCTGCCTGTCCGGCCGTCTGTCCGTCTGTCTGCCTGTCCGGCCCTGTCTGCCTGTCCGGCCCTGTCTGCCTGTCCAGCCGGCCGTCTGTCTGCCTGTCCGGCCGTCTGTCCGTCTGTCTGCCTGTCCGGCCGTCTGTCTGCCTGTCCGGCCGTCTGTCTGCCTGTCCGGCCCTGTCTGCCTGTCCGGCCGTCTGTCTGTCTGTCTGCCTGTCCGGCCGTCTGTCCGCTGTCTGCCTGTCCGGCCCTGTCTGTTGTTTCCCGGGCTGTCTGCCTGTCCGGCCCTGTCTGTTGTTTCCCGGGCTGTCTGCCTGTCCGGCCCTGTCTGTTGTTTCCCGGGCTGTCTGCCTGTCCGGCCCTGTCTGTTGTTTCCCGGGCTGTCTGCCTGTCCGGCCCTGTCTGTTGTTTCCCGGGCTGTCAAGGCCGCAGCTGTTCGCGTGCTTGGCAGCTGTACGGTTAAGGAATGGAGGTCAGAACAGAACACACCCTTTGGGAAAGTCACGAGGCTCCACTCTGTCTCTACACACCAAACCACTGTATTCCTTTATTTAGGTCAGCAGCGGTCTAAGGCACTGCGTCTCAGGTTGCTAGAGGCGTCACTACAGACACCCTGGTTCGAATCCGGGCTGTATCACAACCGACCCGTGATTGGGAGTCCCATAGGGCGGCGCAGAATTGGCGCCCAGCATCGTCCGGTGTAGGCCTGTCATTGTAAATAAGAATTTGTTCTTAACTGACGTGCCTAGTTAAATAAAGGTTAATTTAAAAAATAATAGGCCAGCCTAGGATATTAACCTGCCGCGCATCGGTGTCCTACAGATGTACGGTCTTAATTTGATCCAGTTTGCTACAGCAGGAAAATAATCCCGCAGCAACAGGAAATGTGAATTATTATGTGGGTATATAACTAATGGACATGTTTTGTAGAGGTTGATACATGATACTTTTACAACCTTGAATACAACTATTTTGCATTTCCTGCGGCGCAGGAAGATTCTCAGCAAACAGAATAGTGATCAAATTAAGAGTCCTACATCTGTATGTAGGGCTATATCTGGGATATTAACCCGCTGTGCAGTGACCTCCTACAGGACTATATCTGGGATATTAACCCGCTGTGCATTGACCTCCTACAGGACTATATCTGGGATATTAACCCGCTGTGCATTGACCTCCTACAGGGCTATATCTGAGATATTAACCCGCTGTGCATTGACCTCCTACAGGACTATATCTGGGATATTAACCCGCTGTGCATTGACCTCCTACAGGGCGAGATATAGGATATTAACCCGCTGTGCATTGACCTCCTACAGGACTATATCTGGGATATTAACCCGCTGTGCATTGACCTCCTACAGGACTATATCTGGGATATTAACCCGCTGTGCATTGACCTCCTACAGGACTAGATATAGGATATTAACCCGCTGTGCATTGACCTCCTACAGGACTATATCTGGGATATTAACCCGCTGTGCATTGACCTCCTACAGGGCTATATCTGGGATATTAACCCGCTGTGCAGTGACCTCCTACAGGGCTATATCTGGGATATTAACCCGCTGTGCATTGACCTCCTACAGGGCTATATCTGGGATATTAACCCGCTGTGCATTGACCTCCTACAGGGCTATATCTGGGATATTAACACGCTGTGCATTGACCTCCTACAGGGCGAGATATAGGATATTAACCCGCTGTGCACTGACCTCCTACAGGACTAGATCTGGGATATTAACCCGCTGTGCATTGACCTCCTACAGGACTATATCTGGGATATTAACCCATTATACACTGACCTCCTACAGGGCTATATCTGGGATATTAACCCGCTGTGCATTGACCTCCTACAGGACAAGATATAGGATATTAACCCGCTATGCATTGACCTCCTACAGGGCTATATCTGGGATATTAACCCGCTGTGCACTGACCTCCTACAGGACTATATCTGGGATATTAACCCGCTGTGCAGTGACCTCCTACAGGGCTATATCTGGGATATTAACCCGCTGTGCATTGACCTCCTACAGGACTATATCTGGGATATTAACCCGCTGTGCATTGACCTCCTACAGGGCGAGATATAGGATATTAACCCGCTGTGCACTGACCTCCTACAGGACTAGATCTGGGATATTAACCCGCTGTGCATTGACCTCCTACAGGACTATATCTGGGATATTAACCCATTATACACTGACCTCCTACAGGGCTATATCTGGGATATTAACCCGCTGTGCATTGACCTCCTACAGGACAAGATATAGGATATTAACCCGCTATGCATTGACCTCCTACAGGGCTATATCTGGGATATTAACCCGCTGTGCACTGACCTCCTACAGGACTATATCTGGGATATTAACCCGCTGTGCAGTGACCTCCTACAGGGCTATATCTGGGATATTAACCCGCTGTGCAGTGACCTCCTACAGGGCTATATCTGGGATATTAACCCGCTGTGCATTGACCTCCTACAGGACTATATCTGGGATATTAACCCGCTGTGCATTGACCTCCTACAGGACTAGATATAGGATATTAACCCGCTGTGCAGTGACCTCCTACAGGGCTAGATATAGGATAGGATAGAATGTGATCTAGGATAGAATGCGATCTAGGATAGAATGTGATACAGGATAGAATGTGATCTAGGATAGAATGCGATACAGGATAGAATGCGATACAGGATAGAATGTGTATACAGGATAGAATGTGATCTAGGATAGAATGTGATCTAGGATAGAATGTGATACAGGATAGAATGTGATCTAGGATAGAATGCGATACAGGATAGAATGCGATACAGGATAGAATGTTTATACAGGATAGAATGTGATACAGGATAGAATGCGATACAGGATAGAATGCGATACAGGATAGAATGTGATCTAGGATAGAATGTGATACAGGATAGAATGTGATCTAGGATAGAATGCGATACAGGATAGAATGCGATACAGGATAGAATGTGATACAGGATAGAATGCGATACAGGATAGAATGTGATACAGGATAGAATGTGATACAGGATAGAATGTGATACAGGATAGAATGCGATACAGGATAGAATGCGATACAGGATAGAATGTGATCTAGGAAGAATGTGATACAGGATAGAATGTGATACAGGATAGAATGTTTATACAGGATAGAATGCGATACAGGATAGAATGCGATACAGGATAGAATGTTTATACAGGATAGAATGTGATCCAGGATAGAATCCCTTTTGAATTAAATCGTTGATAGAGGCTGTATTGTCTCTAGTGGAGAGGTCTGCAGTAATAAATATGGACTTATTAAACAGACTCATCACTGGAATAGGCAGGGAGTTCACCTGCAAATACTCATGATGAATCCATGCAATAAGACAATTGATTAATTGAAAAGCCATTTATCCTGTGTGTGTGTGTGCGTGTGTGTGTGTGTGCGTGTGTGTGCGTGTGTGTGCGTGCGTGTGTGTGCGTGTGTTTTGTGTGAGTGTGTGCGTGTGTGTGTTTTGTGTGTTTTGTGTGTGTGTGCGTGTGTGTGCGTTTTGTGTGAGTGTGTGTGTTTTGTGTGAGTGTGTGTGTGTGTGTGTGTGTGTGCGTGTGTGTGCGTGTGCGTTTGTGTGTGTGTGCGTGTGTGTTTTGTGTGTGTGTGCGTGTGTGTGCGTTTTGTGTGAGTGTGTGTGTTTTGTGTGAGTGTGTGTGTGTGTGTGCGTGTGTGTGTGTGTGTGCGTGTGCGTTTGTGTGTGTGTGCGTGTGTGTTTTGTGTGTGCGTGTGTGTTTTGTGTGAGTGTGTGTGTTTTGTGTGAGTGAGCGTGCGTGTGTGTGCGTGCGTGTGTGTGAGTGAGAGTGTGTTTTGTGTGAGTGTGTGTGTTTGTGTGAGTGTGCGTGCGTGTGTGTGTGTGTGCGTGTGTGTTTTGTGTGAGTGTGTGTGTTTTGTGTGAGTGAGCGTGCGTGTGTGTGCGTGCGTGCGTGAGAATGAGAGTGTGTGGACCGAGACTACAGCAGAACCGGGGAGTGGCGTAGCAGCGTAGCAGCACTGCAGCAGTACGCTCGAGAGAGAGAGAGAGGGAGAGAGCGAGAGCTTGTCTACGGTAACGTTCCAGACGCACTCTCCGCCCCCTGCTGCTCGAGAGACAGGTGGTCGGGACACATGCCTTCATCCTCGAGTGCTCCCCGGTTAAAAGAAGAAAACAAATCGGTTGACGGACAGCGGTGGGACTGCCGTCGCGAGGCAAGCGCGTCCCCGATGGAATTGGAGCTGTTGACCTCCGCGCAGCGAGCACTGGGCAGAGGAGAGAGAGGGGAAAGCAAGTTGGCGAGAGAAACTCACCGATTTACGTTTACGTTTCTCACCATGACTATTGCGCTCGCTGTTTTTCCGCCACAGCGGAGGGGATTCTTATTCGCGTACAGAAGGAAGAAACACACAAACCTCTGATCGCAAACCGTAGAGAGAGAGAGAGAGAGAGAGAGAGAGAGAGAGAGAGAGAGCATTACCGGGGAATTTCGTTTCGTTCGATTATTCGTTTGGATCCTAATAGCTGGTGGAAGTTGTCTCGTTGGGGGTTATGATGGCTTCGGGTACCGGTAAAGCCCCGCAGCCCCCTGGGCCAGGCTCCGGTAGCCTTAACGGGACTGCAGCAGACTTACCGAACATAGAACAAGAGCTGTATGATTATCAGATGCACGGAAAGATGTGCAAGAAGATAGCTCAGCTAACCAAGGTATGAGACAGGGGAGATAGAAGAGATAGCTCAGTTAACCAAGGTATGAGCTTCTACACCTGCATTGCTTGCTGTTTGGGGTTTTAGGCTGGGTTTCTGTACAGCACTTTGTGATATCAGCTGATGTAAGAAGGGCTATATAAATAAATTTGATTTGATGAGGCAGGGGAGATAGAAGAGATAGCTCAGCTAACCAAGGTATGAGACAGGGGGGGATAGCTCAGCTAACCAAGGTATGAGACAGGGGGAGATAGCTCAGCTAACCAAGGTATGAGACAGGGGGAGATAGCTCAGCTAACCAAGGTATGAGACAGGGGGAGATAGCTCAGCTAACCAAGGTATGAGACAGGGGGAGATAGCTCAGCTAACCAAGGTATGAGCCAGGGGGAGATAGAAGAGATAGCTCAGCTAACCAAGGTATGAGCCAGGGGGAGATAGAAGAGATAGCTCAGCTAACCAAGGTATGAGCCAGGGGGAGATAGAAGAGATAGCTCAGCTAACCAAGGTATGAGCACAGGGGGAGATAGAAGAGATAGCTCAGCTAACCAAGGTATGAGCCAGGGGGAGATAGAAGAGATAGCTCAGCTAACCAAGGTATGACACAGGGGAGACAGGTAAAAGGTATGGACAGAGAGATAGATAAAGATAGCTCATTATGGTAAGACTGGACAGAGAGATAGATAAAAGATAGCTCATTATGGTAAGACTGGACAGAGAGATAGTTCAGCTAGGTAAGACTGGACAGAGAGATAGATAAAGATAGCTCAGCTAGATAAGACTGGACAGAGAGATAGATAGATATAGATATAGATAATGATAGCTCAGTCAGGGTAGCTGCCTGCAGATAGATAGATAATGATAGATATAGATATAGATATAGATAGATCAGTCAGGGTAGTTGCCTGCAGATAGATAGATAATGATAGATAGATATAGATAATGATAGCTCAGTCAGGGTAGCTGCCTGCAGATAGATAGATAATGATAGATATAGATATAGATAGATAATGATAGATAGATATAGATATAGATAGATAATGATAGATATAGATATAGATATAGATAGATAATGATAGATAGATATAGATATAGATAGATAATGATAGATAGATAATGATAGATAGATATAGATAGATAATGATAGATAATGATAGATAGATATAGATATAGATAGATAATGATAGATAGATATAGATATAGATAGATAATGATAGATAGATATAGATATAGATAGTGATAGCTCAGTCAGGGTAGTTGCCTGCAGATAGATAGATAATGATAGATATAGATATAGATAGATAATGATAGATAGATATAGATAGATAATGATAGATAGATATAGATAGATAATGATAGATAGATATAGATATAGATAGATAATGATAGATAGATATAGATAGCTCACTCTGGATAAGAGCGTCTGCTAAATGACTTAAATGTAAATGTAAATAGCTCAGTCAGGGTAGTTACCTGCTGCTAGATAGATATAGATATAGATAGTGATAGATCAGTCAGGGTAGTTGCCTGCTGCTAGATATATATAGATATAGATATAGATAGTGACAGATCAGTCAGGGTAGCTGCCTGCAGATAGATAGATAATGATAGATATAGATATAGATATAGATAGTGATAGCTCAGTCAGGGTAGCTGCCTGCAGATAGATAGATAATGATAGATATAGATAGTGATAGATCAGTCAGGGTAGCTGCCTGCAGATAGATAGATAATGATAGATATAGATATAGATAGTGATAGATCAGTCAGGGTAGCTGCCTGCAGATAGATAGATAATGATAGATAGATATAGATATAGATATAGATAGATCAGTCAGGGTAGCTGCCTGCTGCTCATGACAATGCGGTTAAGGCTCCTCCATCTTCCCCCTGGCACATCCCCTCACTCTGTAGATGACAGTCAGTGTGTGTAGGTGTGTAGGTGTGTAGGTGTGTGGGTGTGTGTAGGTGTGTGTAGGTGTGTAGGTGTGTAGGTGTGTGTAGGTGTGTGTAGGTGTGTAGGTGTGTGTAGGTGTGTAGGTGTGTGAAGTTTGACTGGTCAGCGTTTGTGTCTGTGTGTATTAGAATTGATGTGCATCAGCACTGGTAGGCTGGTCCTGTCTGTCTGTCTGTCTGTCTGTCTGTCTGTCTGTCTGTCTGTCTGTCTGTCTGTCTGTCTGTCTGTCTGTCTGTCTGTCTGTCTGTCTGTCTGCCTGTCTGTCTGTCCGCCTATTTTAAATGAATCGTTATAAAGTGTTAATGAAGCCTTCCTGAACCCTTTATAACAGCTGTATAGATCCTTCATAGATCCCATCTCTTCTAAAAGGACTGTGAGCAGTGATCCGTTCTCCAGTCTGTTTCTATTGGCTGAAAGTGTTGCTGTTAGAAGGTGTTGGTCTGTTTCTATTGGCTGAAAGTGTTGCTATTAGAAGGTGTTGGTCTGTTTCTATTGGCTGATAGTGTTGCTAATAGAAGGTGTTGGTCTGTTTCTATTGGCTGATAGTGTTGCTAATAGAAGGTGTTGGTCTGTTTCCTGTGCTGTGGTCTAATTAGACAGACAGACAGACAGACAGACAGACAGACAGACAGACAGACAGACAGACAGACAGACAGACAGACAGACAGACAGACAGACAGACAGACAGACAGACAGACAGACAGACAGACAGACAGACAGACACAGACAGACAGACAGACAGACAGACAGATAGACAGACCGACACCATTAGTACAGACAGACAGACAGACAGACAGACAGACAGACAGACAGACAGACAGACAGACAGACAGACAGACAGACAGACAGACAGACAGACAGACAGACAGACAAAGTGACAGAGACAGACAGGCAGACAGAGGTTAGAGGTTACAGTGTTCCTCCTCTGGTCCTCCAGTACCCTACCCACACCTGATTAAACTACTGGTTAAACTACTGATTAAACTACTGGTTAAACTACTGATTAAACTACTGGTTAAACTACTGGTTAAACTACTGGTTAAACTACTGGTTAAACTACTGATTAAACTACTGGTTAAACTACTGTCTAAACTACTGGTTAAACTACTGGTTAAACTACCGGTTAAACTACTGGTTAAACTACCGGTTAAACTACCGATTAACCTACCGGTTAAACTACCGATTAAACTACTGGTTAAACTACTGGTTAAACTACTGGTTAAACTACTGGTTAAACTACCGATTAAACTACCGATTAAACTACCGGTTAAACTACCGATTAACCTACCGGTTAAACTACTGATTAAACTACTGGTTAAACTACTGGTTAAACTACTGGTTAAACTACTAGTTAAACTACTGATTAAACTACTGGTTAAACTACTGGTTAAACTACTGATTAAACTACTGGTTAAACTACTGGTTAAACTACTGATTAAACTACTGGTTAAACTACCTGTTAAACTACCGGTTAAACTACCGATTAAACTACTGGTTAAACTACTGGTTAAACTACTGGTTAAACTACTGGTTAAACTACTGATTAAACTACTGGTTAAACTACTGGTTAAACTACTGATTAAACTACTGGTTAAACTACCTGTTAAACTACCGGTTAAACTACCGATTAAACTACTGGTTAAACTACTGGTTAAACTACTGGTTAAACTACTGGTTAAACTACTGATTAAACTACTGGTTAAACAGAGAGCCTGGTAGGTGAGCTAATACTACAGATGGTATTTGGGTCCATGTTATACTGGACGATAGTTATTGGGTAACAGCGTCTAGGCTGGGTGATGTGGGGGAGGGGGGAGGGTGGGGGAGAGAGAGAGGGTAACAGCGTCTAGGCTGGGTGGTGTGGCTCCACTAAGGGGGAGGGTGGGGGAGGGTGGGTGAGAGAGAGAGGGCGACACGCGCAGAATGTCTGACGTTGCTGTACCAGCCGTGCACCGCAGACAGAGAGGCGTCACCATAAAATCCTCCTCACACACACACACACACACACACACACACACACACACACACACACACACACACACACACACACACACACACACACACACACAGAGCCACACACACAGAGCCACACACACACACACACACACACACACACACACACACACACACACACACACACACACACACACACACAGAGCCACACACACAGAGCCACACACGCACACACACACACACCCCACTCCAGAGAGGAAGTGAGTTGTCCAGGTCTGTTCTAGTCTCTGACGCCACTGGGAGGACACTGGGAGGACACTGTAGAGATACTATATACATCCACTGGGAGGACACTGGAGATATACTATATACATCCACTGGGAGGACACTGGGAGGACACTGTAGATATACTATATACATCCTGAAGGAGGACACTGTAGAGATACTATATACATCCACTGGGAGGACACTGTAGAGATACTATATACATCCACTGGGAGGACACTGTAGAGATACTATATACATCCTGAAGGAGGACACTGTAGAGATACTATATACATCCACTGGGAGGACACTGTAGAGATACTATATACATCCACTGGGAGGACACTGTAGAGATACTATATACATCCACTGGGAGGACACTGTAGATATACTATATACATCCACTGGGAGGACACTGTAGAGATACTATATACATCCACTGGGAGGACACTGTAGATATACTATATACATCCACTGGGAGGACACTGGAGATATACTATATACATCCACTGGGAGGACACTGTAGAGATACTATATACATCCACTGGGAGGACACTGGGAGGACACTGTAGAGATACTATATACATCCTGAAGGAGGACACTGTAGAGATACTATATACATCCACTGGGAGGACACTGTAGAGATACTATATACATCCACTGGGAGGACACTGTAGAGATACTATATACATCCACTGGGAGGACACTGTAGATATACTATATACATCCACTGGGAGGACACTGTAGAGATACTATATACATCCACTGGGAGGACACTGTAGATATACTATATACATCCACTGGGAGGACACTGTAGAGATACTATATACATCCACTGGGAGGACACTGTAGAGATACTATATACATCCACTGGGAGGACACTGGGAGGACACTGTAGAGATACTATATACATCCACTGGGAGGACACTGGAGATATACTATATACATCCACTGGGAGGACACTGGGAGGACACTGTAGAGATACTATATACATCCACTGGGAGGACACTGTAGAGATACTATATACATCCTGAAGGAGGACACTGTAGAGATACTATATACATCCACTGGGAGGACACTGTAGAGATACTATATACATCCACTGGGAGGACACTGGAGAGATACTATATACATCCACTGGGAGGACACTGTAGATATACTATATACATCCACTGGGAGGACACTGGGAGGACACTGTAGAGATACTATATACATCCACTGGGAGGACACTGGGAGGACACTGTAGAGATACTATATACATCCACTGGGAGGACACTGTAGATATACTATATACATCCACTGGGAGGACACTGTAGAGATACTATATACATCCACTGGGAGGACACTGTAGAGATACTATATACATCCACTGGGAGGACACTGGGAGGACACTGTAGAGATACTATATACATCCACTGGGAGGACACTGGAGAGATACTATATACATCCACTGGGAGGACACTGGAGATATACTATATACATCCTGAAGGAGGACACTGGGAGGACACTGGAGAGATACTATATACATCCACTGGGAGGACACTGGAGAGATACTATATACATCCACTGGGAGGACACTGGGAGGACACTGTAGATATACTATATACATCCACTGGGAGGACACTGGGAGGACACTGGAGATATACTATATACATCCACTGGGAGGACACTGGGAGGACACTGGAGATATACTATATACATCCACTGGGAGGACACTGTAGAGATACTATATACATCCACTGGGAGGACACTGTAGATATACTATATACATCCTGAAGGAGGACACTGGGAGGACACTGTAGAGATACTATATACATCCTGAAGGAGGACACTGTAGAGATACTATATACATCCACTGGGAGGACACTGTAGATATACTATATACATCCACTGGGAGGACACTGTAGAGATACTATATACATCCACTGGGAGGACACTGGGAGGACACTGTAGATATACTATATACATCCACTGGGAGGACACTGTAGAGATACTATATACATCCACTGGGAGGACACTGTAGAGATACTATATACATCCACTGGGAGGACACTGGGAGGACACTGTAGAGATACTATATACATCCTGAAGGAGGACACTGTAGAGATACTATATACATCCACTGGGAGGACACTGTAGAGATACTATATACATCCACTGGGAGGACACTGGGAGGACACTGTAGAGATACTATATACATCCTGAAGGAGGACACTGTAGAGATACTATATACATCCACTGGGAGGACACTGGGAGGACACTGTAGAGATACTATATACATCCACTGGGAGGACACTGGAGATATACTATATACATCCACTGGGAGGACACTGGAGATATACTATATACATCCACTGGGAGGACACTGGGACACTGGGAGGACACTGTAGAGATACTATATACATCCTGAAGGAGGACACTGTAGATATTTAACCTTTATTTAACCAGGTAGGCCAGTTGAGAACAAGTTCTCATTTCCAACTGCGACCTGGCCAAGATAAAGCAAAGCAGTTCGACAACATACAACGACACAGAGTTACACATGGAGTTAAACAAACATACAGTCAATAATACAGTAGAAAAATAAGTCTATATACAATGTGAGCAAATGAGATGAGATAAGGGAGGTAAAGGCAAAAAATAGGCCATGTTGGCAAAGTAAATACAATATAGCAAGTAAAACACTGGAATGGTAAAATTGTAGTAGAAGAAAGTGCAAAGTAGAAATAGAAATAATGGGGTGCAAAGGAGCAAAATAAATAAATAAATAAATACATTGACATTTTACATTTTAGTCATTTAGCAGACGCTCTTATCCAGAGCGACTTACAGTAGTGAATGCATACATTTCATACAATTTCATACATTTCATACATTTATTATTCTGTGCTGGCCCCCGCCGTGGGAATCGAACCCACAACCCTGGCGTTGCAAACACCATGCTCTAAATACAGTAGGGGAAGGGAAGGGGGTGTAGTTGTTTTTGGCTTTAAAAACATACGGGCTACTGATTGATCAACACAATACATATCGATTAGACCTTTTTGAACCTGTAAATGAATCTCCTTTCCTCTTGTCTACCTTCTTCCTCCCCCCTTTCCTTTTTAAAAAAAATAACAAAAATCCAAACGACAGGTGATCTATTCTCTGAACACTAAGAACGAAGAGCAGGAAGCTGCCCTTCAGGCCGTCAGCCACGCCCGCCAGGAAGAGCTGAGGCGCGTTACCACGGAGACGCGTGCCGACGGGGAGGAGTCGGTAGTGCTCAGGACACGCCTCTCGGAGCTGGCGGAAACTCTAGCTCAGGTACCCGGTTCTGTCCGTCTATCACCCCACGTCTGTTCCAGTGTGGATCTCCGCAGGT